>NC_044033.1:314363256-314680756 GCF_901765095.1 Microcaecilia unicolor | reverse complement strand
TTGCAACCTGCCTGTGGGATCAGGGAGGCTTGTGAAGATAAATGGAATGATGGATGGTGTAATGTACAGACAGAGCATGGAGGAAACCTTGCTTCAGTCTGGCATAGACATGACACTAGTGAGAAGGGTCACCTTTCAGCAGGACAATGATCGGTGCACAAAGCAAAAGCAACAACAGAGTGGCTCAACATGAAGAAAGTAAATGTCCTTGAGTGATCCAGTCAAAGCCCAAACCTGAATCCAATATAAAAATCTGTGGCAATAATTTAAGATTGCACTCCAGAGACAATCTCCAGCCAACTCAAAAGAGCTTGCGCTATTCTGCCAAGAAGAATTGGCAAAAGGTGTATCATACTGTTGGGTAGAGTTGGTTGACACGTATTCCTAAATGACTCATAGTTTTCACCAAGTATTGAAGCAAGGTGTATGAAGAACTATGCAAGCAAGACTTTATTATTCTTTTTTGAATATTTCTATAATTATTCTATCATATTGTGCGTTATATTGTGTAGATCACTGAAACTCCTACTATGTGAAAAATCTACAAGGGTACAAGACTTGGACACTATCCTGTCAACATTCAGCCAGCAGCGGTCAGAATTCTTTTATCATTGACCAAATTAGACACACATATTCAATGCTGGGCCATGTCCAGGCACTGGCACTGAATATTTGAGTCTGACTTGCCTTTTCCTGGGAGCCATTATTTATGTGGGTACATAAGTAATGTCATACTGGGAAAAGATCAAAGATCCATCGAGCCCAGCATCCTGTGCCCGACAGCGGCCAATCCAGGTCAAGGGCACCTGGCAAGCTACCCAAACGTACAAACATTTTATATAAGTTATTCCCGAAATTGTGGATTTTTCCCAAGTCCATTTAGTAGCGGTCTATGGACTTGTGCTTTAGGAAACCGTCTAACCCCTTTTTAAACTCTGCCAAGCTAAACGCCTTCACTACGTTCTCTGGCAACAAATTCCAGAGTTTAATTATGCGTTGGGTGAAGAAACATTTTCTCCTATTTGTTTTAAATTTACTACACTGTAGTTTCATCACATGGCCCCTAGTCCTAGTATTTTTGGAAAGCGTGAACAGACGCTTCACATCCACCTGTTCCACTCCACTCATTATTTTATATACCTCTATCATGTCTCCCCTCAGCCATCTCTTCTCCAAGCTGAAAAGCCCTAGCCTCCTTAGTCTTTCTTCATAGGGAAGTCGTCCCATCCCCGCTATCATTTTTGTCTCCCTTCGCTGCACCTTTTCCAGTTCTACTATATCTTTCTTGAGATGCGGCGAGCAGAATTGAACACAATACTCAAGGTGCGGTTGCACCATGGAGCGATACAACTGCATTATAACATCCTCACATCTGTTCTCCATACCTTTCCTAATAATACCCAGCATTCTATTCGCTTTCCTAGCCGCAGCTAGGGGTCATGTTTCAAGTTTTCCCTCCTGTTTTACCCTCTCCCTCCTACCTTCTTTAGACCAATTGTTGTGGCAGTTCTTGGCCAAAGCCAACGTGCAACAGAAGAACAAACCCTCGCAGCCAATTAGACAAACACGAACAAAGCAAAGGTGACTAAAGAAAATGGCCAGACGATGAGAAATATCAACTGTTCATTTATATCCAGGACCTGCATCAGGAGTCTAAAGATAAACACAAACCATAAGCAAATGCACTAAACATTAAAAAATATAAATTGAAGCACAAAAAGATTAAAACATAAAAAGATGGACTATACAGATTTTAAAAAGCAGACTAAATATGACATCAAACCTAAACATACAAAATCCAACTCTCAGGGATATTGTAAATGAACTGGCTGATGCATTCAACATGAAAATAATACGCAACACAACGTCTTTGAATAGTACTGACCAAACATACATCAAATGGTACTGTTACATTGTGAATTTTTGCTTAAATAAATATTGTCTTCAAAAATACTGGACCTGACCAAATATGCAACATTATGGAAAATGTAGCAAATTGACGAACTAAGTGCTATCCAAATGAAGCAAAATATGTCATCTCCATAAAAAGTACAGTTAACAGACCAAATAAGTACTGTCTGTATGAAGGAAGATATTATGAAAAGTTCTTGGCCAAAGACAGGGCTGGATTTATGCATATTGCGGCCTCTAAAATGTGTAACAGCAAAGGTGACAAACAAACAGTCCCAAACCAGGGGGTGTGTGGCATAGATTCTTTATTGGTTTGTAGAACAAGACTCAACACAAATCGTGTTTTGGTCGTTGGGCCTTCATCAGGAGTCTGTACCAAACACTTGATTAATCTATAAATAGTATTGCAATGGAAGTAAAACCCGGCTGGCTCAATCCATCCTCCTTTTTCTGGAGCCATAGGGTAACCCTAATTATATTATTTAAACAAAGTAAACATTTTAATTTGGGTTTCTGTCCATTTTTCCAAAACAGCCATATTATAAACATGTCCCGCTATCAAAATGTGAGGATAGGGTAGTAAAAATTCATACATCTGTAGTGATATAAGCAAAGACAGTTAAGCTTAATGAGGCAAGCACTGAATTAGAAGTCATACTGTATCTCCCCATGCCTCAGCTGTGTCTGGCTCTCTTCTTCTGCCTCCAGTGGCTGGAATTTGCAAGGTCTTGGAGGGTCCCTGGTTTTTGCTGCAAAGGCTGGGAACCCTAAAAATTAAGTTTAAAAAGCCTGCCTCAGCTCTGTCTGGCTCTCTGGGTGCAATCTTAGACAAGTCACTTTATCATCTTCTGCCTCCAGTGACTGGAATTTGCAAGGTCTTGGAAGGACCCTGGTTGTTGCTGCAAAGGCTAGGGACCCTAAAAAAATAAGTTTAAAAAAACCATGAGTAGCTGTGAAGGAAGGTTCATAGCATGAAAAAGGCCTGTTCTGAATGAGATGAAAGCCCAAGAAGCAAGTGAAAACTTCATGGCAACATCTTCCAGCTTGTCTGGGTCCTGGAGAAAAGTGGATTCTTTGCCGGCTGTGACTCCTTTCACTGAATCCCCACAAGAATTGCCGAAATGTGCTGTTCATACTACTACTACTACTATTTGACATTTCTAAAGCGCTACTGGGGTTACGCAGCGCTGTACAATTTAACATAGAAGGACAATCCCTGCTCAAAGAGCTTACAATCTAAAGGACAGATGTACAAACAGTCAAGTAGGGGTCAGTCTAGATTTCCTGAAAGGTATAAAGGTTAGGTACCGAAAGCAACATTGAAGAGGTGGGCTTTGAGTAAGGATTTGAAGATGGGTAGGGAGGGGGCTTGGAGTAAGGGCTCGGGAAGTTTATTCCAAGCATAGGGTGAGGCGAGGCAGAATGGGCGGAGCCTGGAGTTGGCGGTGGTGGAGAAGGATGCTGTTCATGATCTTCTGAGATAGTATAGATCCCTTCTGACAGCCATCATGGAATAAACAGCTACGTGATGTACAACCTTAGCAAGAAAAACGGCACCTGAGGAGAAAACCAAATTAGCCCACGTGAGCACATTTGAGAAATAAGCCCCTAAAGTTCAAGCCCCTCTAGAAGTCTCACGTTATTACATTGTGGCCACTTGATGACCTCTGCATAGCCTCAGTTCAGTTTATAGGTGTAATCAATAGAAATAAAACATGGAAAAGAAAATAAGATGATACCTTTTTGTATTGGACATAACTTAATACATTTCTTGATTAGCTTTCAAAGGTGGAAATCAGTTTTTCGCATGCGTCCTCGGTCACTGCACTGAACAAATAGACCACAAAGCTTGTGGATGTGTTCTTCTCCAAGTGTTATAACCAGAAACTTTTAATTAGACAATAAACCTTCCCACTGATACACACAAGTCTTCTTTTTCTGATATGGCTTACTGCCAGAGAAACACTTTCTCTGGCAGTAAGCCACTTCAGAAAGAAATCATATAATGAAATGATGTGGTTGACAGAGTCACCAGTCAGCAGAAGCAAAGCCACACCAGAGCTCTGCTCCAGCCCCCATCGTCTCAAGATTGACCTTGCTCTATTGCGCTGCTGGGATTGTAGCCAAGAATCAGAGGATGAAAAGTCATGACGGATCACAGTGAGGCCAGACTTTTGCCTGGTAAATCACTGCACCTCAGTAAAATCAGCTCTTTCCCATACACGGCATTCTGCTTTCTAAGGATGCCCCTGTCAGTGTAGTGCTATGATATATCCCAATTGGGTCTGGAGGGTTGCAACAGGGAAAACGACTTTACATAGATAAAAGAGAAACTGCTTTTACTGTAGAGTTTTGGGGCAGAAACATGCAGCATGGAGGAGTTGGTATTTTCCCCCACTATTCTGTGCCCTTCTCCATCATTCACACAGATGTGATGTCACTCAGATTTTGGAGGGAGATTTTGGAGGCCAACTACTACTACTACTATTAAACATTTCTATAGCGCTACTAGACTTATGCAGCACTGTACAAATTAACATGAAAAGACAGTCCCTGCTCAACAGAGCTTACAATCTAAATTGGACAGATGAACAGACAGCTAAGGGTGGGGAAATTGCAGTGGTAGGGGTGATAAGTGAGGGTGTTGAGTAAGAGAGTCATGGTTAGGAGTCAAAAGCAGTAGCAAAGAGGAGGGCTTTAAGCCTAGACTCGAAGACAGCCAGAGACTGAGCCTAGTCCTGGATTCTCTTTTGTGATCCACTAAGGCCAGCCTTTTCACTGGATTCACTGAATATAAGTTTGTGAAATAAATAAAATGCAGGAATGAGATGAGTGAAACATAAAAAAATAAAAATAAAAGTACTCAAAAGTTTCTCCTTCTGAAAGACAATCATATCACATTTACACAACCACAATTTAAGAATTATCTATCCAGTCAGACTCTTCCTGGTGGAATAGTCCAACTGCTGGACATATAGGGAAAAATTATGGAAAGTTGATTTTCACGATTTTTGTATTTTTGAAGAATACAAGAGGCACGGTGACAGCATGCAGTCTAATTCCCAGACTCAGCACCTGCTCCTGAGGCCAGCAGGGGCTGGGGGCACTGCAAAGACAGTATTCACGTGCTGCCCCCACGACCCTCCTCACATCAGAAGTATAGCCATCACTCAACAGTGATACCTACTGGCTAGCCAAGATCCAGAGGGAGCCCTGACCTGTGCTTCTCAGCTGAAGGACGGATACTACTAATGGCTAGGTTAAAATGGGGAAAGGGGATGAAAGTTAAGAGAAGAAAGGGTCACTGAATGCCACCAGAACCCCAGGAGTTCTAATTCAGCTGGATGCCCAAAGGAAAAAAAGAGGAAACACCAAGGTCAAATCTCCCCAAGTCCTCTTCTAAATGTATTATGAAACTGAAAACTAATCTCTAAATCCCATTTTACTTCATTTGCATCCCTATCCCCCTGCACCCAGAATGAGAGAACTTTTACATATAAGTATTGCCATACTGGGACAGACCGAAGGTCCTTCAAGCTCAGCATCCTGTTTCCAACAGTAGCCAATCCAGGTCACAAATACCTGGCAAGATCCCCCCAAAAGTACAATACATTTTATGCTGCTTATCCTAGAAATAAGCAGTGGATTTTCCCCAAGTCCATTTTAATAATGGTCTATGGACTTTTCCTTTAGGAAGCCATCCAAACCTTTTTTTTTAAACCCCGCCAAGCTCACCACCTTTACCACATTCCAAGGCAATGAATTCCAGAGTTTAATTACACGTTGAGTGAAGAAAACTTCTCTCCAATTCATTAAAAATTTACTACTTTGTAGCTTCATTGTGTGCCCCCTAGTCCTAGTATTTTTGGAAAGAATAAACATGTGATTCACGTCTACCCGTTCCACTCCACTCTTTATTTTATAGACCTCTATCATATCTGCTCTCAGCTGTGTTTTCTCCAAGCTGAAGAGCCATAGCCGCTTCAGCCTTTCATCATAGTGAAGTCGTCCCATCCCCTTTATCATTTTCGTTGCCCTTCACTGTACCTTTTCTAATTCCACTATTATATCTTTTTTGAGATGCGGAGACCAGAATTGAACACAATATTCGAGGTGCGGTTGCACCATGGAGCAATACAAAGACATTATAACGTCCTCATTGTTGTTTTCAATTTCATACCTATATATTTCATGTATTTTAATAACTACCTATATCCATATACAGATATATACTTATGGATCAATATTCAGCCAGGGTGGTTAACTTTTTTTTTATTTTTTTTAATGCAAGCTGTAGTGGCTGAAATAGATGCCAATATTCAGTGCTGGTATCCAGATTGTGGCCACTTTGTGGAATGCACTACCACAGCATCTATGGGGGGAGGGATCCTTACGGCCATTTAAACATTTGTTGAAAGCTCATTATTTTGTTGCAGCTTTTAATATTTCCCTTCCTGAGAGTTAGTGGTTTATTGGCCGCTGGGTTTGATTCAGTTGTTAGATTGTTTTAGGCTGAGTGTATTCCTGCATGTCAGTCTGCTTTCCTACTGATTTTGGGAGTTCTTGTAATTTTCTTTCTTTTAAACATTTTACGATATTTTACACTTCTGTGTTCTTTTATTAAGCCAAGTGGCAGAGCTAGTCTAATAAACTGTAAACTGCTGAAAATCTAGATAGGAAGGTCAGTGCCAGAACTACCCAAATCATGGCAATAGCCTAAGTTTAGTGGACCAAATATCACTGGTAATAAGTTAATTCCAGGGACCACTCTCGCTCCACCCATGGACCGCCCTGACACTATCTATATAGTGCTGAAGTGATCTGTGATGATTTCCAAAGGCAGTCTCTGGATAGTGTCACTGAAAATCAATGACTGGCCCCAGTCAGCCACAGTTATCTGGGTAGCAGGTGCTTCCTATATTTGAATTATTTATTTATTTATTGCATTTGTATCCTGCATTTTCCCAGGTATTGGTAGGTTCAATGTGGCTTACATGCAGTACTGCATTTCAATTAGAATTTAAATCACAATTAATCACATGATTAAAGGTGTTTGTTTTTCCCAGTGCAGTTCCTTGTGATTCTGGGCAAGTCACTTAACCCTCCATTGCCCAGAGTCACAAGGCACTGCAGTGGGGGAAAAAAATAAACAACATACTTTTAATCACATGATTAATCGCGATTACAAATGTTAATTGACATGCAGCCCTAAAAAAAATTAAAGAATAAAAAGTAATGAAAATATAGGAAATGCAAAATACAAATTGAAAAATTACATATTAAAGAATCTGTAACAGCATGCAAAATAAAAACAGCCTTATGATTTTCACAGCCTACTTCAGAAAAACAAGCCTATGAGACATCTCTATCTATCTATGGTTCCCATGTCAGTAAGAATTATCCCAGGAGAGCCAGCGCTGTCCTGAGAATCTCATTTCCAGCTTTGCTTGTGAACAGCATCTCCTTAATTCCTCCAAACCCCTCTGCTGCCAACTCTTGTTCATTTGATGAATAGCAGCATGAATAAAGCAGGCTGCTTGCCCTGATACTCCACGCTTAGGTATGCTGTTTTCTGATGAAGAGTGTATAACCCTCAACGGAAAGTCACAAAAATTCAATTAGTCCAATAAAAATTTATCACTTGTTTGTTGACATTTGTTTCTTCTGAATAGCATCAGGCAGCCAACACAGACACTGGTTTCTGGCTTTAGTGCCAGGGAAAGTTTTAATATCACTAGCAAGGGAAGAAGACTATTCCCAGAACCATGAGAGAGCTTTACTATGGATTTAGATTTAGAATTTAATTTCTTGTCTAGTGGTTAGAGCAGCGGGTCAGGGTTTAAATTCTGCTTATTCCACTGATTCTTCTTGTGACCTGGGGCAAGTTGCCTCAGGTACAACTGAGATTCTATTTTCTCTGGGGACAAGGAAATGCCTTCTTTATCTGAAATGTAAATTGTCTTGTGCTCGGGTTCGGAAGTACAGTAAATCCAATAGCAACTTATACAATAGCCGGGATTTAAAAAATCAAGTTTTTTACCTGTAGCTCTTCATGGATAACAAGAAACAACTTGTCACACCTGGGTGATGTCACCTGATGGAACCTGCTGAAGAAAAAGCTTTTACAACTTCAGGGCTGACACAATCATTACTACTACTACTACTACTTAACATTTCTAAAGCGCTACTAGGGTTACGCAGCGCTGTACAATTTAACATAGAGGGACGGTCCCTGCTCAAGGAGCTTACAATCTAAGAGACAAGTGAACGGACAGTCCGATAGGGGCGGTCAAATGGGGCAGTCTGGATTTAGTGAATGGTAAGAGTTAGGTGCCGAATGCAGCATTGAAGAGGTGGGTTTTAAGCAAAGACTTGAAGATGGGCAGGGAGGGGGCTTGGCGTAAGGGCTCAGGAAGGTTGTTCCAAGCATAGGGTGAGGCGAGGCAGAATGAGCGGAGCCTGGAGTTGGTGGTGTTGGAGAAGGGTACAGAGAGGAGGGATTTGTCCTGTGAACGGAGGTTACGGGCGGGAACATAGGGGGAGATGAGGGAGGAGAGGTAGTGAGGGGCAGCAGACTGAATGTATTTGTAGGTAAGAAGGAGAAGCTTGAATTGGATGCGGTATCTGATTGGAAGCCAGTGAAGTGACCTGAGGAGAGGGGTGATATGAGTAAATCGGTTTTGGCGGAATATGAGATGTGCCGCAGAGTTCTGAACAGATTGAAGAGGGGATAGATGGCTAAGTGGGAGGTCAGTGAGGAGTAAGTTGCAGTAGTCAAGGCGAAAGGTAATGAGAGCATGGACGAGAGTTCAGGTGGTGTGTTCAGAGAGGAAAGGGCGAATTTTGCTGATGTTAAAGAGGAAGAAGCAGCAGGTCTTGGCAGTCTGCTGGATATGCGCAGAGAAGGAGAGGGAGGAGTCAAAGATGACTCCGAGGTTGCGGGCAGATGAGACGGGGAGGATGAGGGTGTTATCAACTGAGATAGAAATCATTAGGCATAACTAGATGATTGCCTAGGACAGCAGTGTGGGGGGGGGGTAGTAAGGAGCAGCTACAGTCAAAGCAAAACAATAGAACCTGACCAGTGGCGTACCTAGGGTAGTTGACACCTGGGGCTGGTCATTTTTTAACACCGCCCTCCAAAATCCAGTACTAGGCATACCGAGAATACATAACACTCAGGACCTATAGAGCAATTCTACCATACCATAAGCAGTCATTTCTACAAGTCACACAAGGAAAAGGAAAACATCTTAAACACTACAATGAGCACTAGAACATCAATTCACCTATTGTAAAACGAAACCAGACAGAATAGTACAGATCTTGGATCCTGAACAGTCAATGCCAACTGAAAGCCATGTCTTTTTCACAAACACAGATACACCCTAATCCACTATAGAATAAGTAATCATAAACTTTCTATTTAGACAAAAAATAAACTGAACCCCCAAGATGCCAGACTCTGCTGCATACAATACAACACCACAGAAACAGAAAATGTCCCCTAGTACTGTGCAAAATATAAAGACAGCAGATGTAAATTTGAAAAAAGCTAACAAATACCAATCACCACTTTACAAATTAACAAATAGAAATAAAACAAATATAGAAAATAAAATAATACCATTTTATTGGACTAATACATTTAGCTTTCAGAGGCCAAAACCTCCGTCCTCAAGTCAATACAGTATAGTGCTGTTACAGTATCCTTTCCTGACCTGAGGAAGGGGGTTTTGTTCTCCGAAAGTTAGTCAAAATGTATTAAAATTAGTCCAATAAAATGATTACCTTATTTACATGTTCTATTTATAAACAAACACATCTACAATATTACTTTATCCTAAAGCAAAAAAATAAAAATATATATTTTATTTACAGTTTGTTGTTTCTGGTTTCTGCTTTCCTCATCTTCTTTTCACCGTCTTCCTTCCATCCAGCATCTGTCTTCGCTCTCTCTCTCTGCCATCCAGTGTCTGCCCTCTCTGCCGTCCCTTCCATCCACTGTCTGCCCTTTCTCTCTGCCCCTTCAATCCACCATTTGCCCTCCCTCTCCCATCCATCCAGGGTCTGCCCTCCCTCTCGCTGCCCCTTCTTTTCGGCCCCCAGTTCTAGCCCCATTATCCCACCTGCCCCTAGTTCCAGCCGCAGCCCACATCTTCCACCTGCCCCTCCTTTTCAGCCCCCAGTTTCAGCCCCACTAACCCACCAGTCCCCAGTTTCAGCCCCAGCCCTTTTCTCCCACCAGTCCTGAGCTTCAGCCCCAGCCACATCTCCCTGTCCCCTTTTCAGCCCCCAGCCCCCACAGTTTCAGCCCCTGCCCCTTCTCAGCCCCCAGTTCCAGTCCCCTTCATCCACATGCCTTGCATTAGGGCCCCCCTTTTCAGGCCCAGAACCATTCTCCCACCTGCCCCAGGCATGGCCCCATTCTCTCTCCTGCCCCAGGCATGGCCCTATTCTCCCTCCTGCCCCCTTCTTAGACCCCAGTTCCAGCTCCAGGCCCCTTCTCCCATCTGAGCCCCCGACCCAGTCCCCTTATTTATTTATTTATAACATTTATACCCCACATTTTCCCACCCACCAGCAGGCTCAACGTGGCTAACATCAGACCATAAAGGCAATTGCCAATCCGGTAAACAAACAATTGAAGCAGGAGCGTAGCTACGGGTGGGCCTGGGTGGGCACAGGCCGCCCAATCACAACTAAGGCCTACCCAGTCAGCGTTTGGAAAATCGGGCATTAAAAAAAAAATCTGTGAAGCCATTTCGCAGGGCAGGCAGCGCTTCGCATCTGCCCTGCGTGCATTGCAGAAGAAGGAAATCGCCTCGTCGTCTTTGGGCCTTCCCTCACTGTGTCCCGCCTTCCTTCCGTGTGAGCGGGACACAGTGGACCTGCTGCTCCGAGGGTAGCAATTAATTTACTGGCTCATCATCACTGACGGCGCAATGCGGCTGCTAGTGCTCTGCAGCTGCTCTAACCCAGCATCAGCTGCCCAGCTACCCCGTGCCCACCGCAGTGCGCACGTCGCACACCAATAGAAAAATCTGCCGCCTTCGCGGCTTGACTGAGTGTTCTGCAGCTACTCTCACCAAAATGCCTGCTACTCTGCTGCTTTGGGCCTCCCCCCCCCCCCGCCCGCAATGCACATGCTGCACCTGTGCTGGGCCAGTCTCCCTGTTGGAGTGTCAACTGAAGAAGTTGGATCCTCTTAATTCAGCCTCAGGCCTCGTCTTAGCACTCCCCACGCAGCCACAAACACCTACAGGAGCCACCACAGTTAGAGCTCTGCTCCAGGTGCACACTGACTGCATAACTGCAGTCTTTTGGGAAACAACACTCAAACCCAGGTAAAAACAAATGTTTTAATTTTAATTATGTGTAATGCTGGTGGGCTTATGGGTAGGGGTGGGCTTTTCACTGCCTAGGGGAAAAAAAGGTATATTTAATGTAATACTAGTGGCTTTCTTTCTGGGTGGAGGTGGGCTCAGTGCCCAGGTTAAAATTTTTTAAAAAGTTTTGTATTTAATATTGGTAGGGATGGTTTCTGCAATATCCATGTTAAAACAAAAAGAAAAGTTTTATTTTTAATGTAGGCAGGTTTCTAAGTGGGGGTGGGCTCTGCAGTGCTCAGGATATTACAAAACAAAAGTTTTATATTTAATGCTGGTGTGCTTCAGTGGTGGGGGGGGGGGGGGGGAATGGTGATGCCAGACTATGGGGGGATGGTTAAGGGGTAGGACATGGCTGACTCTAGGCTACAGGGAGGGGTGGGGGGTAGGGTAGGGCTGTTGCCTAGATACGGAATGGATGGTGGGGAAGGGAAGGGCTGATGCTCGGCTACGGGGATGGATGGGGGGATAGGGAAGGGAAAGTTAAAGCTGATGTCAAGCTACGGGGATGGATGGGGTGAGTAAAGTAGGGTAGGGAAGGGCTTGATGCCGGACTATGGGGATGGATGGGGGGAGGTAGGGAAGGGGTGATGCCCAGCTACTGTATGTCATTTACGTTGATGCAGGGCAGCTGTTGGGCAGACTACTTAGAAATCCTTATCAAGTGCATTCTAAGGCATTAGTTTGTATTATCCCAAGAAACACTACTCATATCTATATACATAGCACCCACCCATATTAGCTCTGGGCCCACCCAAAATGTCAGGTCTGGCTACGCCACTGAATTGAAGTACAGGAAGGTAAACAGCAAGGATTGTAATTTCAAAGGATGAGGGAAAAGAGGGGGAGGGTAATAGAGTCCATGAGGTCCATAAATTAGTTGTATTCCAGGAATTATGGGTTTAAGACGGGTCCATTAAGGTAAGCCTTTCCAAATAAGCTGGTCTTAAGAGATTTTTTTGAAGTTCAGATGATCATGAATAATTTTCACAGATTTAGGTAATGCATTCCATAGTTGAGTGCTAATAAAGGAAAAGGTGGAAGCGTAAGTGGATTTATATTTGAGACCATTACAGGTAGGATGATGGAGGTTTAAATATGAGCGGGATGATCTAGAAGAATTCCTTCTCCCATCTGAGCCCCCCCCCCCAGACCCAGTCCTGGTCCCCTTCTCCCATCTGGGCCCCCCAGTCCCGGTCCCTTTCTCCCATCTGGGCCCCCCCAGACCCAGTCCCCTTCTCCCATCTGAGCGACCCCCAGAACCAGTCCCCTTCTCCCATATGAGCCCCCGCAGACCAAGTCCCAGTCCCCTTCTCCCATCTGAGCCCCCCTCCCAGTCCCAGTCCCCGTCTCCCATCTGAGCCCCCCCAGACCTAGTCCCCTTTCTCCCATCTGAGCCCCCCCCCCCAGAACCAGTCCTCTTCTCCCATCTGGGACCCAGTCCCCTTCTCCCATATAAGACCCCCTCCCCGACCCAGTCCCCAGCTGTCTACCAGCTCCGTTGACGGACAGACGACCCTCTTCTCCTGCCACCCAGCCTTTAAAAAAAATCTGTGAAGCACCTTGCGTCTGCTCTGCTGTAAAGGAAGCAAATCGCCTCATCACGTCAGCCCTTCCCTCACTGTGTCCCACCCTCTGATGTAACTTCCTGTTTCCGCGAGGGTGGGACACAGTGAGGGAAGGGCCGACATGACGAGTCGATTTGCTTCCTTTACAGCAGACGCGAGGCGCTTCACAGGTTTTTTTTTTTAAGGCTGGGTGCCAGGTGGCAGGAGAAGAGGGTCACCTGTCCGTCGACAGAGCTGGTAAGCAGGTGGGGATTGCGGCGCCAGCGGAGCACCCCCCCCCCCACCTGCTGATACCTGGGGCGGTCCGCCCCCACCGCCCCGCCCTTGGTACGCCACTGATACTGACAGACACACAAACTCAAAAAAACTCATCAATGTGTACTTTTACGTGCAAGAAGGGTAGTCAGTTTTCAAATTCAAAAAATAAAAATAAATAAAATACCCATTTACAGTACTTAGATAAATGACTTTTGGAAAAAGTACCCATATTATTTGTGTGTGAGACACATACACACAGACACCAGAGTTTTGAAAATACACCTCAGGAGGTGAAGCAAAGCACCCATAAAATCAAATTTTGGATAGCGCAACATTTAAGTAACTTGCGGTTACAGCAGCAGGAAGTCTCTCGCCCCCCCCCCCCCCCCTTTGTATCACACTGGATGGAAGCAGGACATCTACCTCAGAATCTAAGAGTTGTGATTTTATGTCAAAAAACACAGGTAATATTCTGCTAATACTGTCTAGAAAAGAACAGCGATTAATTTTCATTTGGAATACAGTAGTACCACACGGGCTCAACAAGGAAGTTGATTGGTTGAGTGTGAAGGCAGTTTGAGTCATTTGTTATTTAAACTGCTGGATATCCAGCAGGCTCCATACACATGTGCAGATGTCTTTTGGTAGACCCACTGTGTTGTGTGAGAGCCTGGGATGGAGTCTTCAATCGCCCGTTAATCTATGAATTAGTATAAGGTAGTTTTTTTTAACTCTCTCTATATTTTTTGCGTGTGAATTTAGCTGGTTTAAGTGGGATGGGGGATAGTTCGTAGTAATTGCTGTTTTGTATTTAGGCACCTGACCCCTGAAGATGCCTTTTGGAGCGAAACACGGACCGTGTTGAGTTTGGTGATAATTTTGACACGAGTTCAAGCTTCAGCATCAGTGCCCTTTGGATTCATGGAATAATATAGTGCATTGATGCCCTACTGGATACAAGATTTTTGGGACTGCTATATCTTTGGAGGGTGGTTCAATTGAAGAATACATTTTTTTATGGAGCATGTTCTGGATTCGTGACTATCTGTTCCCTTCTCCACTACTGCCAACTCCAGACTTCGCGCCTTCTGTCTCGCTGCACCCTATGCCTGGAATAAACTTCCTGAGCCCCTACGTCTTGCCCCATCCTTGGCCACCTTTAAATCTAGACTGAAAGCCCACCTCTTTAACATTGCTTTTGACTCGTAACCACTCGCCTCCACCTACCCTCCTCTCTTCCTTCCCGTTCACATTAATTGATTTGATTTGCTTACTTTATTTATTTTTTGTCTATTAGATTGTAAGCTCTTTGAGCAGGGACTGTCTTTCTTCTATGTTTGTGCAGCGCTGCGTACGCCTTGTAGCGCTATAGAAATGCTAAATAGTAAATAGTAGTAGTAGTATTTGTTCCGCATTATTGCGGTGCGGATCAACGCTGACTTCTCATTGAACACATCATTGGAGGACTGCCGAGATCAGTACATTTCATCTTGTAGAGACTTGATTGGACATATTGATCTTATTATACAGCAGGGTTGCAGGTAGTATTTGGTAGTGGATAAAGGGTTAAGGGTAGTGGATAAAGGGTAAAGGGTAGTAGATAAAGGTGTTTTAGTTTTGTATGCAGCATTACTATAAGCATATGATATTATATTTTCATACTATATTAGTACAAGTTTTGAAGTGTATAATAAAATGTTTGGATATTTCATAGTTGTGGTGATATATTATAGTTAATAGGATTATACCTATATTGCAATTTATTTACCCATTTGATGTAAAAGTTGTTTCCGAAAGTAATGAGATGTGAATGTATGGACCAAAGTTGATGTGGCAGCTCTGCAATTCTTCATGGTGACCAACCTCAAGTGGGCTACCAGTGCAGCTATGACTTGGATACTATGAGCCTTGACATAATCCTTTAAAGTTCAAACCTGCTTGGGCATAAGTGAAGAAGATACAAAGACATATTTTCAAAGCACTTAGACTTCTATAGTAACCTATAGAACTTTGTAAGTCTAAGTGCATTGAAAATGAGCCCCACAGTTTGCTAGCAATTAGATAGTGTACACTTGCTGACTGGAATCCCACTGGCTTATAGAGATCAAAAGAAACAAAGAGCTGAGTGAAGTTTCTAAGGGTTTTAGTCTGCACCATGTAGAATCCCAAATATGTAAGACACATTCACTATTGATGTGATTTAGAGAAAAACATTGGAAAGATGACCGATAGGATAAGGTGGAACTTTATAAGCTTTAGGAAGACTGACTCCACTGAGAACACAAGGTTCATTGGGCCTCTGTCATTCTTAGACTTGTCAAGGGAGTCATGTGTACTTTTGATACTGTGTGGCCCATCAACCTAACATGCTCAAAGCTGATATCTGGTGACTCATTAGAATCTCCTGAACTATGACACCAAAGTGGTGATCTTTTCTGGTGAATGAAAGGTTTTCACTAGAATCATATCTAGCAAAACTCCAATTCAGGTGATGGACTCAAATGTGATTTAGTGTAATTTATAGTAAACCCTAGTGATTCCATCACTTGGATGTTTATGTGCATGGACCTTCCTATGAGCTCTTGACCAACCAATCCTGCAGATAGGGAAATATATGGACTCCCAATTTGCACAGTTTCACATTTTACACATTTTGGCCTGGATATTCAAAAGAACTTATATGTATAGCTACAACCTCTATGCAGATAAATGCCCTATCTGCCAATATTCAGTGGCACAATCCGGATAGTGTTACTGAATGTACTTACAGACCACATTGGCGCTATCCACCTAATGCCACTGAATATACTTACAGACTACATCAGCGCTATCCAGAGAAAGCAACTTAATATACTTAGACAGTGGAGGTTCGCTGGAAGCAGTACCTGCAGCAGTGTCATTGGAGAGCATTTGGGTGGCTCTCCAGAAGCTAAATGCCTTGGTTGAGAAAGCTATGAAGGAAGTTACTCTTGTAAGTAAATATGATGAATTATCACTAAACGATTTTACTACTCAAACTGTGACTATTATAGAAGTCGTTACTGAATTACAGAAGTTGACTGTGTCTAAATTTAAGGACAAAATTATTCTACAGAGGAAGATTGAGTAAACTGAGAATTTTAACAGGTGGCTTAATCTTCGCTTTCTGAATTTTCCCAAGTCTTTGGGGAAAGCTCCTGCTGACACCTTCAGAAAATATTTGACTGAGATATAAAAATTTCCTTCAGATGCTATTCCCCCTGTGTACTGTATTTCCTCAAAACAAGGGGCTGTAACCCAGAGACTTTGGTGGATCTTTGGGAAGCAAGTCCAGAGGCCTTAAATGCGTCTGTAATTTTGGAAACTTCTCTATCTTAGAATTCATAAAGAGCAACATTAATTGCATTATTTGTTTTTGAACAGGACTTAAACGCAGTCATGAGGGCATATTTTCATAACTCTCAGACTTTGTTTTGCAGGAAAATAGTTTGGATATACCCCAACGTGACTAAACAGACGCAGGAGAGTAGAAAGGCCTTCTTGGCCTTAAGGTAAGAAATGTTATCTTTGGGGGTGTCCTTTTTTCTGACATACTTTGTAAATGTTTAATAAAATATTTGGGTGTGAAATATGTTTATTTCCTACCAGAGCAGTTAAGAGCTTTCCTATATTTAAAGAAGATAACGACAGGGGCTGTTTAGTTTTGATTTGGGCAGAGAGTTCGATTCCCACTTCAGGCACAGGCAGCTCCTTGTGACTCTGGGCAAGTCACTTAACCCTCCATTGCCCCAGGTACAAATAAGTACCTGTATACAAAATGTAAGCCGCATTGAGCCTGCCATGAGTGGGAAAGCGCGGGGTACAAATGCAACAAAAAATAAAAAATAAATAAAAAACAGCTTTATGTTGTTATTAGTTTGCCTCGTTGATCTCCTTATCTTAGTAGTGCTCTCCTTCCCCTTTTCATGGTTTAAGAAGGATGGGTATTTTGCTTCCTGATGTATATTTTTCTTTCTTTCTGGATATAGAATGATTCCGTGGTGCTTTAGCAAGTGTTTAAAAAAATAGAAAATGAGGTTATTAATTAGAAACTTTGGCAGTCTAAAGGTGACAATTCCGTGCCCTTCGTAGCTACCTGGATGATGGATCACAACATAGCCTGCTTCATGCGCTCATCACTTCCCGGCTAGACTACTGCAATGTTATTTATGCTGGTATAAACTCTTCAGAGATCAAACATATCCAAGGTGTTCAAAACACAACTGATATGTCATGCACATAAGTACGACCACATGACTCCCTTATTCTTCCATTTTCATTGTCTCCCTGTACAGTAAAAAGTGCAATTTAAGATTTTGGTTCTGGCTCACAATGTTGTCTGTTCAGGAATCCCCTTCTGCCTATCTTCTATAATTATCTTGCATAAGCCCACTTGAGTTCTCTGTTCATTGCATGATTATCACCTTGTCCTAGTGAACTAGAAAAATGGAAAAAGTAAGTAAAAAAGCCAATAAAAGTATAAATCCTAAAGCATAAAAATAAAAACCATGCAAAAAATTGGTTAGGAATCAAGATACAGCATAAATAATTTTTTCAAGGTATACCGCTAGTAGCAACATTATTATAAACAAAATCATTTAAACAAGTGAAAACCATATGCTCAGACAGGCACAATATACAGCCCTACCAAGTACAAAAACACCTTAACCCAATCTAATCACAGCAACATGGGAATGCTCCAAATGTATAAACTGTGTAGCAAAATCTTAAAAATATGAAAAATCCTTAAATCACTGTTCTGGGGCTAACCATGTATATTCAGAGGCACTTAACCGGATAGAGCTGCTGAAAATGCCCAGTTCTCCAATTCTGTATATTTCCCAAACACTGCTCACTCACTTAAATTCATCAATTCATCAATCATCTATTCTCACAGCATACAGTGGTGGAAATAAGTATTTGATCCCTTGCTGATTTTGTAAGTTTGCCCACTGACAAAGACATGAGCAGCCCATAATTGAAGGGTAGGTTATTGGTAACAGTGAGAGATAGCACATCACAAATTAAATCCGGAAAATCACATTGTGGAAAGTATATGAATTTATTTGCATTCTGCAGAGGGAAATAAGTATTTAATCCCTCTGGCAAACAAGACCTAATACTTGGTGGCAAAACCCTTGTTGGCAAGCACAGCGGTCAGACGTCTTCTGTAGTTGATGATGAGGTTTGCACACATGTCAGGAGGAATTTTGGTCCACTCCTCTTTGCAGATCATCTCTAAATCATTAAGAGTTCTGGGCTGTCGCTTGGCAACTCGCAGCTTCAGCTCCCTCCATAAGTTTTCAATGGGATTAAGGTCTGGTGACTGGCTAGGCTACTCCATGACCCTAATGTGCTTCTTCCTGAGCCACTCCTTTGTTGCCTTGGCTGTATGTTTTGGGTCATTGTCGTGCTGGAAGATCCAGCCACGACCCATTTTTAAGGCCCTGGCGGAGGGAAGGAGGTTGTCACTCAGAATTGTACGGTACATGGCCCCATCCATTCTCCCATTGATGCGGTGAAGTAGTCCTGTGCCCTTAGCAGAGAAACACCCCCAAAACATAACATTTCCACCTCCATGCTTGACAGTGGAGACGGTGTTCTTTGGGTCATAGGCAGCATTTCTCTTCCCCCAAACACGGCGAGTTGAGTTCATGCCAAAGAGCTCAATTTTTGTCTCATCTGACCACAGCACCTTCTCCCAATCACTCTCGGCATCATCCAGGTGTTCACTGGCAAACTTCAGACGGGCCGTCACATGTGCCTTCCGGAGCAGGGGGACCTTGCGGGCACTGCAGGATTGCAATCCGTTATGTCGTAATGTGTTACCAATGGTTTTCATGGTGACAGTGGTCCCAGCTGCCTTGAGATCATTGACAAGTTCCCCCCTTGTAGTTGTAGGCTGATTTCTAACCTTCCTCATGATCAAGGATACCCCACGAGGTGAGATTTTGCGTGGAGCCCCAGATCTTTGTCGATTGACAGTCATTTTGTACTTCTTCCATTTTCTTACTATGGCACCAACAGTTGTCTCCTTCTCGCCCAGCATCTTACTGATGGTTTTGTAGCCCATTCCAGCCTTGTGCAGGTGTATGATCTTGTCCCTGACATCCTTAGACAGCTCCTTGCTCTTGGCCATTTTGTAGAGGTTAGAGTCTAACTGATTCACTGAGTCTGTGGACAGGTGTCTTTCATACAGGTGACCATTGCCGACAGCTGTCTGTCATGCAGGTAACGAGTTGATTTGGAGCATCTACCTGGTCTGTAGGGGCCAGATCTCTTACTGGTTGGTGGGGGATCAAATACTTATTTCCCTCTGCAGAATGCAAATAAATTCATATACTTTCCACAATGTGATTTTCCGGATTTAATTTGTGATGTGCTATCTCTCACTGTTACCAATAACCTACCCTTCAATTATGGGCTGCTCATGTCTTTGTCAGTGGGCAAACTTACAAAATCAGCAAGGGATCAAATACTTATTTCCACCACTGTAGCTACTAATCATGGACAAACATGCATTGTTTTTGTTAAACGGGGATCTTCAGAATATCAAAAGCTTGCACCATCCGGGAACTAAGCCCCAAAATGTTAATGGTTTTCCTTACATCTTCATTGATCATTTTTTCTTGATACGCGGAAGCGAATACAGAGATGCAAGCCTCTTCCCTGAAGAAGTATAACGCAACCTGGCAATGTCGGCAGAGGTTTGAGCTGGGAGAAAAACTGCTGCTGTTAATCTCTTTAAGCTAAGTAATGTCTATATATCAAAGTTGATATTGAAATTGAAAAAAATACTAACTGAAGAGGATCAATATTTAAAGTTAAATGAAAAGTTTGTTTGTATTTGAAAAAAAGAAAAAAAACTTTCTCTACGGGTTGATCAATGAAGATGTAAGGAACACCATTAACATTTTGGGGCTTAGTTCCCGGATGGTGGAAGCTTTTGATATTCTGAAGATCCCCGTTTAACAAAAACAATGCATGTTTGTCCATGATTAGTAGCTATGCTGTGAGAATAGAAGATTGATGAATTGATGAATTTAAGTGAGTGAGCAGTGTTTGGGAAATATACAGAATTGAAGATTGAAGGACTCCCCACACTATAAGTTAAAATTGAAAATGCCCAGTTAGCACCCAAGCTAAATCTGGCTATTTTGTGGACTTTCTGTGGGCGGACTCAGCACCTAGTTAGTTAAATGTGATATTCAGCACTTAAGCAGCTAGGATAACTGCATAATTAGGACCACATAAAACACAGTCCTATGTTTATTCGGTTCATTTTAGCTGGTTAAGTCGCACTTATCCGGCTAGGCTTTGTCCACTCATGTATTACCTGGATATTCAATGCCGGAGCCCTGACATGGCCCAGCACTGAATATCTGGGAATAAAGCTGGCTAAGTTTCAGGCCTTTTGTTTATAATAATCTTGCTAATAGAGATATGCCTTAGAAAATGTATTTATACTGTGTCTTGATTCCACAGCCTCTTTCAATGCCCAATTAGAATCTAGTAGACAAAGTGCTTTCTCTTTTATTGCACCTTTCTTGTGGAACCAGTTGCCCCTCTGTCTCAAAGCCGAATTTTCCTATAAGAGGTTTCAGGTACAACTAAAGACCCACTTGTTTTCTTTGGCTTTTCCGGAGTGGTAGCTACTGTATGAGGAGAATTGACTGTTTGTGGCCTGTAGACATACATACGAAGCGCAATTCTAAAACTGTGCTTGTAAGTGCTAATTGTCACTTATGCACATATGTACGTTACGCACTATTCTATAAATTAGTATGAAAGGGAGAAGTTAGCAACGTGGGCCACTGTTAAGTCAAGTCATTTTAACACAGGGTCCCCTGTGCTATAATAACCTGACTACTGGTAAATAACCTGACTTAACAGTAGCCCACATTGATAACTTCCCCTCTAGCTGCATGGGAAAGACATAGGCATGCCTCTCATGACATGTAGAACTTAGGTGTGTGCCCATTTATGTGGCATAATTTTATGTACACAAATGCTAGTTTCTGCCTCTGTGCATATAGCTATCATTATAGAACTGGGACTCAGCATGTGCCATCAGGGCACCTAACATGTGGTGTCCATTTATAGAATTGCTCTTGTACTTTCTGTAGTATTCTTTCCTTTATCATTTACTTTCCTGTCATTACAATGGAGTTCCCTTTCTGTTCATGATTTGATTGTAAACTGCTTTGACATTTACTGAAAGACAGTACAGCAAATAGAAATAAACATCAAGAATCAGTTGGTTCCTCCCTTTGAGGCCTTGAGATGAGCCTATTACATACCTAGAATGTAATATGATCAATAGCTTCAACTTTGTAATTTTTTTTTAAACAGCTTTTGTGAGAGGTATTAGATAGTGATTGGACCTTAGAACAAGTCTGTAAATTGGCTAGGGCCTGCTCTCAAGAAGCTTCCTTTATCTATCACTTATTTCAGTATCACTATGTCACAGAAGCCTAAGAGTTGAGAAAAGTAGAGTGCAAGGTATTGAACAGGAGTTACCATAACCCAATGGTAATGCTTTTGTTGGAAGGGAGTTCATGTATCTCTTTATCTAACCCATTGTGGACCCCCACTAAAGTTTCCGAATGTCAGAAAGATCCTGTAAGTCTTCTAAAGAAATCTTAGCTCATACCACCGTGACAACCTGTTCTGAAGTGGCGGTATATCAAATTTGAAATAAACCATATGTTGTATTACTTTCTTAGCTTGCAGGAATTTGGGGAGGGCACTTGGGAGTGCACATGGATATTGCTTGGTATTCAGGAACCATTTTAAGATCAACTATTAATCTGTAAGTCATTCGTTCTTCACTCCTCCATATCAAAAGAGAAGGTTCATTTAATGGACCTTCTACTATTTCTGATTGCTCAAAAATCCTCCTCTCTTCTAATTGGAAGGAATATATCAAACTGGATCTTAATCAGTAGTGGAATATGATATGCATGGATCATAAATATGAATTCGTCTGTGCAGAGAAAAGAAAAAAATTGATGAGAAAAAAGAAACAAATAGATGAGATGCAGGAAGATATAAGAACCCACTATCAGTTTTCATGTTTCTTGACTTTCAAACTCTTTATGGCCAAGAAGTAGACAAATGGCATTATGGTGTTTGGTTTTATTGTTGTTAATTGTGAATTTATTATTGTTCAATAAAAAGATTTCAACTGAAAAAAAAAGAGTCTTGGATCAACTAGGTCACATGCTTCCTACATCAAGATGCACCGCAAAAAGGGGTGAAATTAGCTGGAGTAGAGTGTTATGGCAAGGACTCTTGCTCTGAGGACTCTACAACTGGGAGAGAGAAGGATTCTGAATCCTCTCTATCACATCTGGGAGGAGAGTGACATAGGTGTCCTTATTCCAGGCAGCTGGGCAATGCTTTTTGCTACTGCCATTCTGATTGGGTCTTCCAACAATTCCAAATTAGAGAAGAGGAATATCACTACAATCAGCAGAAACTCTTGTGGTTCAACCAGCTGAGGTTACGACCAAGTTGTCACTAATATTATATCAATCTATTTATTTTCACAATTGATAGCTGGCTATTTCCCAATGATAAATGCATGTTACAACTGGAACATACCCAAGATATAAAAGTCATACTAAAATACAATAAAACTAAAGCAAAATACAAATGACAAAGAAAAAAAGTGCACATACTCAGCATATAGACTAAATAAAATTGTGTGTGTGTGGGGGGGGGGGGGGGGGGGGAGAGCAAACATGATAAAGAAACAACTGGATCCAGATTCACCCAACAGGGATGATCCGGTCCTTGGTCTATTCCATTACAAGCTTGTAATCTTGTTTTTTTTTTTTTAATAGGAAATGCAATGGAAAGATCAGAACTACAAGTCCCTGCATTCAATGAGGTAAACCCAGGAGTGGATCAACTCTGTCGGGTGAATCCAGATCCAGTTGGCAACCCTATCAGAGATCATATTTAACCATAATACACATAGGATTGCTGAAGATGATACTCTAACTTCATTGCAAAAGGTAGAAAGAAATTCTCCATAACCTACTTTTTACAGGGAAACAAAAATGGCTGCACCATTTCTATAGTGCTGCTCCTCCTGCTGCAGTAGGTCATGGCCTGTGCTTAGTTTCCCTGTTCAGGACACAGGTGCAAGAGAGAAAACTGCATGGACAATAGCTAGAAATGCAAATGAGCTTATTGAAATTACAAATACCCAGAATCCAATTTTAGCCCTGCCAGAGTACAATAACAGCTGTGAAGGCAGAAAATTGCTTTGTAAGACCAGCCTCCTGCAGCGCCCACTTAATCCATCAGGCCTGCAGTACCAAACCAGCCTAAAACACTGCTGGCTTACTCTGCCAAGACAGCTCATTTTCAGGTACTGCCAGCTTCCTCTGCCAGGGGAGCAGTATCAGTCCATCTTCAGCTAGTTCAAAGCTCACTTTGCCAGGCTAGCAGTGGTTGCCAGGTTACCTCACCCAGTGCTGAGCTGACATGATTAGTTATATTTACTTATCTCTCTCTCTAGCTATGAAAAACCTGTTTACAGTCAAATCCTCATAGCTCACTAATGATCGGCATTTTTCATAGCACTGGATTATTAATTAGCTCAATGATCCTTGCAGATGCCTCTCTGCAGCTGATAAATCTCCAGGCTCTCCCCTTTTCCCTGTCCATTTCTCAGGTACCCAGTAGCTAGAATAATTATGCACCTTTATCTCTGATTCACTTTTAAGATGCACAATCCACTCCAGCTCTTTGCACTGGCTGCTCAGCTGTGAGCTTGTGGCACCATGGTCCATGAAACAAGAAAACGATACAATTTAAGAAATAGCTTTCAGTGCTAACACAATGTTCCACCTAGTGTGTGCTCAAAAGACAAAATAAATCATTTCTGCTTTATGTCTGTACAAGGTCCCTAAGAGTTTAACCAGGATATACTCGGTGGGCAATTTGGTGGAATGTTAAATAGAGTCAATATCGGTAATGAACAATCTTTTGATAAACAAAAAATTGTTACCTATATTTGACTGATTTGCTTTTTGACATTGATAGATTGTGCCCCTTATTTTAGAAGCCGTATTCACAATACACACATGTAAATACAGTGAAACGTCGCTTGTACATGGACTGTTATTGCACGGGATCGGATTATGCATGACAGCAACTTGCCTCCTCATGATGACATGTTTGTCAGTGTCCTCTCGCCTGCTTCCAGAGTTCTCGGTCATTTTCTTCTATAAATCGTGTGACTATCTCGACAGTGGTGAGGTGAAACTGTAGGTGCGTGTACCTCTGAGTCAAAATCTTCATCAACATTCGCATCAGCGTTGTTGGTATCATTAGCATTTTCGTCACCAACTTTAGGCTGAATCATTTGTATAATCTCTGCGTCTGACAAAAATTCGGTAGTAGGAACTTCTGCATCACTAATCTCATCCCAGTCTAGCCAGTCGTTTAAAATTTTTATAGATGTGTCCATGTTGCACTCTTTTAATATGTCAAAGAGATGGGCAGCTTTTTGCTCGTTAGTTTGATTTGCTATACAGGTATCTCCTGCAGTGAACCCTTCAGAGTCATGTTCACTCTTGGCCTCATCTGCAGCACTGTTGTCTGAACTGGGCTCATTTGGAGGAGAAAAAGCTTCACCAAGGTCTTTCATTCAACAATTTTCAATGGATAGTTGTTTAACCTCATCCCATGCCTTTTTAATCATATACATGATAATTCTTTCAGATTTGTTTTTTTTGTTTTTTTTTTAGAAACCCTGTTATGCTTGGATTTTCAGTTGATACCAGGCTGAAATAATTTCACATCTATAATTTTGTTTGAAATTTTGAATGATGCCTTGACCTAAAGGCCAGATCTTAGATGTTGTATTAAACGGTAGGTGAAGGATACAGATTTTTCCATTTTGTGATATTAAAGGCTCTGCCGATAGGTGAGCAGGACAATTGTCAAGCAACAATATCACCTTTTGTTTGAGTTTCTTTGCTCGCAACTGCCTTTTGACGGCCAGCACAAATGACCGAGGAAACTAGTCGTCAAATATGACACAGGTCATCCATGCACTTCTGCTGCTTCTGCAGATTACAGGTTGCTTTGCTTTATTAAAATGGCTGAAGTATCAAGGGTTTTCAAAACAGCAAGCTTGTGTATGCCCATTTTAGTGGTGCAAAACAGCAGTCACATGATCTTTTTTTATATACCGTATTTTTCGGACTATAAGACGCACCGGACCATAAGACGCACCTAGGTTTTAGAGGAGGGAAATAGGAAAAAAAAATTTTTCCTTTTTCCCTCCTCTAAAACCTAGGTGCTCCGGTGCGTCTTGTCCGAGTTTTGGACCTCCATCCCATACTTACACGATTCCATGTTCCCTGGTGGTCTAGTGACATCGGGGCAGGAAAGAGCCCCCTCTTTCCTGCCCATCGCGCTGCTCTCCGTGCTCCTCAATGCTTTCTGACGGTCTCGGCGAGATTCAAAATGGCCGCCGAGGCCATTTTGAATCTCGCCGAGACCGTCAGAAAGCATTGAGGAGCACGGAGAGCAGCGCGATGGGCAGGAAAGAGGGGGCTCTTTCCTGCCCCGACGTCACTAGACCACCAGGGAACATGGAATCGTGTAAGTACGGGACGGAGGTCCAAAAACGCTACCTTCGGACTATAAGACGCACCCCCCATTTTCCTCCCAAATTTTGGGGGAAAAAAGTGCGTCTTATAGTCCGAAAAATACGGTATATAGTCAGCTGTTTTATGAGGTTTGTAGTTAAATGCCAAAGTTTTATCTGGTAACAGTTTTGTAAATAAAGCGATTTCATCACTATTGTGTACTTGTTCATGTGTGTAGCCTTAATTTTCAATAAGTTTCTTAAATTCACTTGGAAATGCGCTGGCAGCAGCTGAATCTGTGGATCGGCTTTCCCCAGATATTGAAACCTGAGGACTTCCATGGTGCTTTATAAACCTACATATACATCCTCTACTAGCTGCAAATGTTTCTTCGCCAATTAAGTTTCCTAATTTTTCTGCTTGTGCTTGAAGAATTGGACCACTGAGGGGGTCCCTATCTCTAGCTCCTAACTCCTAACCCTTACTCACTTTGTTCAGAACCCTTATTTTATCATCCTCACTTTAATATTCCCTTATCGCTTGTTTGTTCTGTCTGTCTGTCCTAATTAGATTGTAAGCTCTGACGAGCAGGGACTGTCTCTTCATGTTCAAGTGTACAGCGCTGCGTACGACTAGTAGCACTTTAGAAATGATAAGTAGTAGTAGTAGCAATTCATTTGCTGCATAACACACTTGTTTTTGTTCAAGTCCCTGAGATGGATCAATATTTTTAATAAAGAGGACGTCTAAGTCCAACTTTGGACATTTTCCAAAAAACATCCAAAATCTAAATAGGAAAGAAAGCCATTTTCAAAAAAGCAAAATGTCTATCTTTTTTTTTTTTTTTAAATACTGTTTTGAACAAGGTTTTGTGATTTGGACGCTTTGTTTTTGGTCCATTTTCATAAGAAAAAAAAAACCCGTCCAAGAGCAAAATGCACAAAATCAAGCCATTGGGATGTAGGAGGAGCCAGCATTTTTAGTAGACTGGTCCCCCTGACATCTCAGGAAAGCAATAGGACACCCTAGGGGGCGGTCCCCCTGACATCCCAGGACAGCAATAGGACCCTAGGGGGCGGTCCCCCTGACATTCCAGGACAGTAATAGGGCACCGTAGAGGGCACTGCAGTGGACTTCATAAAATGCTCCCAGGTACACATCTCACCATTGCTCCCTTACCTTGTCTGCTGAGACCCCAAAACCCACTACCCTCAACTGTACACCACCACCATAACCCTTACGGGTGAAGGGGGCACCTAAATGTTGGTACAGTGGGTTTCTGGTGAGTTTTGGAGAGCTCACAGTTTCCTCCACAAGTATAACAGGTAGGGGGAGGTAGGATCCTCGGTCCACCTGTCTGCCGTGCACTGCACTCAGCACTAGACTACTTCATGGACCTGCATGCTGTTCTACTGGATCTAAGTATAACATCTGAGGCTGGCAAGTAATGTTTTTTGGGGGTGGGAGGAGGTCAGTGACCACTGGGGGAATAAGGGGCAGTCATCCTTGATTCCCTCCAGTGGTCATCTGGTTATGTTTCAATTTGTTTATTAATTTTAAACTTTTTAACAAGAATACCCTTGTTATTGAAATACAGCCATAATACAATTCAATAAAGAAATATAGAAAGAAAATTGCATTAAATAATAGTAGTTCAGAACCTAATCTCAATTCTTTAAAAAATAAATGTTTGCTTCCTTAGACCTCATTGATTGGGGGAGACGAATAGGGTTAGGAGAAATTATAACAATGATTTAACACATATAACAGGTGGCGTAATTTTCCCATTTCTACTTTACAGTTGTTTAGAATCAAGAAAAGATTTTAGGCTATCAGGTGAAAAAAAATGTATATTTAACTTGACCCAATCTAACAATGCATTTACACGGATAGGCAAGGAAAAACATCCTTCCTATCTCAATAGTTCTTGCTTTCAATGCTAAAAAGGCTTTCCTCCTTTGTTGGGCCGATTTCGTAACATCGGGAAAAATTTGTACCTTGATCCCCCCCCCAAACAGGTTTTTAAATTCTTAAAATACTGTTTCATTATGTTATTCAAGTCCTGTTCAAATATTAAAGACACTATCAATGTAGTCCTTTCTGTCCTTTCATCCAAAGTTTGTTCAAGTATAGCTGAGATGTTATCAAGATCTAGATTAGTTTCTTGAGTTTTCCCATTCTCTCCTTTAGAAGCAGGAATATAGTATATTTTATTTACTGGTGGCATAGCTTCCAGAGGCATTTTCAATACCTCATTCAAATATCTTTTAAATAAATCTAACGAAGTAACACCTGAAAGTTTCGGAAAGTTCAATAGACGTAAGTTTAACCTTCTATTAAAATTTTCTATTTGTTCCATTCTTCTCCGAAGCTCAATATTATCTTTCACCACATTTATTCTGAATTCTTGAAAAGAATCTACTTTCTTTTGAATATCAATCACTTTTCCAGCTATTTCTTCTTTTAACTGGTCTACTTTCGAATTTATCTCCTGAAATTTATTCTCAAAGTTACTAACTTCTCCCGATGTTTGTTGTAAAGTTATATCCGTCTTGTTCAGCTTTGCCCAAATCATTTCGAGATTTACCTCCTGCGTTCTCTCTGGGGCTCCAGCCTCTAATCTCAGCATCTTTTGCAACGCTTCCCGACCCTCACTGTGGATTCCACTCACTACACTTCCAGTAGGGCGCTTTTCCACCTCGGTGTTCATCGTTGATGCTGGGCACGGAGGTGTAACAATCGATGGTGGAGAAAGAGATGCGTCCTCTCCCCGCAGGTCCTCCACTTCCCCAAGGAGTCCCGCAATGGGATCCGTCTCTCTGCCTATCTGGGAAACCGGCGAGAAGAAGCGTTCAAGTCCCATCTTGACGAAGGAGTCAAGGTAGGTGGGAGTACTATCCTCGTTGACCCCTTCCATTTTGTATGGGGCATTTTGTTGACAGAGAGTTTCTCCCTATTTTGGTTCCTCAAGCCGCTTCTCCGCGCTTCCTGTTACGCCGCCAACTTCGGTCATCTGGTTATTTAGGGCACCTTTTTGTGCCTTATTCATGATAAAAACAGGTCTAGCTCATAACGACTTAGTTTTAGTCCTGGACTGTTTTGTTTTGTTCCATTATGGCTGAAAAACGTCTAAGTCTTGGGCACGCCCAAGTCCCGGCCTGAACACACCCCTGACATGCCCCCTTGAGATTTGGATGCACTTCTGATGGACTTAATAGAAAAACGTCTAAAAATAGGTTTCAAAAATACTGATTTGGACGTTTTTGTGAGAAAAACATCCAAATGCTGCTTTATGCCACTTTTTAGACGTTTTTCTGTTTTGAAAATGAGCCCAACAGTCTCGCACTTTCACTTCAATCCCAAGCAAACCCCAAAGCATTGATTCAGAAATATTTAAATCTTTTTAAACCTTCACCTGGGATTCCCAGTTATGTACGCTGTCCACAGACACTAACATCTCTTCTACAGTATAGCTTCGCTTGTTTTTATTTTCCTCCATACCAGTGTTCTGAACTGTACAAACAGCTTACTGTACTGTATTTTGAAAGCAATCAATGGTACTAAAATTTACACTACTATAGCAAAACACACTGAAGATGCTGTATAGATGTACTGCACTGCAGAATACTATATTATACTGTAGCAGCAGCAAACGTGTGACCGAGCCCCACAGGAAATGTGCACCACACAAATCTGATTGTGAGTGCTTTTTTGAAGAATTTTGTAAGAGAACTCCGGAGGCAGATTCGCTTATACGTGCCCTGATAATACATACTTCCAAGGTCTTTGCCTTCCATCTACTGTGTACTATGAGTGCTCCACTGTACCAGGATTTACACTTGTATATCACAAGGAGTAGCAGTGGGATTTGAACCGGCCACCTCTGGATTGCAAGACCGGTGCTCTAACCACTAGGCCACTGAATAAACTTGAAAACCCCAAACCAAGATTTATATGTGTAAATCTCTATTATGCCGGGGGGGGGGGGGGGGGGGGGAGAGAATTCTATATCTGGGCACCACAATTTAAGCATCTTGAGGCAGTGCATTGAATGCTAATTTTATAACGGAGTATGGGCACAAAGATTCTATTATATAATACTAATGTAAAATGTCACCAACTGCCTTCAGTTGAGAGAGCCCACTTATGCCATGTCAATAGCAGATGTAAGGGGGTGCACCTATATGTGATAATTTAGCAAATAATTTACAGTATCCTGTAAGTAGGGTGTGTAAATCTTGACCTTGCTCAGCTCTGCCCATGCTTCTGTCCTGTGAACACCCCCCATATATTTATGCATTAAGCGAGTTCCACGTACCAATTTTCGAATAGCGCTGAGTGCTCAGCTAGCACTAAGGTGCATAAGTGTACATGTACCTGCATAAGTGCAAATATTCTATAAATTAATGCACACAATTGGTGTGTAAATTTAGGTGCCAAGTTATGGAGTAAGGGAGCATGTGCATACGGCAAGGGGATGTGGTTTGGAACCAAAAACTATGGGCCCATTATTTAAAATGATTTCAACAGCCAGGAGAAGCTCCTGACTGTTTAAATTGCCTGTCCAGGGCTAATCAGGCATTTTTAGCTGCACTTAATTGGATAGTACTGCTGAAATGTCCGGTTAGTGTCCAACGTAAAACTGGCTATTTTGGGGGCATTCTGGGGTCGGAGACAGCACATAACCGGCCAAAGTAACCACATAATTAGGACCACATAAAAAGTCAGTCCTATCTTCATGGGGTTCACCACAGCCAGTTAAGTACTAAATATAGCACTTAAACAGCTATGTTTTCACTGGCCCCGTATACCCAGAAATTCAATGCCCGAGCCCAGGGCTGCCGAGAGACTGGGCCAGGCCCGGGACAAGGCCACCCCGGGCCCCCCACCCGAGGTCGACGAGCCCTCCCTCCACCCGCCACCGGGCCCTCTCTCCACCCCTGGGCCCTCTGCACTGACCTTAAGCGCCTCACCTTCGAAAGCGCAGCAAGCAGCGGCAGACCACTCCTTCCTTCTGTGTCCCGCCCTCAGGGAAGTTACATCAGGCGAGGGCGGGACACGGAAGGAGTGGTCTGCCGCTGCTTGCTGCGCTTTTGAAGGTAAGGTGCTTAAATTCAATGTCAGGGAGCGACAGAGGGCGGGCGGGCTGGGCCCCCCTGTCCCCCCTCTCGGCGGCCCTGCCGGAGCCCAGACATGGTCAGGCATTGAATTTCCAAGGAGAACACTGGCAGTGAGCAGCAAAATGCCGATCACCGCTAGCTGAATATTGGATCCTGCATGTGTATTTCCCTATTTTAGAAGGGGAGTGCGTTTCTATGATTACAGAAATGACCATCAGGCTCCTGGCATATAGGTTTTGTAAAAGTGTTTGTTTTTTTGTCATCACTGGACAGGAGGGATTAAAAGAGGTGACCCCCCCCCCCCCCCCCACACACACACACACACACTTAAAGCCTCCAGTGCTTTTTTTCCCCCATTCTTCACTATGGTGGGATCTTGACATGCAAACACGGTCACTTATGCCAGTTTGCTGGATTGTGCACTTTGAAAATTTGTATGCCATTTGAGAAGATATCATCCAGCATGGAATAATCTAATAAAGACCTGACGGTCACCACTGCTTACTGTGCTGTTTTTTTAGGCTCCACTGTTTTGGGCCCTTGCACTGCTGTGTGAAGCATTGTTCTTCTGTTTGTGTGTAGGTTTCCAAAATGACAGACATACACATTTAAATGTCAGCACTTACATGCCTACGTTCTAAATACCAACACATAGATGTGTATGTTGCTGCGAGTTGCCTCTGTTCAGGTTTTAGACCAGAGGCTTTCAACCCAGTCCTCGGGGCACACCCAGCCAGTTGGGATTTTCAGAATTTCCCCATTTATGTGGTGTAAATACCAATGTCTACATTAGGCGCGGATTGGGTATATTCTATAACAATGCACATAACAACGGTCAGTAGCAGCACACCTATGATGTGGCTGACAGATCCCCAAGCCCCACCAGCCAAAAACTCCCAACAACTATCCCTCCTGCATACCTTGTAAATAGCAGATCTGCACCTGCAGCAAGCAGCGACTGATACGTACTGTTCGCACTGACCCCACAGCCAGGGTTGCCAGGTAGAAAATTTTTTTCCAGCCCGATGGAGCCCAAAAAACAGCCCAAAACCCGCCCAAACACAAACCCCGCCCCTGACACCCCCACCCCCGCGTCATCAACCCCGCCCCCCGCCGTCATCAACCCCGCCCCCGCCGTCACCGGCCCCGCCTCCCACGTCACCGGCCCCGCCTCCCCGTCATCGCCCCCGCCTCCCACGTCATCGGCCCCGCCTCCTACGTCATCGGCCCCGCCTCCCACGTCACTAACCCCGCCCAAAACGTCATTAACCCCACCCAAAAACGTCACTAACCCCGCCCCCCCGCGGCCGAAAAAACCGCCCTGAAGGCCAAAAACAGCCCAAAAAACCGCAACCCGCCGCGGGCAAAAATTACCCGCGGCGGGTCGCGGAAAACCGCCCAATTGGGCGGTAAAACCGCCCACCTGGCAACACTGCCCACAGCCTTCCCTCTGATGTAGTCCCGCCTATGTGGAAACAGGAAGTTGCATCAGAGGGAAGGCTGTGGCACCAACATGAGCTGTGTGTATTAGTTGCTGCTCACTGCCGGTGAAAATCTGCTACTTAAAAGGTATGTGGGGGAGGGGGGAATGTTTGAGAGCCCATCTGGCATGCAGGTGAGAGAGGGAGAGACAAAATCACTTGTGGGACAGGGTGGAGTTCTTCTTCTGCCCACCCATCTTAGGCCCAGGCCCACCCAAAATTGGGTGTGTGGCTACGCCCCTGAATTGTGCCCTAAAAACAATTATAAAAATAAATCAGAACAAAAAGCCTGCATACACAACATAGGAAACTAAACCAAACTATAATTTTTTTGCCTTCTCATTTCTACTGAAAGATTTTGGGCTCTTGTTAACTTTAAGACAGCAAAATATTAATCTGGATACAGGTAGTGCACTGAATATTGCTGGACTCCATAAAGCTTACTGAAACACCTTTGCGTCATCCTAAGCACTACCTGGATATTGCCAAGGCAGTCTGTAATGATTTTCAGCTGCACTATCGGGAGATTGCGGCTGAAAATCCACTGGCTAGGGTAATTATCTGGATATTTAAGAGGGTACAACCAATGAAATCTACAAATGAGGCTCATGTGTTTATAGATCATTACCTTAACAATGATGGGGGAGGTTAAGTCTCATGATAGAAGAAGACTCATGATATAAAGCAATTGCAGCAGCTCTGGATCAGCAAAGATCACTACCTAATAGCAGGTAAAATGTTTTTCAGACAGACACCTTCTGTAAACAAATATACCAACTAACACTATGTACTCAAACCCTTGGATAAAGTCACTCCATAGAAAATACCCTTCTAGCTCCCAGACGGAACCCCTCCTTCATGAAAGCAAATTAAAATTTACAACAGATTTCAATTATACAAGGCAAAAAAGTGCATGTACAGGCAAACAGAAAAAAAAGCATCAAAATTAGGGTCTTGTTTTTCAATCCATCATATGCCAACATTTAAAAAATTAATTAGCCCAATGCTATAATGCTGGAGTAATCTTAAAGATTACAAAAAAATGACAAAACAGGACCGATAAAAGGGAAGTGGAGTGCAATAAAAAGACCCACAGAAAGAGCTGACGGAGCATAATTGGGTCCTGGTGTGGGAGTCTGTTCCAGCAGCTTTCCGGCTTTCATTATCCTCAGATGTTTACTGAATAGTTATATGCATTTAAATGTTACTTAATTGGAACTTGCAGAGGCTTCAGGCCCAATGCCTGCCTTGTAAGCCAAGAATCACTAAAGTGCTAATCAAAAACATCTAAGCACTTATATATATATATATATATATATATATATATATATATATATATATATATATCAATCACATGAGAGTATCCTTTTCTCAGACAGTAAGGGGAATCTGCAAAAGGCACATCTAAACTGAAAAGTTCTGTTCTCCACTAGGACCAGTGCAAGGATATTAGTTACTCTTGTAGCGCTATAGAAATGATAAATAGTAGTAGTATGCAAGCCTTCAGGCCTATGCACCCCCAAAATTAACTTTCAGACCCATAGGCTACACCCTCCCCCCACAATAAAGGGTGGCCATTATACAGATTAATGGTGGACAATCCTGATTTCTTCCCCTGCCCACGGAGCCCAGCTTCACCTTCCTCTTTGTCTGACAAAATGATGCATGAGAGTGGGGATGCTAAGCTCCCAAGGAAGAAAGCAGGCTCAAAAAGATCTGAAGTAACTTCCTGTGCACCCCTCAGGAGCCTGCCACACCCTCTCTTCCATCCCATGGTGAGAGGATAGGGAGTAAACTGTGAAGAAGTGGTTGAGTTGGTGGGTGGGGGGAAGTTGGGGGGGCATGGAGGTTGTAGGCAAGACTCTGAAGGAGACAGAATGGAGAGAAAAGAAAGGGAAAGGGAAAGGGAGAGTAGGAGGGTGAGAGCAAAAGGGAAAAGTGAAGGGAAGAGAGGAGGAAAGAAGAGGGAGACTTACACCCTCTCAAACACATCACACCCACTCCCTTACTACCCATCCACTCATACATACATACATGCACATGACCCCATCTACACACACACTCACATCCTACCCATTCAACCACATTATACTCAAGTCACTATCCATGCAGTCATACAGTGACATATATCCCATCCAAATCCATTCACACAGATATACCCCCTCACATTCACTCAGGTGCATGTACACACAGACCCCAACTACACTCTTTGTAGATACCCTTCCAATCCCCTACTCACAGGTTCCACATCCAACGTACCTTCTACTCCTGAATCTCACCCACTTCCAAAATGCAAGTTAAATAATCCTACGAAGAGAGACTAGGGTCTGAACTAGATACTAAAAAGGTGTTTGAGCTACTTGCTCCGAGTGTTCCACAATATGGTGAGCTGCATTTCTAGGTAAAATTATTTATTTATTATCACATTTGTACTCCACATTTTCCCAACTGCGTCAGGCTCAATGTGGCTTACATCACACCGCAAAGGCAAACGCCAATCCAGTAAATTAAGCTAATAGAAAATAAAACCTACAAAAGAAATAATGGAAAGGATGGGGAAGGAATGAAAGGAACAGGGAAACCAGGGGAGAGGGGGGGAAGGGTGGATTTGCCCCAAATTGTCATAAAATTAATGTGTATCAAGCCGTGGAGACATAGGCTGAGTCCTTGGGGTATGCTTTTCCAAATAAGATGGTCTTAAGAGATTTCCTGAAATTTAGATGGTTTTGGATGGTTTTTGTAGTTTTTGGCAAAGCATTCCATAGTTGTGAGCTGATGAACATCATTATACTAATGATTAGAAATGTTGCAGCTCTGAAATTATTGTTTTGGCTCGGGTGTCTTCAGGTAATCCACCTCCTAAAAGTTGTAAACGTACACCTAGCTCACAGCAGGTAGACCTCTATTCTCAAGTGTTAGGTACGTATTCAGGTCATGTGCCATAATGCTGCTGGAATGATGATTCTAATCACTCATGAAGAAAACCTCCCTCTGTGCTACATTCATCTCTCCACTGCCAGGATGGGGCAACCTCTGGTGGTACTTGGACTTTGTGTTTTGACCCTGGTACCAATATACAGATAGAATAATTTATGTAACAGCTGGTAGTACATCATCGTGCCCTGCACTTACTTGTGCTACTTAGAGACTGCTTCCCAAGATCAGAAGATCTTGTAGAAGTTTAATGGATTCTATCTCCTTTTTCACTGATCCATCCCTATTGCTTATTGGGAAGTATGCTCTACTTAAGTATCTGCTGCATGCAGAACTTCCATAAGCAGCAGGTTATACTTGTTTTGTAGCCTGAGCAGCACGTACTGAAGTCTCTTTAGAGCATTTAGTAATAGTTTCTTCACTATCAACTAAATGTACTTTTTTTTTTTCGTTCAAAGATGAACTGAAGGAAACATTTGAATCCAAATAATATGGCAAGTAACTCTTTTTCTATCTGAGAAAAATCGTTATATGTCAGTTATCGATCGATCGGCAAATGCTACTGGTTGCATTTCTCTGCTCTAAGATCTCCTTCTGAAGCATCACACGGTATGTGGTATTAGTTCAGGGGTGTCCAACCTTGCCCTTCGCCAGGTTGGATTTTCAGGATTTCCCCAATGAATATGCATGAGATCTATCTGCATATGATGGAGGCAGTACATGTAACTAGATCTCAAGCATTTTCATTGGGGAAATCCTGAAAACCCAACTGGATTGCGGCCCTCTAGGACCAAGGCTGGACAACGTTGTATTAGTTTTTCAGCTGGATTAGATTACTTCAGTGTTGGACATTCACTGATGTCTGCTGAAAGCTTCCTCTGGGGCTGATGCCCACTCCCATGCTGCATCCTTATACTTTAGCACCTGGAATGCTTCACAAGCATCCAATAGGTGTATAAAAATTCTTAGAAATCAAGCACTTCTTGGAACCCAAATACTTACATGTAGCCCCTCAGGCTTTGCTTCTATCCTATTTGATTACTGTAACCCATAGGAGCCAACTTTTCAAAATTATTAGGGGTGCTAAGCCCAATGGAAATAACCCCTCCCTGGACACATGCAAGAAATCTTTTCAATATTGGGGGTGCTCAAGCACCCACAGCACCCACAGAGCCGGCTCCTATGCTGTAACCTGGTTCTACTGGGACTAGCAGATGCATAGACTCCAGGTTCTTCAGAACACAGCAGCCAATTTAATATAAGGGGAGGGTTGGGTGATTACATTGGCTCCTGTTTTAAAAAAACAAAACAGGATTACTTTTAGGGCGTGGGTGCGGGAGTTTTGATGGGTTGGGTTGGTGTACTATTTCTTCTGATTTTTGGATCGCTGTGAGGGACTCACACTGGTGATCTAGGAGCCTATTGCAAAGTTTGTTTAAGGATTAGTCTAAGTAAACTATTTCTCTAAAATAACAGAAAATACCACAGTTCTTGGATGATACTGAACAGTTTATGATTTAGGATTGCACAGTTCTTGGCACTGTATCTTATAATGTTATATTTCTTTAAGTGGTGTCAATAAAGAATATTTTAAAAAAAAACACTGGGTCACTTTTAAACTTTTGCTGTTCATGGTCTTTCCCCATGATTTTTGCTTGATTTTGACACTTTGTATGCGCCCTCCCACTAGTTGAACTTAGGTGAAGAGGTCTGACTACAGGTCCCAACAACAAAACAAGTTAGATTATAGAAGATGTGAAATTAGACTATTAGGTATAAAGCCAGACTTGAGGAATTCACTATCATATGTTTTAAGAGCCATGTCTTCACATAGAAATTTTAAGACAGGTTGGTTATTTGTAAAATATTTGCCAGGAAACTAATATTAATGGACTTAACATTAATTTCCTAGCAAATATTTTACAAATTCCATATCATCAAGCTGATCAATCCATAGACTGGTGGGTTGTGTCCATCTACCAGCAGGTGGAGATAGAGAGCAAACTTTTGCCTCCCTATATGTGGTCATGTGCTGCCGGAAACTCCCCAGTATGTTCTCTATCTCAGCAGGTGGTGGTCACACACAGCAGCAGCTCTGGCTAGGCCTCCAAGCCTAATCCTTAGGTTTTGTTGAGGCCTGGGGTTGAGGGCTCTTTTGAGCAAGTGCAAACCTGGTGGTGCCAGGTCCCTCCTTTTCTCCCCCCTCCCGCTGGCTCCGTTTAAAAAAAAAAAAAAAAAAAAATTTTAAACGTCTTTAAAGGCGTTTAATTCGACGTTTCTTTAAACGTTCATTGCAGCTACTCACTGGGACACCAGTTCGTTACAGCTCGGAGCGGCAAGCAGGTAATTTTACCTTTTTATAGCGGGCAGGGGGTTCCCCGATTCTTCTCGTGGCAATGGCGTCGGAGGGCGAGGGCGCAAAGGGTCGCTCCCCGGATCGCTGGAGCGCTTCTAGAGGGGATGCGGGGGTTTTACAACCTGATTCGCCCTTGATGGGTGATAGTTTAGTGACCGATGAATGTCCCGGTCATTCCTCCGGCGTGGCGGTTTTTTTCCCGCCATAAACGCCCATCCCCCGCTCCTCGCCTCCGCCATCTTGGCCGGCCACGCGGCTCGGACGGCTTCTTCGGGGCCGCCCTTGAGGTTGGAGACATTAATGCCATGAACGCCCTTAATTTGGGCGACGGCACAAAAGCGGCTAAAGTTAAGCGCCGTTCTTCCCGCGCGGCTCCTTCACGGAGTTTCGCGCCGGACGCCATTTTGGATGCGCAGCATGTCTCTCCCCCGCTATTGCGAGCGCCGGTTGAGAGTGCGTCTAGGGCTGTTGCCCAGGCTGCGGAAGTGCACAGTCTGGGGGGTTTCTCCCCCGAGTTTGTTTTGCTGCTGCATCAGGCTTTCCTCATGCAAAACGCTGCCCCTGCTCCCTCTTCGGATAAAGAGGTTGAGGTTCCCAGAGGTAAACGCCCTCGGGTTGATTTCCAGGCCTTGGAGGACTTTTGTCTCCTCCGATGTAGATGAGGGCAGCGTGTCTGAGGTCTCCCAACGATCCTTTGCGGATTCCTTGGAGGAGATAGATCCCCGCTCGGATGGAGCGGATGACCCCTCTGCAGCGTGGCTTTTTAGCCCAGAGGATTTGCCCAACCTGTTGTTACAGGCCATGGACACTTTGAAGATTTCCTCTCCGGAGGACGTCTCTCCCTCAGCCCCTGTTGGCTCTGCCATTATGCTGGGGACGAAGCGCCCGCCTAGAACCTTCCACGTGCATGATGCCATGCACACCTTAATTGCGGCTCAATGGGATGTCCCGGAAACGAGCCTTAAAGTGGCTAGGGCTATGTCCCGCCTCTATCCTTTGGCTGTGAGTGAACGTGAGGCCTATCTGTGGCCTACCGTGGATTCTTTAATCACTGCGGTGACTAAGAAAACGGCGTTGCCGGTGGAAGGTGGCACGGCCCTAAAGGACGCCCAAGACAGAAGATTGGAGGCGACCTTAAGGTCGTCCTTTCAGGCAGCTGCTTTAAGTTTGCAGGCCTCAGTTTGCGGCTCCTATGTGCCCAGGGCGTGCCGGACTATGGTGCAGCGGGCTTCCCCCTCGGATCATTCCTTGAGGGCTGATTGGCCGGCCCTGGAATCGGGCTTAGCCTATTTGGCAGACTTGCTGTATGATGTCTGGAGAGCCTCAGCTAAAGGCATGGCTCAGACAGTCTCTGCGCGGCGGTGGCTTTGGCTGAAACATTGGTCTGCTGACCACGCCTCTAAATCCCGCCTGGCTAGATTGCCTTTTAAAGGCAAGCTGCTCTTTGGGGTCGAGCTGGACAAAATCGTGACCGATCTCGGCACGTCTAAGGGCAAGAAATTACCAGAGGTCAGGGCTCGGGTTAGTACTCGTCCCGATACCTCCAGAGGACGGTTGCAGGAAGCCCATCGGTACCGCCCGGGCAAGTCGGGTTCCTCTGCCCCCTCTTCCTTCAAGAGGAATTTCTCCCCCAAGCAGCATTCCTTTCGCAGAGACCGCCGTCCCGGAGGTGCTCCCTCCGGTCCTCCCCCAGGGTCTCGTACCCAATGACGGGGCCTTGGTCCACGCCCCAGTGCAGATTGGGCGGACGGCTGTCCTCGTTTCTGGGCGAGTGGACCACTATAACTTCAGACGCGTGGGTGCTGGAAGTCATCAGAGACGGCTACAAGCTAGAGTTCTGCCAACCCTTAAGAGACGGGTTTGTACTCTCTCCCTGCAAGTCTCCGGTCAAGCTGTGGTAGTGCAGCAGACCTTGGACAACCTGATCCGCCTGGGTGCGGTCGTTCCGGTGCCAAAAAATCAGATTGGCAAGGGACGTTACTCCATTTACTTTGTGGTTCCAAAGAAAGGAGGTTCTGTCCGGCCTATCCTCGGCCTCAAAGGGGTCAATCGGGCCTGGAAAGTGAGGCACTTTCGCATGGAGACTCTCCGCTCTGTTCTAGCGGCAGTGAAGGCAGGAGAGTTCTTGGCTTCCTTGGACATCAAGGAAGCGTACCTGCATATTCCCATCTGGCCTCCTCTCCAACGCTTTCTGCATTTTACAGTCCTGAGACGACACTTCCAGTTCAGAGCCCTCCCTTTCGGGTTGGCTACTGCTCCGCGGACCTTTTCCAAAGTAATGGGGGTCATAGCGGCCTTCCTGCTAAAGGAAGGAGTACAAGTCCATCCTTATCTGGACGACTGGTTGATCCGAGCCCCTTCTTCTGCAGAGTGCGGCAAAGCTATGGACCGGGTAGTTGCTCTTTTGAGCTCCCTGGGATGGATCATCAACTGGAAGAAGAGCCAGCTGCGCCCGACTCAGTCCCTGGTGTATCTGGGAGTTCGATTCGACACCCAAGTGGGCAGAGTGTTCCTGCCAGACAATCGGATTGTCAAGCTTCAGGCTCAGGTGGACTAGTTCCTAGTAGCCTCTCCTATTCGGGCTTGGGACTACGTGCAGCTGTTGGGCTCTATGACGGCCACGATGGAAGTAGTGCCCTGGGCCAGGGCTCATATGAGACCACTACAGCTATCTCTGCTGCTGCGCTGGACTCCGATGTCGGAGGATTATGCTGTGCGCCTTCCCGTGGACCCAGCAGTGCGCAAGGCGCTGAGCTGGTGGACGCAGACAGACAAGTTGTCTGCAGGATTGCCTCTGGTGACCCCGGAGTGGATTGTCGTCACGACAGACGCCTCTTTGATGGGCTGGGGAGCCCACTGCTTGGGAAGGACAGCGCAGGGGCTCTAGTCTCCTGCAGAGGCAAGTGGTCTATCAACCTCCTGGAACTCAGAGCCATTCGGTTGGTGTTATTGGAGTTCATCCCGGTACTGGTGTTGAAGCCTGTACGGGTCCTGTCGGACAATGCCACGGCTGTGGCCTATATCAACCGCCAGGGAGGTACCAAGAGCGCCCCTCTAGCCAGGAGGCCATGAGTCTTTGCCAGTGGGCGGAAGCGAACCTGGAGCAGCTTTCAGCGGCCCACATTGCCGGAGTCATGAATGTCAAGGCGGACTTTCCCAGTCGCCATACCTTGGAGCCCGGAGAGTGGCAACTATCTGCTCAGGCGTTCTTGGACATCACGAAGCGCTGGGGCCAGCCGAGCCTAGATCTGATGGCGTCATCGGCCAATGGCCAAGTGCCGCGCTTTTTCAGCAGAGGACGGGACCCTCGATCCCTGGGAGTAGATGCTCTTCTCCAACAGTGGCCGACACAAGAGCTCCTCTATGTGTTCCCGCCCTGGCCCATGTTGGGCAGGGTGCTAGACCGGGTGGCAAAGCATCCCGGCAGGGTAATCCTGGTGGGTCCGGATTGGCCCAGACGTCCCTGGTATGCGGACTTCTTCAGGCTCTCAGTCGACGATCCTCTGCGGCTGTCAGTGGAGCAGGGCCTGTTACATCAGGGTCCCGTGGTGATGGAGTATCCCTCTCCCTTTGGTCTTGCGGCCTGGCTATTGAGCGGCAGCGTCTGAGGAAGAAGGGCTTCTCAGACAAGGTCATCGCCACTATGCTGAGAGCGAGGAAGCGCTCTACTTCTACTGCTTACGCCAGGGTTTGGCGTATCTTTGCAGCGTGGTGTGAAGCAGGCTCACTTTCTCCCTTCACTGCTCCAATTTCTTCAGTGTTGGCGTTCCTGCAAGAAGGTCTGGAGAAAGGCCTGTCGCTCAGTTCCCTTAAAGTCCAGGTAGCGGCTCTGGCTTGCTTCAGGGGCCGCCTGAAGGGTGCTTCCCTGGCTTCGCAGCCAGATGTGGTGCGCTTTCTCAAGGGAGTTAATCACCTGCGCCCTCCTCTGCACTCAGTGGTGCCTGCGTGGAATCTCAACCTGGTGCTAAGAGCATTGCAGAAGCCGCCTTTGGAACCCTTGTCGAGGGCATCTCTGAAAGACCTGACGTTGAAAGCAGTCTTTTTGGTGGCTATCACTTCAGCCAGAAGAGTTTCCAAGCTCCAGGCGCTCTCATGTCGAGAGCCTTTTCTGCAGTTCACTGAGGCAGGAGTGACTATTCGCACAGTGCCTGCCTTCCTGCCCAAGATTGGTTCTCGCTTCCATGTGAATCAGCAGCTCTGTCTCCCTTCCTTTCGTAGGGAGGACTACCAGAGGATTACTCCGCTCTTGAATATCTGGATGTGAGACGAGTCATCATCAGATACTTGGAAGTGACCAATGATTTCCGGAAATCGGATCATCTGTTTGTCCTGTTTGCAGGTCCTCGTAAGGGTCTGCAGGCTGCTAAGCCTACAGTGGCAAGATGGGTCAAGGAAGCCATTGCAGCGGCTTATGTGGCCGCGGGGAAGGTGCCGCCTATCCAGCTGAAGGCTCACTCCACGAGAGCTCAGACGGCCTCGATGGCAGAGGCCGGATCTGTCTCCTTGGTAGAGATATGCAAGGCGGCAACGTGGGCTTCGGCTCATACATTCTCCAAGCATTACCGTTTGACTGTGGCTGCACGGGCCGGAGGCCCGGTTTGGAGCTTCAGTGTTGAGGTCAGGGATTTCTATGTCCCGCCCTGGGTGAGTACTGCTTCGGTACATCCCACCAGTCTATGGATTGATCAGCTTGATGATATGGAAGGTAAAATTATGTATAATCATACCTGATAATTTTCTTTCCATTAATCATAGCTGATCAATCCATAGCCCCTCCCAGATATCTGTACTGTTTATATTCTGGTTGAATTTTAGGTTCAAGTTTAGCCTTCAGTTACTTCAGGAGGACTTCGTGTTCAAGTTCTTCTTTCACTTGGATTCTTCAAGAGTTGAGACGAGTTTGTGTTACAGTGAGCTGCTGCATTCCTCTCCCCTCCGTTTACGGGGCTGGATTGAGACATAAAGTCTGCCGGCACTCCCTCCCGCTTCGTGCGGCTGTAGGGCAGCTTTGTACCCCTCCCGCTTCGGCGGTGTTAGGGTCAGTCAGCTCCTCCCGCGGTTGCGGTTGCAGGATAAGCCAGATCCCCCCGCATCGGCGGGTGTGGTGTCCCTCCCCCGCTCCGCGGGGATGAGCTGGACGGATTCCCCTCCCCCACTTGTGTGGGGATGAGCTGGGTTAATTCCCCTCCCCCGTTTCGGCGGTGGTGAGCTGGGCAGAGTGTCCCTTCGTGGGTGTAATTCTCTAAGTGCTGAGTCCTGCGGATGGAGCTTTGATATCGACATACTGAGGAGTTTCCGGCAGCACATGACCACATATAGGGAGGCAAAAGTTTGCTCTCTATCTCCACCTGCTGGTAGATGGACACAACCCACCAGTCTATGGATTGATCAGCTATGATTAATGGAAAGAAAATTATCAGGTATGATTATACATAATTTTACCTTATATAACAAATAGTTATAAATGGACTTGTAGGATTTATAACTATTTGTTATATCATTTGTTTTTATATAGCGATTTTAGTTTTATGTGAAAATTTTGGAAGAGGTTGACATTAATGGGTTTGCTTAATTTGCTCTTTCATGAATGATTCTGGTAGTAGCCACATGTAACTGTAATCTGCCTTGAGCTGTTTTTGGTAAAGTGGACTATAAATGCCTATCTTTCTTAGGCTTCCGTGGCTGGCATCATGATTATTGCAGTTGTCCGAGTCTAGCTATGTCTGAGTACATGGAACCGACGTTTCAGCCATCATGCTGTGGCTTTCTTCAATGGTTAGCATTGTTGGGCCTAGTTTGTGGAATGCACTCCCTCTGTCATTACGAACAAAGTCTTCACTTTCACTGTTTGAATCTTCTCTGAAAACATATTTATTTCAACAAAACATTTAATGTATGAAACTACCCTTCTGGCTAGGGCTGCTGGATAGCTGTCGGTTACTGGTGCTTGGGGGGGGGGGGGGGGGGGGGGGGGACAGCAGACTGAGGTTTTTGACTCTCTCTATTGCTTTTATATTACAATTTCCCTCTTTCTCCATGTGAGTTTATTGTAATTGTACACCGCTTTGATGGTTTTTGCCTTAAGCAGTTAATCAAATAAATGGAACCTTGACCCTTCTATATCCAGGCTCAGTTTTGTCTATGGCTGTAAGCGAAGACAACGTTCCTGATAATGGTGTTTTGAACATGGACTCGTTATATATAAGGTGTGAGAAATAGCTATTGTATTTTCAGTACAATAAGATTGGAATCTTATCTGGCTTTTCAGTCTCTGTGTTCTTCATTTTGCTGTCGATTGACATCCTGTACATTTGGCATTTTGCTGGCATCTTCTCTGGCATTTTTGCTTCTTGAGAGCCTTGTGTAATTCCGGAATGATCCACAGTTGAGCTTTCAATGCCCCCAGGTTACAACTGCCCTCCAGAACCTTTGCTGAAGATATCCCTGGCTACTGTTATGCCTTCATGAGAGTAGTAGTTATCTTAGCCATCTTCAGGACAAGGAGTGCTGCTTCAGCTTTATTGATCTCATACATTAATGGAAGAGTATTATCTTTCATAAAGTCCCAGCTAGGGCAAGTGAAAGTCCAGCTGAGCCAGTGATACTTCAGCTGTGCAAATGATGCTTACTGCACAGGGTAGTCTTAGCACAAAGGTCTCACGTGCATTTTTGTTTCCTGTCTGTAACTGCCAGAGGCGGACAACTGTTACAAAGAAATTTGGAGTTGATGGAATGCTGATGAAAGAAAATCTGAAACCCAGAAGAAAAGGGCATGAAATGATAAGAATCCTAGGCTAGCTCTTTTCAGATGTAAGTGATAGCTGTGGCTCCCTGCACCTGTGGAGTTTCCTTGGGGAAGGTATTTAGTGTTACCTCATCCTTTTTCTATTTGGTGAGATGCTCCCGCCCCCAAAACCACAAGTCTTTCATGGGGCTCACAGGCCAATACTCCACTGTAACTTTAGATGCCAGTGCTTAGAAGAAAATAGCCTTGGTGATGAAGGGCAGGGGCTGTGTAAGGTGGGCTGTGTAATTTGCAGTTCTAAAACATTTCACAGTTCTCTAAAAGTTTCTTTTCTAAAAATGAGAAGTTTGGGCTCTATGGGCAGGTCTCACAAGGTCTGTTTCTTTTAACCCCTTCCAGTCATTGCTTTATTAGTTTCTGCAGTTCACATTGTGTTGTTTTGATCAGCCTGGGTGGTTTGGCCTGAAGCTCTGCTGTGTCCATCCAAGATTTACAGCACAGGGCTGAAGAATGCCAAACACTTCCTCAGTAAATGTGGCATTATGTATAACTCTGACAAAACACTATAAAGACCAGTGGTGAGACCAGGCTTGTAGGAGAGGGGAGGAAGGAGTCTCAGTTCTTAAAAAAAACAGGTGGTAGGTACATGGAACAGCCCTACAATGGTAGCAGTGGAGGTCAAAAGAAGAAAAACTGAAAAAAATACAGAGCACTTAGTGCTGGAAATGCAAGATGTAAACAGAATCTATAGTATTGCAATAGGAAAAAAGAATGGACCAAGGAACTGTATTTGGAAGTGGGGTTTTTTTTTGTTAATTATTCTTGCTTTTTCTAGAAATTTGCATCTGTTCCACCACTCCCCAAAAGACACTCTACCGAGGCAGCAGGCACCTCACCTGATCTCTCCTTTACCAATAGCATTACACAGAATTTCATCTTGTAATAGTCTAAATTTAACAGTAACAGTGTTCATGTAATGTATTCTTGCACCTCTGAAGTTTGTGAAAAAGTTTCCTTTCTCTGCTTGACTTCTGATGCTAAAACTCAGTGCAGCACCTAGTGATCACTAGTCTAACTCTCCTATCCCTAATCCGTATATGTGTGGGGTTTTTTTTGGGGGGGGGGGCAGGAAAGAAAGAAGCAAATTTGCAATCTTTTCTTAATCTACCTTCTTTCTTCCAGCACAACATATGCTCCTTTAATTATAAGTAAGAAACTTTTCAAGACCTTATATGACAGACTCAAATTGCTTTCTGGTGATGGTGGGAGCAAATAATGTAGTCTCTAGTCCTTATATCTAGTTGGCTTAATAAGTACGAGGCATGCTGAATCAATGAACTCTACTGCTAGCATTTCTTCTGTTTTCTTCCCTTGGGCTAATTACAATTAGCAATGAAATTACACTGGGCTAAATATAACAAACAAAAAGAATATAAGGGAATATCTTTATACTTGACTAACTTCACTTTTGGAGATCAAACTCCCCCCTCCCCTCGAGTCAGGATTGTATGAGCCAAAGAAGACAATACTAGAATATATAAGTGAGTCGTTAGCACCTATGAACACCTTTATTAAGAATCAATACAATTACGGGAACAAACATCACAAGTTTCATGTACAGACAATATCTAATGCTGAAGCTTCCCTCTGTTAAATTTATCCTCTCACCAGCAGCAGCAGACTCTATACTAGGGGTGTGCTGGGAAAAAAAAATCTGCTTTGTTAGTTTTTCATTTATTTTCTTGCGTGTTTCATTTTAGCCAGTAACAAGAAATAGCAGAAGTTTGAACAAAAGAAAATGAAATGAACATGTATATCCCTACTCTGCACTTATGGTACCCTGCTGCCTCTCACAGGCAGGGGTAACATGTGTCCTCATTATATACTGAACAGCTCCATGACGCAGAGGTAACTGTACAAGCTGCAGAATGAACCACGTGTCAGAACCAACAATAGAGATTTTCCTAACCCACTCTCGTGCCCAGTCAGAGCAGAGGTTCCTGAGGGGTGGGGCATGGAGAGTCCAGCCACAGCAGCACAGTGGTAAATTCACTCACCCAACCAGACTGCACATAGCAGCACCTCATAATCCAGTGAATTAAGTTAGCCGGGTGCTGGGGACTACATCTGTCCACCATACATAGGGCAATCCATCAAAGCCCCTGACAGCACTTACAGCTACAGAAACAGGAGTGCAACAGCACTTAGCATCCAGATAGCTAAAGCAAAATATTATTAAGCAAGACATGCTCAACACTTGGGCTGGGCGTCTACCCTGCCACTCTAGAGCTGGGGATAAGGGATGGAGAGATACAATTACCATTAAAGGTGGCGTTTTGCTTTTTAGAAATAAAAGGAGGGGGTTGCAAGAGAATGAACTTCTCTTCTGGAAAGGCTTTTAATGTATTCTGCGTTAGGGGGTGGAAGTGGGAAAAGACCTCAGGGACTGGAAAGTTTATCCCTTCCTCTCTGTGCTACAGGCGTGAAAAGCAAGGTCCATTAAAGGAGGCTAAATAGGTGAGGTAAAGTCCATTAGCAATGTTCTAACATCATTCCAGGAATATTACATTTTATTTTTTTTGTCTATTACTAAAGGAAAAAATGTCTTTCTGAATTAATCTATGGGATATGAACAAATAGAACATATACAAAACAATTTGTTTTACGCAAAATAACAAGAAAATTGTACAGCTTGTGTCAGTATCCCATTCTGACTTACAGCAAAGATTAAGGGATAATACTGGATTCAGATCTAACTTATAGCTATGGAAAAGTCAGGTAAAGTCTGTGGCAAGAGTGTGTTTTTTCAAACTGTGTCAGTTGCGACAGATCCTCTTTGTTTTGAAGAAACACTTCAAAGTGTTGGTACAGACACTTTTCTAGATTCATTTCTTTATATAACAACTTTGCAAAATGCAGCTGCTAAACTTACCTTTTGAGCTAAGAAATATGATAGGGTTCTCCTTTGTTGGTTGAACTCTACTGGTTACCAATTCACATCCACATAATTTTTAAAAATTGTTGTATTTTGTCATTAAAGCCTTAGCGGGGTGGCTTCCTAAATGTAAAAGATCTTTATGTTCAAATAATCAGTTAACTTTATACTTTCCCAATGTTAGGAGTATTACATGGAAAAGAATGTTTGGAAAAAAATTGTTTTTATATTTAGCTCTTCTTGAATGAAATCTCTCTCTAGATACATTTCTAATTATATTTCTTTGTCATGCAGTAAAAACTGTTCTATTCTCTAGGTTTCCAGAGACAAAAATGACCAAATTCTGTAAATTGTATATTTTCTTTCATTAGCAATTATCTGCAAGTTTATTTCTCCATGTCAGTATTTCTTGCTATTAACTAATGTTATCTGTTTCAGCGGACTACAAGAACCTGGATTAGATTTGGATTGACCTGAGCTAATGCAACAGGTGTTAAGCAGGTTTAGCTCAACCAATACACCTCAATTCTTCCCTGCAGCAACCCCTGCTATTTAGTATAAGATCCAGCCTTAAACATGGTCAGTGTGCAATCAGGATGTCTCCACGATGGAGGAGAGAGAGATGAAGCTGTTTATTAGCAACTACAGGAAGCCCTGATTCACTCCTCTCCGGCCTTATATAACCAGCATTATACAGTCATTGAGCTGAGAAAGATCAAAAGATCCCACGTGCCAAGAACAAGAAAGGAAAATGCAAGAAGATTAAGCAAGACATTTTGACCCTGTCACTCCTTTATTTCTTGAACTTCACTGATTACCTGTTTGTATCGTATTTGGTTTAAAATATTCTTTCTTACTTTTAAGGCATTACTTTCTGGCAGCCCTGCATATATTTCCTATTTAATTATTCCATATACTCCATCCTATTCCCTCCACTCACTCAATGCTAAATCATTTGATACTTCCATCCCCTAAACAAGCCCAATATGAGTCAACCTGGCATTCTGCATTTTATTTTTTAGCACAGTTTCTATGGAATAATTTACCTGCAGATATTATTAGGACAGAACTATCTCTTACAAAATTTAAGAAACAACTCAAAACTCATTTCTTTCATTTAGCTTTTCAATTTAGTACTTTTTAACTTTACTTAACCTGTTTGGTTTGCACACACTAGCTTGCAGTTTTCAACTGTTGTTTTCTTTTATCTTATCTTTATCTGAATGATTCTCTTCTCTCCTACTGAAAATTGTGTTCTTTTTCCTTGATTTAATTTTATGTTAATATTTTATTGTAAACCACTTTGATCTATTATTGTGTAAAGACAGTATACCAAATTTTAACACAAACAATGTGTACCCTGAGCATAAGGTGACAATGCCCATCCAAATACCACCATGCATCAAGGGAATAGAAAAAGTCTTTAATGATGGGGCCCATGCTTTTATATCACTATCCTTCCCCTGTCTTTATTAGCAGCACTGCAGGCACAGGCTGGAATTGGTTGCACAATGAGAAAGGGATGGAGAAGAAGGGGTGAGGAGAAAATCTCTCCTTTTAGAGGGTAACTTCATAACTGGCTACACAAAAGCACCTATTTTAGAAAGGCAACAAAGACCTTTACAGTCACCTCCTAATACTAAACAACCTTTTGCACACAGTTTACGTCTGTTGCAAAGGTGTGCATGTACAAGCATATTTAATCAAATACATGTATACAACAATGCCCCCTGGGAATGCTTACACAGAGATTATGTAAAAGTAGGTACTATTTTTTTTGGTGCACTTATTTTTAATGTGCATATATCCCTATTCTTATAACAGCCATTTTCCATGCTTTATAAAATTATCCCCTTTAAAGACAACCATCAACCCACACAGGAGTTTTACATTTTAGCTCCCTCTTATTCATCTCATGAAAAACTGAGTCTACAATTCCTTGTCCATGGGAATTGAGCAAACATGCAGGCCCTGAGTAGTATTACTTTACTCTCTGCTCTCTTTCTTAGGGTTACCATCAGGCTTATTTCGAAAGAGAAGGGCGCCCATCTTTCAACACAAATCGCAAGATGAGTATCCTTCTCACAGGGTTGCCCAAATCGGTATAATCGAAAGCCGATTTTGGGCGTCCTCAACTGCTTTCCGTCGCGGGGACGACCAAAGTTCTCGGGGGCGTGTTGGAGGTGTAGCGAATGTGGGACTTGGGCGTGCCTAACACATGGGCGTCCTCGACCGATATTGGAAAAAAGAAGGGCGTCCCTGACGAACACTTGGACGACTATACCTGGTCCTTTTTCTGATAAGTATGCTTGGGATCAGAATCAGTCAAACTCAAATCCAGAGGGTCTTGAAAAGTAGATTGCTGTACTTTAAGTCAGTCACTATTTGATGTGTGCTCATTAACTAAAGACTACAATTAAATATATCTGTAGCAAAAGAAGCAACCATTTTTATTCTTTGTCCTCTTTTTTTGTCCCTGCAAATATAGTAACCTTACTCTTTCTTATGGAGCACACTCACAGGCCCTGAACCAGTATTAGCTTAGCTTAGTCTCAGTTCTCTTTCTTTATCGAGTACACTCGCAGGCCCTGAGCCTGAATTAGCTTACTCTCGGTTCTCTTTCTTTATGAAATACGCTCGCAGGCCCTGAGCCTGTATTAGCTTACTCTGGGTTCTCTTTCTTTATGGAGCACACTCGCAGGCCCTGAGCCTGTATTAGCCTACTCTCAGTTCTCTTTCTTTATGGAGCACACTCGCAGGCCCTGAGCCTGAATTAGCTTACTCTCGGTTCTCTTTCTTTATGAAATACACTCGCAGGCCCTGAGCCCGTATTAGCTTACTCTTGGTTCTATTTCTTTATGAAATACGTTTGCAGGCCCTGAGCCTGAATTAGCTTACTCTCGGTTCTCTTTCTTTATGGAACACACTCGCAGGCCCTGAGCCTGTATTAGCTTACTCTCGGTTCTCTTTCTTTGTGGAGCACACTCGCAGTCCCTGATCTTGTAGTAGCTTACTCTGGCTTCTCTTTCTTTATAGAGTACGCTTGAAGGCCCTGAGCCTGTATTAGCTTACTCTCAGTTCTCTTTCTTTATGGAGCACACTTGCAGGCCTTGAGACTGTATTAGCCTACTCTCAGTTCTCTTTCTTTATGGAGTACACTTGAAGGCCCTGAGCCTGTATTAGCTTACGCTCGTTTCTCTTTCTTTATGGATCACACTCGCAGGCCCTGAGCCTGTATTAGCTTACTCTGGGTTCTCTTTCTTTATGGAGCACACTCGCAGGCCCTGAGCCTGTATTAGCCTACTCTCGGTTCTCTTTCTTTATGAAATACGCTCGCAGGCCCTGAGCCTGAATTAGCTTACTCTCGGTTCTCTTTCTTTATGAAATACGCTCGCAGGCCCTGAGCCTGTATTAGCTTACTCTGGGTTCTCTTTCTTTATGGAGCACACTCGCAGGCCCTGAGCCTGTATTAGCCTACTCTCAGTTCTCTTTCTTTATGGAGCACACTCGCAGGCCCTGAGCCTGAATTAGCTTACTCTTGGTTCTATTTCTTTATGAAATACGCTTGCAGGCCCTGAGCCTGAATTAGCTTACTCTCGGTTCTCTTTCTTTATGGAGCACACTCGCAGGCCCTGAGCCTGTATTAGCCTACTCTCAGTTCTCTTTCTTTATGGAGCACACTCGCAGGCCCTGAGCCTGTATTAGCTTACTCTCGGTTCTCTTTCTTTATGAAATACGCTCGCAGGCCCTGAGCCTATATTAGCTTACTCTGGGTTCTCTTTCTTTATGGAGCACACTCGCAGGCCCTGAGCCAGTATTAGCCTAATCTCAGTTCTCTTTCTTTATGGAGCACACTCGCAGGCCCTGAGCCTGAATTAGCTTACTCTCAGTTCTATTTCTTTATGAAATACGCTCGCAGGCCCTGAGCCTGAATTAGCTTACTCTCAGTTCTCTTTCTTTATGAAATACGCTCGCAGACCCTGAGCCTGAATTAGCTTACTCTTGGTTGTCTCTCTTTATGGAGTATGCTTGAAGGCCCTGAGCCTCTATTAGCTTACTCTCAGTTCTCTTTCTTTATGGAGTATACTCGCAGGCCCTGAGCCTGTATTAGCTTACTCTCAGTTCTCTTTCTTTATGAAGCACAACTGCAGGCCCCGAGCAGGTATTAGCTTACTCTCAATTCTCTTTTTTTATGGAGCACACTCGCAGGCTCTGAGCCTGTATTATCTTACTCTTGGTTCTCTTCCTTTATCAAGCACACTCGCAGACCCTGAGCCTGTATTAGCTTACTCTGGGTTCTCTTTCTTTATGGAGCACACTCGCAGGCCCTGAGCCTGTATTAGCTTACTCTGAGTTCTCTTTCTTTATGGAGCACACTCGCAGGCCCTGAGCCTGTATTAGCTTAGTCTGGGTTCTCTCTCTCTCTTTTTTTTTAATCTGAAATCCTGCTTGAAAATATATTTGTGTAATAGTGTTTCCACTGAAACTCTCTCTCACATTAAAGCTGGAGGTACAAGCAGACTGAAAATTGCTATTTTCAGTTACTTCAGGAGTTCCTTTACCTTAAGAGGGTAATTTTAGAAAACATTTTCATGCATAAAACACTGATTTACTCATGTATATGAGCTTTATTAAAGTAGGTGATGCCTAAAAGTCTGCATGGTGCAAGACAGGGGCGTAGCCAGACACCCAATTTTGGGTGGGCCTGGGCCCAAGATGGGTGGGCAGAACTCTGCCCTGTCCCACAAGTGATTTGGTCTCTCCCTCTCTCGCCTGCATGCCATATGGTCTCTCAAACATCCCCCTCCGCCACACCTTTTAAATAGCAAATTTTCACTGGCAGCGAGCAGTAACTAATACACGGTGCTCAAGTTGGCCCCCACAGCCTTCCCTCTGATGCAACTTCCTGTTTCCGCATAGGCGGGAATACATTAAAGGGAAGGCTGGTATGCAGGAAGGACAGTTGTTGGGCATTTTCGACTGGTGGGGCTTGGGGATCCCTGCCAGACACTTCATAGGTGTGCTGCTACTGGGTGGGCCTGAGCCCAAAGTGGGTGGGCCTGGGCCCACCCTTGGCTAAGCCACTGGTGCAAGATGGTGTGTTCTTGTAAAGTAGGCATGCTCAGGGGAAAAGTTAGGATGGAGCTAAAATTTAAGTGCATATTTTATAAATGTCTCACAATTGCATGTAAAGTATGATTCACGTTTACAGCTGCTCTCGAGCAGTGCGACAATTGTGCTTTCATTCTAAGCACAATTTTTGCTAGCATTTTATAAAGACATGTAGGTACATATATGCCTTTGTAAAATAGGTGCCTCCCTGCCCTATTAATCTAGGGACCCAGTTATAAAATTAACGTCATGGAAGGTAGTTTTATAAGTGCGCAGCTAGTTCAAAGTGGTAAAAACATACTATTTCAGAAAGAAAAGCAGTGCCAGTGTAAGTGGCCGAAAGTATGGCTTGATTTACGTACATGTGCGTACCTTTTATACTGGTCAGTATTTTATAAGAGGCTACTTATAGACATAAATGATTAAAAGTAGCAGCATGTTCACCAAAAACTATAAAATTACCCACTCAATGTCTACCATTTTCCTTGTTTTTGACCTCCCTTCCCCAGGGCTTGTTGCTTTTCTGCCGTACTTTAACCATTTCTAGTGGTATGGGAGCAGTGCTTCAAACTCTGGAAAGGTGGGGCTGGCATCTATTACCTGCAGCACAAGGGACAAGACAGCTTGTAAACCACCTCCCCCACGCCCATTATTAAGAAGCAGTTGAGCAACTATTTCAGCTCAATTCTAAAGAAATTCAATTGAATATTCTGAGAGTTCTCTAAAGTTATCCAGTTGTCTCGCTGAGAAGGAATCTGTAGTGTATAGAAACGAATCGCTTTCCAATATTTCATGGGGACTTTCCTGGAAAACTAGCAGCAAGATTTCAGCTTTTCAAGAGCGGGAGGACTTGTAGCTCCTGCAACTGGTTATGCATGATGCTGTCCCAGCCTTTATTTGCTTGTGGGTTTCGAGGTGAGGGATGCATCACTCCCTTCACGCTGACTTCCATGCCAGCTGCTGCTAGAGCTCGCCTCGCCCGCTGCTCAGCAAATCTCCCAACCCCAATCACTGTTCGGGCACCCAGCACCTCTACGACTCGGCACAAGGCATCATCACAGAACTTCAGCAGCTGCTCTCTCTGTGCCGCAGGCAACTCACCAGGAGTCAGGTTCTTCCCTGAGTGAGTCATGAAGACGAGCGGGCAGATGTTGTGGACAAAGCAGCTGCGGAAGAAAGTGTCTGGATCTCCACAGAGTGACTTGAAGAAGCCCCAGAAACGGGCCCCGCTTACCTCGGACTGTGGGCAGTCCAGCCCCAGAACTGGCCTCTTGGGGTGCTCGGGGTCAGGCTTCAAAACCTGTCCCTGAACCTGCAGCCATTCTTTGACATGCTTTACTTCACCAAAGGGCACCTACATAAAAGACAAAGACATGAAACTCAATACTGGCACCAAGTACTGCTGCACATTTCAATTCAGTTTATAATACAGCATGACCAGACAACAAGTGGTAGACTCAAAGGTTCCTATAGGTGAGAGGCTCTGTATCCCTGGGTCCATCCCCTGAGCCATCCAGTCCAGAGGTGAGAGGCTTTGTATCCTATGTCCATCCCCTGATCCATCCAGTGTTAGAGAAGAGAGGCTCTGTATCCCTGTGCCATCCAGTGTTAGAGAAGAGAGGCTCTGTATCCCTGTGTCCATGCCCTACTATGCCCTAAGCCATCCTGTCCTAGAGGTGAGAAGATCTGTATCCATATGTCCATTCCCTGAGCCATCCAGTGCTAGAGAGGAGAGGCTCTGTATCCCTGTGTCCATCCCCTAAGCCATCCTGTCCTACAGATGACATGGAGTGTAAACCTGTGCCAGTCTCAAAGTCATCTGGTCCTGCAGGACCTCAGTTATTATCTTATGAAGGGATTGCTTTGCTCCTGCACTTGAAAACTTCAGGGTCCATATTCAGCCCTCAGGCAGTGAGCATTTTGCACACCGCTGAAGGCATTATTCTCAGATATTCATAGCCAGGATCTGTGCAGGCTTCAGCTTTGAATATTCTGTTATTTTTAAGCCAGCTAAGACATAGCCGCTTAAGTTGATATTCACGCATAAGCAGCCATGAGTTACCACATACAAATAGGTCAGACTTTTATGCAATAAACCTAGCCACTTAAAAGTGCTCACTGCGACGACTTGCGGTTGGGTCATGGAGTAGCGAGGGAGTGAGAGACCATTGCTCCTGAGTAACCTGCACTAATCTGCTAAAGAATGCATGTCCCCCCCCCCCCCCCACACACACACACACACAATTGGCGAGAGTAGCCCCCGGAGAGAGGGGGTCCTACCAACTTCTACCTAACCAGGTCCAAGGGACGGATGGCGTCCAAGGTAGCGAGGAGACCAAGGAGAAAAGTCAAACGCACGAGGCAAAGATGGCGGACATAGGCATGCCGCCCTCGCCAACGCCAAGCTCACAGTGGACAGCTGAGATCACAACAGAGGTGAAGGCGGCTGTAGAGCAAACGTTGGGCAGAAAACTACAGTTAATTTTGGACAAATTAGACGGTATGGGAGAGCGGTACACAACTCTGGCGGCAGAGCTCCAGACAGTACAGCAACGGGTGGGTGGGGAACATTGAAGACTCCATGCAACAGGCAGCAGCAGAGCAGCTTGGGCTCTTAGCGTGCATTACGGATCTGGTGTCAAAAGTCAAGGACCTTGAGAACAGATCCCGCTGCAACAACCTTCGCCTGGTGGGCTTAACAGAAACGCTCCCCGAAAATGATATAAGAAAGTTTCTGGAATCATGGCTGCCGCAAGTTCTACAGTTACCAGAGCAGGCAGGCCCATTTAGGGTCGAGAGAGCTCATAGGCTGGGGCAGTGAAAAGAAGGAGTGGATAGATCCCGAGTGGTAATTTTCAAGGTGTTAAATTATGTTCACAAAATGGCAATATTGCAGGCCCTGCGGGCGGGAGTGCAATTGGAGTACCAGGGAGCTCGTGTTCTGTGTTTTCAAGACTACTCAGCTAAAGTTTCGATAGTATGCAAAGCTTTTGCCCCATTGTGTTCCAGGTTGTTTAGCATGAAAGTTCGAATCAGCCTACTCTACCCGGCGAAGCTCAAGTTCAGCCTACTCTACCCAGCGAAGTTCAAGATAATCGAAAACGGGCAAGTTCACCTATTTGCTACAGTTGAAGAAGCGCGGTCATATGTGGATGGCTTATGGGCAGCATGACAGATGCATCAGTGGAGATGTTCATGATGGAGCCCAAAGGATAATATATACAAATTTTAGTTGGACTTTCATAGGAAAATGGGGGAGAACATGAAGGTCTGGATTGCCAGTAGAAGGTAGAATGTTTGTAGATTAAACTTTTTTTTAATTATTATTATTTTTTCTTCCTCTCCCCACGACTTTTCATTTTTTATGGACTGCTGGAAAGGGGACGCTAATCTTCAGTGCGCCCCCTAATCAGATGTGATATTGGTTCATCAACTATGACTCAAGGGGGATTATGGGGGCGCAGGACATGATAGGACATAAATGGGTGCTGGAAAAGGGTGGGGGGAGGGAATAGGAAGCGGATAGCCACATTCACGCTGGGGCGTTGTATTTTTTTTTTTGTTTGTGAGAGAAGAAGTGGGGGAGCAAAACGGAGAAGAATGTTCTGGTTTTCTCCATTGTATTGCAATGGGGTCTACAGGGGTATAGCATATTTGATAAGAAGTTACAGGTGGTTGGTAGGGGTGGAGGGAAGGAAACGGAGGCTGGATAATTGTTCTAATGCTTTTTCCCCCCCCTCTCTTCGAGTAGTCAGTTGTGTAAAAAGACGATGTGGGGTGGGGGCTCTGCCAGGAATGGAGGGAAGGGGGGGAACAAACATTGGTATCATTGAGGGAAGTTGGGGCTACTCTGGACTTTTTTGCTGGGGGGGCTTCAAGCATGGAAGCAGAAAGGTTGGGGTAAGGGAGGAAGAGGGAGGGAGATGTTTGTGCAGCGCTGCATACGCTTTGTAGCGCTATATAAATGCTAAATAGTAGTAGTAGTAGTAGTAGTAGTAGATGGAGGTGTGTCTGTAGGATTAGGGAGGGAAGGGGAGAGTATAGGTAGTAGAGATGCCTGGTTGCTCGCCCGGGGACTCTCAGGGGCCACGTGAAGCCATAGCGGTAAGGCCTCGGCTAGATCTGGGGGGGGGGGGGTGGTGGCTGGGATGCCCCCTTGGATGGTTGATTGTATTGAATCTTACTTCATGGGCTCATTTCTTAGAGAATGAGTAGTGCACAAATTTTCACATGGAATGTTAGAGGAATTCATTCCCTGATTAAAAGACAAAAAATACTACAGACTCTCAATGATCGGAGGGCCTCGGTTGCCTTTTTACAAGAGACACACCTGTCTGCTCCGGAGCAGGCCAAGCTAAAACGTTGGTGGGTTGGTGAAATTTATGGAGCTCCTGCATTAGGAAAGCGAGGAGGGTGGTGATCCTCATCAGAAAGGGTTTGCACTTGGAAACAAAACAGGTGATAGCCAACCCAGCAGGTCGATTTATCCTGGCTTCGGTGGTTTTGGAGAGGCAGCCTTGGTTGCTTTACAATATTTATGCCCTGAATACCTTTGACAAAACGTTCTATGTCCAGTTAATTCGCAAAATACATGGGAGACGTGCCAATATTGCTAGGGGGCGATCTTAATGAGGTGGCTGACCCAAAACTAGATAGATCACAACCGACAGGAAAGAGCCTAACAGAACTCAAGGGGGAATCTCCATGTTATGTTCGGCTCTGGATCTGATAGATGTATGGAGGATGCTTCACCCTTTAGAAAAAGTTTTCATTCACATATCGAGAGCTCACTCCACAATGTCTAGAATAGATTATGTCTTACTATCCCGGGAGCGGTTGACATCAGTGGGGGACATAAAACTGGAGCCTATAATGATTTCTGATCATGCATAGGTGGAGTTGCAACTGAAGACTGGGGAAGGACCTCCCCGAGGGGGTTCTTGGAGGTTCCCTGCCTTTCTATATAGGGATAGTAACTTTCAGTCATTCTTAATATCTAAGTGGCAGGAATATAAGTCTAGCAATGAAGTACATGGCGAGGATCCGATCCTACTCTGGGAGGCAGCGAAGGCAGTTCTTCGAGGGGAGGTGATATCATATGTTAGTTTCCAGCGGAAGGCCTGGAGCCGAGAGGTGCTGCGATTAGAGAGGCGGGTGACTCTCCTTCACCAGCATTTTAGAAGGAGCCATTCTGCTGGGATTAGATCACAGTTATTGGAGAGCCAATAGGCTTTAAATGAACTGCTGCATAGGAGAGCGAAGAGGTCACAAGACCACTATAAGTATAAGCTCTACAGATTTGCGAATAAGAGTGGCAGGCTACTGGCCAGAATGACCCATAGGAGTTCTGGAAGAGGAAAGATAGCCACACTGAGGGATGCAAGGGGAGGTCTGGTGCATAGTGATGACAAAATCAATGCAGTCCTAAAGGAATTCTATGGAAGCCTGTATGGGCCTCAGATCTCACCCTAACTGGACGGGGAAATGTGCTTGGTGAACCTTGATCTGCCAGTGGTGATGGCCCAAAGGTTGATAGAGCTTAATGCACCTATCACTGCGGACGAGGTGGTGGGTGATTCGGCAGAGCACTTTGGATAAAGCACCGGGGCTGGATAGATAACGGAATGAATTCTATAAGCTTATCCATCCTGAAGTGGGACCGCTCCTAGCAGACATGTTTAATGAATCGATTCATCAGGGTCAATTGCCCAGTCACCTTAATCAGGCGCAAATCATTGTACTATCCAAACTAGGTAAGCTGCTGGACCGCGCAGACTCTTATCGCCCTATATCTCTGCTAAATGCAGAAGCAAGATACCTGGCCAAAATTCTGGTTAACAGGTTGGCGAGAGTTCTCCCAATCGTTAGGGGTTTACTCGTGGTAGAGTGGTGGCGAAAAACATGAGGCACATCCCGGTAGCCTTGGAAACGGTTAGCTCCCAGGATGTTCCCGCTTTTCTGATCAGTTTTGATGCCAAAAAGGTTTTTGATCAGGTGGAGTGGGAGTTTCTCTTTGCATTGAAAGCATATGGGTTTAGCGGCCATTCAAACTCTGTATAGGGATCCCAGAGCACAAGGTTTTGCCAATGGAATCTTCTCAGACTGGTTCCCAATTACTCGGGGTACTAGACAGGGCTGCCCACTGTCTCCACTTCTATTCGTACTAACTCTAGACCCACTCCTCAGGGAGATTCAGGGCAATGTAGGGATTCGGGGACTGCGGATAGGAGAGCTGATTTTCAAATCAGCAGCTTTTGCGGATGATCTCCTTGTATTAATCTCAGACCCAAATCTTCTCTACCACCTCTCATGAAAAGCTTGGAGGAATATGGAGACTTCTCTGGCTTCAAACTTAATTTAACAAAATCAGAGGCGCTGGTGAGCTCATGGGATGTCAGGCAGTCATGGGGTGACATCTTTCCACTAAGATGGGCCCAAGAGTCATTTAGGTACCTGGGCATAAGCCTGCCAATGAATCCAAAATTGTTATATAATCTCAACATCTGCAAACTACTTGGGGAAACAAGGCGGCAAATGACACAATGGTCAACGTTGCTTCTATCTCTTATGGGACGGATACAACTATACCGCATGATCATTTTTCCAAGGTGGTTGTATGTATTGCAGTCGCTCCCCATACGAGTACTGCGCCAAGACTTAGAGGCATTAAGGAAAATGTTGATGAAGTCCACAGAGCCTATCTTTCTCCAAAACAGGCTTGCTATACAGGTGCTGTACAGGCGCACTGCACATGCATAGAGCCCAATACACCTTTGCAAAAGGGTCCCTGTATTATGCAGCTGTGTGCTAAGTGTCAGTGCATGGCTCTAACACAAGCGGTGATGTCAGTATAGCTCCTCCTACCTCTGAATGGGTAGCAATGCTGACGTCAGAATTTGTCTAACAAAGCAAATAGAATGCTAGGTATTATTAGGAAAGGAATGGAAAACAAAAATGAGGATGTTATAATGCCTTTGTATTGCTCCATGGTGTGACCACACCTCGAATACCGTGTGCAATTCTGGTCGCCGCATCTCAAAAAAGATATAGTGGAATCAGAAAAGGTGCAGAGAAGGGCGACGAAAATGATAAAGGGGATGGGACGACTTCCCTATGAGGAAAGGCTAAAGCGGCTAGGGCTCTTCAGCTTGGAGAAAAGGCGGCTGAGGGGGAAACATGATAGAGGTCTATAAAATAATGAGTGGAACAGGTAGACGTGAAGCGTCTGTTTACGCTTTCCAAAAATACTAGGACTTGTGGGCATGTGATGAAACTACAAAGTAGTAAATTTAAAACGAATCGGAGAAAATCTTTCTTCACTCAATGTGTAATTAAACTCTGGAATTCGTTGCCAGAGAATGTGGTAAAGGCGGTTAGCTTAGTAGAGTTTAAAAAAAGGTTTGGACAGCTTCCTAAAGGAAAAGTCCATAGACCATTGTTAAATTGGACTTGGGGAAAATCCACTATTTCTGGGGATAAGCAGTATAATATGTTTTGTACTTTTTTGGGATCTTGCCAGGTATTTGTGACCTGGATTGGCCACTGTTGGAAACAGGATGCTGGGCTTGATGGACCTTTTGGTCTGTCCCAGTATGGCAGTACTTATCCATTGTTTGCAGACAGCAAGACATAAGTATATGCTTCCAAGGAACTATGCTATAATTGTGCTATCACTCAGAATGAGTGGGAAGAGGCAGAAGATATCATAAGAGAGATTTATTCTACAACTAAACTCTCTATTCATTGCTCACGTTGACACACACAGGTCAATATTCAGAGATTTATGCAGGTAAAAATGGCTTTTATCTGCATAAATCTTCTCCTTTTAAATATCCTCCCTTTTTCTAAGTAACTTTTTTCACAGACAAACACAAACTGGGCTAGAAGCATGTGTCAGCCTCTCCGCTCAGCCGAGTAATCGTCTCTCTCTCTCTCTCTCACTCGTCCGTGCTGTCCGCCACCGACCCCCCACTCGTCAGTGCAGTTTGCTCTTCTCTTCACCGTTCAGCTAGCCAGGCCTTTCTCCACAGTTCAGCTAGCCAGGCTTTTAAATCCAGTTCGGCTAGCTGGGCTTTTAAACACAGTTTAGATAGCCAGGCTTTTATACTCAGTTTACCTCGCCAGGCTTTTATCCCCAGTTCAGCCAGCCAGGCTTTTCTCCACAGTCCAGCTAGCCAGAGTTTTAAATACAGTTCAACTAGCTAGGCTTTTACACTCAGTTTAACTCACCAGGCTTTTATCCACAGTTCAGTTAGTAAGGCCTCAGAAATCAGCAAGGCCTCCCAAAACTCCATTTTAGCCAGCCCAGCTTTAAACACAGTTCCACAAGTCAGGCTAAAACGATCCACCACCCACAACTGTCAACAACTTATCTCTTGACATCCACCCACCGGATCTCCCCTGACTATTATGCTTTCCTTGTTACCTTGGGCTCCTCCAGCAATCACTCTTCTCCTCCAGCCACTTCCTCACCCACCTCCATCTCTTCCACCCCTCCTCCTCCTACCTCCTCCCATTCCATCCTCTCATTCTCCACCCCCTCACTCAGACGTTCCACCCTCTCCTCAGCTGATTCCATTTCCCAATCAGCCACCTCTTTCCTTCTCCTGCCACTCCGGTTCTCGTTTGTCATGCCCACCCTTATTCTTCCAGGCAGTCTGAAATCTGTGCTCTCTATGCTCCTGCCTCCTCCCCTCCCGCCGTGCATTCTCGGTTCTGTAGCTGTTCTGGACTTGTCTTTCCCTCCCCTGCAATGCATTCTGGGATCTGTAGTTTTTCTGCTCCAGCTTTTTCTTGGAAAACTGAATGGATCAATCAGAACCAGAAGCCCATGTACGAAACAGGTTAAACCCAGGACTGAACTAGCCTGTTCTATATGACACAGAGTCAGGTAGCAACACTTGCAGATTAGATTATAATTAGGGTTTTGAATTTACGATAGCAACCATAAAACTTCCCTGATGCAAAAGAAAGCAAAACAAAATAAAAAACTGAATTGGATGTTCTTTTTAGATAAACACTGGACAAACACTATTTCTCTAGTACTCTCTCACCACTCTTCTAGCTTGTCTTGTACCCTCCGCTTAGTTTCTGTGCCGTTTCGCACTGACGACTCTTAAGTGACATAAATGTACATATTTGATTCTACTGGAAAAGATATCTGGTAACAGTACCTGTGGCGCAAAACACCATTTTTTGTACCCTTGTAGAACCCCTAATTACCTGAAAAACAAACATCTACATTTATTACCCCCCCCCCCCCCCCCCCCCCCCCCGAAATTGAGCCCATGCTGGTCAGCATTTTTAAAATGATGACCACTGCAGGTTAAAAAAATTCCAGATATTGTGTGACCGTATCCGTACAGCGGCTGGTGCTGAACAGTTGTGCTATCCAGATAGGGTTAATATTCAAACTGGATAAAGTTAAGACAGACCTTTTGCTGATCTAACTTTATCCATATGTTACCCTGTTAGGAGTCTGAGTATCACCACTAACCGGATAACCTCCAGCTCTGCCCACAGACTGCCCCCGAAACTATTCAGATAGTGCAATGCCCTCAGAGGAAATACTCAGCAGCACTATCCATTGAACATTCCTCTCATCAGCATTTATCTGAGTAGGAGCTGGCTCCTACCCGAATAAAAGTATTTGAGTATCAACTCCATAAATTACAACTACCTAAGAATAGAATCCCTAGTTACAGTGGTGTTGTGGAGAGGACGAGGGTATAGAAGGCTGTGCTAGCACAGTGGTATGTTGACAAAGAGACAGCAAAATTATATCCAGTAGAAAGTTAGAAAGCCCGGGGTAGACTTTCAAAGGCACTTATCTGGTTAGCAAACTGGCTTGCTTCATGTATACAATTCTGCTATGAGTAAGTGGATAATCCTCTCATCTCCTAAAAGTCTCATCAAATTAGGGCTACTGCAGTCAAAACGGCCCTCTTAAAGTCTGCCTCCCTGAATACCATCTGCAAAGCAGCTATGTGGTAATATCATCTTACTGTGCATTATAGTTTAGGTCAAGCCTCTACACGGGAACTGCCAAACTGTTCCTTTGAGTTAACAACTCTTGCAATCAACTATGCAGGATGCTCTAAAGACTGAGAGCCAGATGCACTAAAGTCGTTGGTAATTCCCGTTCCCTACCGATTCCATAGCGAATCGGTAGGGAACGGGAATGCATCAACGATAGGGAATGCAAATGAGCTACTCGTTGTAGCTCAGTTGCATTCACTATTTTCCTCGGTTGCCAGTCGGAGAATCAGGACGTCCCTTTCGATTATGCACCTCTTCCTGGTCTCTTCAGCCAATCAAAGCGGATTTAGCTGGCTGTTGTCAGTGAAACGTGCTCTGATTGGCTGAAGAGACCAGGAAGAGGTGTATAATCGAAAGGGACGTCCTGATTCTCCAGCAACCAGGAAAATAGAAAAATTTTGCTGTGAAGGGGTAAGTGGCGCGGCGAAGACAAAATAGGAGGAAAAAACGGCAGAGCGAAAAACGGCGAAAAAAAAAAGACGTCTCTCACAAGCGCAGGGAGAGTACTTCCATAAAGGACGCCCCTCACATGCGCTCCCTGCTTTTTTTTTCTTTTTTACCTTTTTTGGGGGGCCCTTTTCCTTTCCGATTCCGTCACAGGAGCCCTAACGAGAGGTGCAGACCTCCTGTTAGGGTTCCTACGGTAAGGGAATCGGAAAAACGGCAGTGCATTTCATTATAATGGGTTACAATGGTAGTGCAGCTCATTATAATAGCTTTTGAATAATTTGCATTCCGTTTTCGTTGCCTACTACCGTGGCAGGGAAAATGCCCTTAGTGCATGCCCCTGGTAAACTACTTGCGTTTTAAACTGGCTGGAACCAGTTTAAAACGCAAGTTGTGGGCTCGTTAGGTTTAGTGCATCTGGCCCTAAGGGGCTGATGCACAAAGGTCGCCATAGCAACATAGTCAGTGACAGTAGATAAAGGCCATTTAGGTCTTTATCTGCCATCACTTGGTATGTTACTATGTAAATACGGCAGCTGCGGGTGAACTTACCGAGTCGCAAACAGCGACCGATGCATAAAGGGGATGGCATGCAACTGAGATGCACCTAAATTTAACAGCGACCTTTGTGCATCGGCCCCTGGAGGCGCCTAGTATTTTTATTTCTAAAACCTAACTGAAACGACTTGACAAAATATTTTAGAAAAGAATTTTGTTTTCCAAAATTTAAATCCCAGCATAAAACATATTTTTTTGAATTGGCTTATCAACTTCCCAAATGTAATTTTCTTTTTCTTTGCATTGGTGAGCCTGTGAGAAAGGGAACAGACCAACCCATCTTTGCTCTCTCCTTATCTTACCTGAGTTCCCTTCCTTGTTCCCTTTAGGGTTTGCTTGTAAACTCTTTCCTGTCATGAAGTGGTGTTCCTTCCCATTGTTTTTAAGAATTTTATAATATTGTAAACTGCTTTGATCAGATTCTGTTTAGCAGTATATCAAGTTTGTAAATAAACATAAACATGCACAGAACAGAAGTTGTTTCCAGGACACCCGGGGGGGGGGGGGGGGGGGGGGAGAGAAAGAGAAACAAAACTTTGAAGCTCTTGCAGGTGCCTGTGACGGTGGGGGGACCTGCTTAGCCAGTTTGGATGGCAGTGGGAGCTTGGTTGCATGTGCTGAAACTTAATACAGGTCAGCAGAGCACCAGAAGAAGGGGAGGGCTCTCAGCACCAGGCTGAGGGTGATCAAGAAGCAGCAGAGGCATAGCCAGACCTTGATTTGAGGAAGAGAGCCTGAGCCCAAAGTGTGTGTTTGGGGGGGGGGGGGGGGGGCACATTTTGCCCCATCTCCCTGCCACTCTGTGCCCCCACCGCAACCCCACATACCTGGACTGGCGGGGGTCAACTTTAGAGTGAACACTCAAAGTCAGGGCCTACCTCACAACTATATTTCAGCTTTTTCTAAATTTAATGTGTTGCAACCAGACATTGATTTTACACAAGCGGCCATATGCAGCAAAAGAGTCTCCGTCCAGGATCCTTAGATTAGGAGCAATTTTGAGTTCCAATTTGGTCTCAATTGTTTCATAGCTCCAAATTATCAGCTCTATTTAGCACACAGATTCATGTACTTATGAGGCATTATGCCACAAACAATTATCTGAAGTGTTTGAAGAGTCTACAAAGTGCGGCAATTTAGTTCTTGGAAGGTGATCATATCACATCTCTTTTTCTTTGTTTGCTTTGGTTACCTGTTCGATTTAGAATCATGTTTAAATCCCTTGTATTGGCACGTAGGGCTTACTATGATCAGATACCCTATTTGGGTTCTAAAGCATTGTCCTATGTACCTAATAGAGTTTTAAGGTCGATTTCAGATTTTAGAATGATGATCACTCATCCATCTAAGGCTCGATGGGTGTCTACTGTGGAAAATGCATTTTTTTGGTTGGCTCCGTACATTTGGAATCAGCTTTCTATTTCTATCTGTTCTGAAAGTAGTTTGAACAGATTTAAAGTATTATTGAAAACTTTATTTTTTAGTAATGCTTTTGAGGATTGCACTTTGCAGTGATGGGTTTACCTCATGTGGACTTTTTTAAAGGAATTTTTTTTTAATGATTAACCGTTCCCTTGTATGGATGAATTAGTTATTTTCCTATCTAGTTTTGGGGTACTGCTTCTATTTTATTATTATATATAATATTTTTATCATTTTATTCAGCTAAGCAGTTTAATAAGTTGTAATAAACATAAACACTACTAGAGTCTCCAAATCTGGAACCCGAAGACCTTGAATTTATCTTGGCACCATTGTAGACAGGTACGCTCATTTTGTCACGAGTGATGGGACTGCATGATTATACAGTGTTTCTGGCATCACGCATCTGCCCTGCTTTCCAACATTGCAAGGATGAAAGTGCCCTGCACTTTGGCATGCTGCTTGTTAGGTAATAGCTCCATCTGGATGATTACACTACTATCAGAACAACCAAGAAGGGCATACTAGTGGCAGCTAGAAGTGTGATAAGAGTGTGATAGCTAGACATTGGAAAAGCGAAAATGGCTACCTCCAAATCCACCAGATGTTATGATTCAGGCTTTTCACAAAGTAGTTCTGAGAGATATTGAAGTATTTGAAGGCAAGAAACACAAGACTTATTACAACATCATGGAAGGTGAATGGCAGACAGTTAGGGAATTAAGGGGGAATGACAAGATTATCATTAAACCAGCTGACACAGAAGAGGCAACAGTGATTCTTAATAGAAGTGTTTATATATTACATTACATTACAGGACACTTACACCCACACATGCCTCATGAGTTCAGTGTGGCTTACATAATGAAGAGACTGGGTATTCCCAGGAATAAGTTACAACGCAAAGATCATCTCATGTCAAAACACATAATTAAAAAGTTACCAGAGATAGCGCTCGGCAATTAATAAGACAGGTATTTTCTAAATAAAAATTTTTAACATCTTCCTATATTTAACATAATCAGCCTGACCCCTAATATTACAGGGAAGACTATTCCAATGGATAGCAGCTTCATATGCAAAAGTACTAACACAGTGGCACAATGAATATTCATGAGAGAGATTTGCATGCACTGCCTCCACTGCATGCAAATCTCTCTCTCATGAATATTCACGATGGGTATCCTGAAAACCCGACTGGTAATTCTTGCATTTAATTCTCTTAGGATTAGGGAAATGAAGCAGTAAAAAATCCCTAGAGTTTGAACTGGAGTGCCTAACTGATAGATAGATAAGGAAGGCCATATAATAGGGTGCCAAACCATGTAAGGTCAGAAAACACAAGAAGCATAACTTAAACACTACATGCGCCTGCATAGGCAGCCAATGTAAATGTATCACCAATGGAGTGGCTCTCTCAAACTTTGGTACCTTATAAATCAGACAAACTGTTGTGTTTAACAGAGTTTGAATTTTCTTAATTAGCCTATCTCTATAGCCCATGTAGCCTATGTTATAATAGTCTACCTGGGACAGGAGCAAAGTCTGGGCTATCAATCTAAACATTTCTGTAGAAAAATTAGATCTTATTTGTTTCAACTTCAGTAGAGAGGTGTGGTAGCCGTGTTAGTCCACTCTTAAAGGTTATAAATAGAGAGGTGTGGTAGCCATGTTATAAATAGAAATCAAACAAAATAAAACATGGAAAAGAAAATAAGATGATACCTTTTTTATTGGACATAACTTAATACATTTCTTGATTAGCTTTCGAAGGTTGCTCTTCTTCGTCAGATCGGAAATAAGCAAATGTGGTAGCAGATAGTATATATAAGAGAAACATCAAAGCATTACTTTGACAGTCTGACAGAGTGGGAGGGTGGGGGTATGCATGGGGACATCAAAGCATTTCATTGATATTCTAACAGGATGGGTGTTGGTAGGTGAGAGGAGGGTAATAAACAGAGAAATACAGCTTTATGGTTTATAATGGGTTAGAAAACCCAGATCCTTATTAAGTCCTGTTTGTTGTGTGTCAAAATATTCAATCATTCTTATTTCAAAGGTCTTACATTCCTGTATTGTTTTAAAATTACCTTTCAGTATTCTTACTGTGAAATCACTGGTGCAGTGTTCTGGTCTTGTGAAGTGTTGGCCCACAGGGGTGGGGGCTTGACTGGCACCGGCTATTTTCATGTGATGTCTGTGCAGATTGAATCTTGTCTTAAGCATCTGGCAAACTTAAGATTTAATCTTAAGATTAATTAATTAAATTAATTAATTCAAACTTAAGATTGAATCTTGTCTTAAGCAGCTGCAAACTATGCCAAAACATTTCACAAGATCCCACAGTCATTCACAAAGGAAAAATATTCAACATAAAGGACTATTTTACATGCTCATCTTCCAATGTGGTATATATCATTCAGTGTAAAAAAAAAATGTAACGAAGGATGCTATATTGGAGAAACAGGCCAGATGCTTAAGACAAGATTCAATCTGCACAGACATCACATGAAAATAGCCGGTGCCAGTCAAGTCCCCACCCCTGTGGGCCAACACTTCACAAGACCAGAACACTGCACCAGTGATTTCACAGTAAGAATACTGAAAGGTAATTTTAAAACAATACAGGAACGTAAGACCTTTGAAATAAGAATGATTGAATATCTTGACACACAACAAACAGGACTTAATAAGGATCTGGGTTTTCTAACCCATTATAAACCATAAAGCTGTATTTATCTGTTTATTGCCCTCCTCTCACCTACCAACACCCATCCTGTTAGAATATCAATGAAATGCTTTGATGTCCCCATGCATACCCCCACCCTCCCACTCTGTCAGATTGTCAAAGTAATGCTTTGATGTTTCTCTTATATATACTATCTGCTAACACATTTGCTTATCTCCGATCTGACGAAGAAAGGCAACCTTCGAAAGCTAATCAAAAAATGTATTAAGTTATGTCCAATAAAAAAGGTATCATCTTATTTTCTTTTCCATGTTTTATTTTGTTTGATTTCTATTTATATCGTTTCAACTTCCAAAGTATCTTAAAGATCTACCCACTATCTCCTGAACCTGATGTTCAAATGTAAGGTAATTATCAAAAAGGACACCTAATATTTTCAATTTAGTCTCCAGAGGAAATGCTGTATCATCAACATTTAAAACATTCTCATTAAAGGAGACTAAACACCAAACACGTAGTTTTCTCCTTATTTAGCTTTAACTTAAAGGTTGCTATCTAATCTTCTAATATTTCTAGACCCTTCTTAATACGGGAGACTACACCCAAAAGCTTTCCCCCTCAAAAGGGATAAACATTGTATTGTCATCCGCATAGATTAACAATCAAAAATTAAGCCTAGAAAGCCTTCATGTATTAAAGTACCCACTGATTTTATTGCAGATTAAGAAGAGGTTGCTCTCACAAAAAAATTTTTTTTTTTTCAAATTTGATGAAATTTGATGGCAAGTTCTATCAGCAGGTAAAGGGGACAGTGATGGGAGCCATGATGGCTCCTGACCTGGCAAACCTTTATGTTGCTGATTTGAAGCACAGACATTTGTGTGACCATTCCTCCAGTAACATCAAGATGTTGAATAGATATATTGACAACTTTGTTATGGGAGGGAGACGTCGATACGTTGCCTTATTTCTACACTTGGTTTAAACAAAGGGGAATGTTTTTATCAATAAACCTTTGGAACTCTTTTCATAAGACTGTCTTGGGTTTTTTTTGGTGCTAATCTCTTGTTGCCATACATGAAACACACTGTAGTTATTTAGGTCTTTTTTGGTTGGGTTGAAGTTTTTTGAAGGGGACTATATTATACCATTATCTATGTTGCAATATGTTTGCATGTGCCTTGATATGTTTGTTATCTTGTGGGAAGGTTTACAGCTAATTCTCTCTCTCTCTTTATTATGGGGATTATGTGGATGTTGTCTAAGGTAACATTTTACCTCTGAGTTGTAAGCGATTCTAACCCACTTGTAATTTTGAAAAATCAATAAAATGTGTCAAAACAAAGAATTTCTATACTGTAACCAGAGATTTTCTATATGAGTGCCTTTTACTACAGGCAATAGTACTTTACAGTATGCTACATTATATAATCACATACATTAGATATGTGAGACACTCCCTGACTGAAGATTCCTTCCTACTCAAGTTTTCAGTTTAATGCTGGATTCTTTGCAAGCTGTGACACTTTTATTAAAACAACGTAAGAACCATCCAGTGATGATATGGTATGTGAGCTCTCCAGACCACAAAGGACCTTTCTTCAGAAGTGTTCAACACTAACTTCAGGTCACATTTCTGAATGACATTAAGCATCTTCCTACCCCTACTCATGTTGTTAGGCTGTTTCATTCCACCATCCAGATAATATACCTCTAACCCTCTCTGCAAGATTTGCCAATTAGCAGATGAACAAATGTACTTTACCAAGGCAAAGACAAACAGAAAGCAAAATGTGTCACTGGATAATTTGTTTAGGTGATCTTTTGTCCTTTGACCTCACCAACAGGGCATGAGTAGTAGTAGTAGTAGCAGCAGCAGTGGCAGTTGTGAAGTGGCTCAGAGGTCACTCTTTATCCCCCCACTCCTATGCTCCTTCTCTCCACACATAGACATGTGCTTTCTTCTCCCCTACATATACTTTCTATGAGTTGCTGAGTCTTTAATGAGAGATCCCACATCTCTGTTGAATCACTGCTGAGGGAGATCCCATGTCTCATTCTCTGCTGAGCCTGAGTCACTAATGAGAGATTTCATACCTCTGCTGAGTCACTACTGGGTGAGATCACACATAACCTTCCCTTCCAAATCATTAACAGAAGAGATTCTAGGCCTTCCCCTTGCTGAGTCATAAATGAGAAACATCCAGCCTCATCCTCCCTGTCAGTCACAACTAAGAAAGAGATTCCACACCTCTGCCCCTTTATGACAGAGTATACATTCCATCACTTATAAACAGGCAGTTTCAAAAAGGACCAGGGAGAGCCCCCAAAACACAAAATCAATCCTAGAACAGAACAGGAAAACACTAGAAAAAAAAACATAACCCTTAACCATAATATCAATCCATATTGCGCAAAGCAAGGGAGTGGACAACCTACCTGAGCATAGTGGCAGGCAAGCAGATTCCTCCTTTCAGGATCCAGGGCAGGTGTGTAGGAGATGTCCATAAGAGAAGCCAGCTAGAGCAGAGATAGGGCTTCCTGCTAGGAAGATCGAACTGGTTGGAGCTCAGCCACAGACTAGAGTGACTACAGACCTGTTGCAGGTACAAGACTAATTTCCCTATTGGTTAATGTGGAAACTGCTATAGTTTTCTTTATTATTTTGTTTAAAGACTGGGTTGAATTATTACCTGCAGTGGGTGGGCGTAGCTACAGGAAGAAGCGGCAGTTGGGCAGACCTGTTCTGGGACCTAAGCAATGTTTATTTAGTGACTTATTACATCCTCTCAAGAACTGAGATTTAAAGGAGAAATTCCTGGGCATTGTTTTCTTTTTCATTGGGGTTTTTGAACATTTGATTTAGACTGTGCTAGACCTATTAGTGGACTGAATGGGATGAACGTGTAGCCTTTGAACAGGGCCAGAGCCCTCTCCCAGGAAACCTTCACAGACATTGAATACAGAGGTGAAGTAAAGGGTAAGGGGTTAAGCCAAGGTCATAACTGCATTTTTCTGGAGAAAGAGGTTTTGGTTCCAGTATTAAGACTGAAGGACTCTGAATGGCATGGACGACAGGAACTTGGGGAACAAGTAGAAGGAGCTGTATACCCTGCCAATCACTAATAAAGATAACTCATGTCTCCATTTGCTCTTCCCTGGCTGAGACAACTAGACACTGAGAGAGATCACACACCTCTCTCCATTTAGTTACTGAGACTTTAGTGATTTCCAATGCTTATACCAGTTTGAACGCATACACAGTTTTTTTGTGTGTGTGTGTGCATTTTGGCCAGGACTTCACATAAGGGATCAAGAGATCCATTCTCCTTAATCCTCCATTGTTTATTTGTCTCCAAAATCAAACCAAGTTAAAATTGTGGCCCCAGTACTTAATTGGTGGCACTTACACATCAGTGGTATAGCTAGGTGGGGCGCAAGGAGAGCGACCACGCCCCCAGATGAACTTCCAATGGTGACGGCGCCTATTTTTCACTAATCTGTGACGCTTACACAGTCTGCTCTCTGCTCCCCCCGATGTCACAACCTGGCTATGCTTCTGTTACACGTGTAGGTTTGTAAAATGGGGCAGCTACACACGAAGTGGCCTCACTGTGAAATCGCCACTACCACATGCAAGTGCCAACCCCTCCATATGCCATTCATTTTTTTGTATTTATAAGATAGCTGTTTCTGCTACATGTGCCAGCAAATACACGTGCACTCCTTCAGCTATTTTAGAAAAGCCTCTGATCCCTTTTTATATTACCACTGGAACCTAGCATGTCCCAACCTGGATGTTTCAATTCCGATTTCTACGTTCTTTGTAAAATGGGATTTGAATGTGTTGCTTCAAGGACAGAAGAAGAGTCAAGAACAACCTCTAGATTCTGAGTTATTATAGATACGAGTACAACTTTCCCCTCAGTCAGAAGAGAAGTTGAAACCTCCAGAGAATTTGGATGAGTGATCCAGGGGCGTAGCCAGATACCCAATTTTGCATGGGCCTGGGCCCAAGATGGGTGGGCAGAAGAACCCCACCCCATCCCACAGGTGTTTTGGTCTCTCCTTCTCTCACCTGCATGCCATATGGTCTCTCAAATATCCCCCCCTCTCCTGCACACCTTTTTAAATAGCAGATTTTCACCGGCAGTAAGCAGCAACTAATACACAGTACTCATGTTGGCCCCACATCCTTCCCACTGATGCAGCTTCCTGTTTCTGCATAGGCGGGAATAAGTCAGAGCGGAAGGCTTTGGGGCCGGTGTGAGCAGTATGTATCAGTTGCTGCTTCCTGCAGGCGAAGATCTGCTATTTATAAGGTATACAGGAGGGACAGTTTTTGGGAGTCTTCAGCTTGGGAATCTCTGCCAGCCACATCAGAGGTGTGCTGCTACTGGTGGGCCTGAGCTCAAAGTGGGTGGGCCTGGGCCCACCCTTAGCTACGCCACTGGAGTGATCAGCAAGCTCGATCTTACTAAGATTCAGCACTAGTACATTTGCATTCTTCCAAGTAGCAAAAGTCTTCCAGTAGCCTCTAAAATTCTCATGGCTACCTTAACAGTAAAGCTGATAGTCAAAATAAATCTATATTGCTAGTATATAGATTAAAATATACTCTAAGGGCTTCAAGAAGCTTAAGAAATGGCAGTAGATAAATTGACAGACCTGAAGTCTCAACAAGTGATCAGCAGATTAGTCCTCTATAAAAAAAAAAAAGAATGTATTCCTGAGAAAGCCAGAATTTCAAAGTAAAAGGAGACCTCCTCCAATAAGTTAATCCTCACCCATAAAAACAGAGAGAAAGTGCCCAGCGAACAATGAAGTCTAGAAAACATAATGTGAAATGTGGAAGAAACAGGCTTTAGAAGGTCCAAGAAAACAACAGTGGAGGAGTAGCTTAATGGTTAGAGCACCAGTCTTGACATCCCGAGGTGGCCGGTTCAAATCCCACTGCTACTCCTTGTGATCTTGGGCAAGTCACTTAACCCTCCATTGCCTCAGGTACAAACTTAGATTATGAGACAAGAGAAATGCTCACCTTGAGCTACTACTGAAAAGGTGTGAGCAAACTCCAAATAAATAACAGGGCATATCTGCAAGATCCAAGACGGTGACAAAAAAAGCAGAAGAGACGAAGAAATCTATATGAAGATGAGTTTATTCAACCAACAATGCCCGACACAGGCCATGTTCCACCCACACATGGGCTGCCTCATGGGCAAATTATGTTGAGAACTGGATACCTCTTCACATATGTGTTGTGACTAATATGACTGCAATCATATGACAAGGAAATTCACATGATGGCTCCGTGAATCCTCCAGAGTCATCGGGCATTGTGGGTTGAAAAAACTCATCTTCATATAGATTTCTTTGTCTGTTCTGCTTTTTGTGTCGCCGTCCAGATACAGGCTTTATGCAGACTGTAGAAGACCAAGATGTGATTTAATAGCAGCCCTGAAAATACATAAACGAGTACAGCACCCACTTGTTCTTCATCTCCAGTGAGGAACGTTCCAGAAGGAATGGGCGGAGGTCACTGTGTATTATATTTTTTTGTGTTGTTTATTAGACCCCTGAAGCAGGTGTTCTTGCGCCGAAACACGGCCCGTGTCGGGTCTTTTTTCAGAATTAAAGGTCTTTATTTATCTCAATCCTGAAGGCCCAGCTGTGCTTTTTCTTGCTATTTTTTGTGTTTGTATGCTGTTTTACCCTCTCTTTTGTTACCCTGTATAATACTAAAAACAATAATTAAAACAATTCTATCATAAATAGATATATATCTTCAATACATAAACATATAAAATGTAAGGGATCCAGGAAAAATATGATGTGCACTAACAATAATGATAACACCATATAAATTATAGCATACTTGCATTTGTAACATAAGTGTAATCATGTCACCAAAATCATAAGAAATCATAATGAATAAGAACAAGTCTATGCTGTGCATTATTCCAGATTCAAAAAACTCAAATCAGTGTATCTTCAATAATGTTTACCAGTAACTCATACATATTCTTTACCAGTAACTGGATGTTTAATGGATTTAACAGCAAAATTAATAAAGCATACTGAACTACCACCAGATGGACAGTGTCCATGTGGAGTCTCTTAAGCACCCTGGTCTGTTGTTTGAACCACAATTTTGGGATGCACCGTGCTGTGAACTGCATGGGATGCACTGTAGATACCTATTTTTTAAATATCGATGAGTTGCTGGTAAACATTATTGAAAAACACATGCACAGAAGATACACTGAGTTTTTTAAATCTGGAATAATACACAGCACAGGCTTGTTCTTTTTATAATTCAATATGATTTCTTATGATTTTGGTGGCATGATTACACTTATGTTATGAATGCAAGTATGCATTCGTGTGGCTCTTGTGGTAATTTCATTTCTGCTGCGCGTCCGAAAAATAATTTGTATTTTCTGTCGTGCGTATTGGACGCTCGCCAAGTGGCATTTGGTGCGCGTAGGTCATTACTGCCCGGGTTACCGCGTGAGACTTTACCACTAGGTCAATGGCTGGTGGTAAGGTCTCAGACCCAAAATGGATGTGCAGCAATTTTCATTTTGGCTGCACATCCATTTTCGTCAAAAATTTTAAAAAGGCACTTTTCGTAGGTGCGCTGAAAAATAATTCTGTGCATGCCCAAAACATGCGTCTACACTACCGCAGGCCATTTTTCAGCACACCTTAGTAAAAGGACCCCTGAGCCTTTTCAAACCCAGGCGCCTCTTGGACTCTGTATGTGGAGTTCTCCTTCTTAGATACTACCTGCACAGAAAGAGGGGTCTCCCAGTTTCTCATCTGTGCATCCCACAGGACATTGTGTACAGGAAGTGTCACAGCCTCCCGTGGCAGAGAATCATAGTCCAAGACTGTTAACTCAGCCCTGGGCTTGTGCTCCATGTCCAACTGAAATGGAATTGCTGTGGCCATTTCCCTTAAAAAGCCAAAATAGGAGAGCACCTCTAGAGATTTCTTCTCTCCTGTGGTGGGAAGGGATCTGAGGGTACTCTCCTCCGAGAACTTCTCAGGTTCCTCCTCATGGATCGCTCCTAAGCATCTCTCAAACTTAGCAGAATAGTCATCATAAGACGTGAGTCTGTGCCTGCCTCGGTCTGCTGGAAGAAGGTCTAGGTCTCGATGTTGGGCACCAAGGTGCAGCTTCCCATGACACTCCAGCAACATAGAGAGGGTCACTGTATTGGGAGGCACCAACGACTGTCTGAAAGGCAGGGCATGAGCTTCCATGATGGGCTGAGGTAGCTCCATGTCTGGTGCAAGCACCCTCGATGCCTCAGTACCACACCCTGTAAGAAGGCATCCCAGCTCCTCCTGGAGCATGGCTCGGATCCACTCCTCGAAGATAAGCATTGGAAAAGGCTGGGACTGTGCCAGTACAGGGGCTGCCTGGGAATCTGTCAGTGATAATTGGAAGTGGGGTCTTAGCTGTGTGGAGACTGGCACAGTGGCACTGCAATTACGGAAGGGGAGCGTTTCTCCTGGTGCCAATGCTTCTCGGATGTCAGCAACACTGATGCCCCCGAGTTCCCATGCATTGTGCCTCAAGGAGGAGCGATGCTTCTTGGCCTTTGCCTGGTGCCGATGACTGGAGGAGTGGCCTAGTGGTTAAGAGTAGTGGACTTTGGTCCTGGGGAACTGGGTTCAATTCCCACTGCAGGCACAAGCAGCTCCTTGTGACTCTGGGCAAATCACTTAACCCTCCATTGCCCCAGGTACAAATAAGTACCTGTATATAATATGTAAGCCACATTGAACCTGCTATGAGTGGGAAAGCACAGGGTACAAATGTAAGAAAAAAAACCCCCATCATCGAATCCCCAGGATTCCTCTGTGTCGGGTCCGATGCAGACCAGTCCCGGGGCTTGCTAACAGCACTCAATATCAAGGCAGGCAGAGACATCCTCGATGCTGGCATACTCCCAGTGTTTTATAAATTAGGGCTCATTTGCTCTATTTGGCCACTCTTACACTCATCTGCTCTTAATATCTTGGTCCATTCGGTTCTCCTTAGCCAACTTGATTATTGCAACTCCCTCTATAAATCGTTGACACTTAAGGATCTCCACCGATTACAGTTGGTTCAGAACACTGCAATTAAACTTATCAATGGTGCACACAAATACGACCACGTTACGCTGCTATTATGTGCTTCTCATTGGCTCTCACTATCTTATTGCATTGCTTACAATCTTACTGATGGTCTTTAAGATACGCTCCACAGGGGATCCCTCATTTCTCGCCTGCCTGCTATCTCCATATATTCCGGCTTGATCTCTCTGCTCATCCACTCAGCATCGCCTGATTGTTCCCTCCCATTGAGACATTGGTCATTCCAAAATTAGAAGCTCTGTTTTTCTGTGCAAGGCCTTGAGCTCTGGAACCAGCTCCCAGAGCACCTTAGGTCACTTACCACCCTGGCTCAATTTAAATCCATTGCTGATAAGATTTCTTAAAAAAAATAAAATAAAATAAGAGGAGGAAAAGACCTCAAAAAGACCCAGGTGCTCAAGTGAACTTATCATTGACATACGCACAGCACTCGGCCATTATATCATCACTGGCCAAAAACCTCCTAAAATATATTTTTGTTCTTTTTAAATGCTCCAAAACCTCCGTGCTCCCCCAAACATGTGAACAACAAAAATTAATACAAAAACAAAATTGTATATGTAGGGCAACTTAGCTTTCACAGTTGATCCGGTTGCATAAGTCCTAATTCCATGACTCCCGACGGGGACTCAGTTCACCCTCCGGCTTTTTCAAGGGCGATATACTACAGAAGCACTTTGTCCTCCTCTTCCTCTGTGCTGCAAGTATGCTTTGAAGTGAAAGACAAAGCGCTTCTGTGTGAGCAAACTCCAAAAAGATAAATTTTAAAAAATATATATAGATATATGGTATAGCCCTCATCTTAGGGGAACTGAAGGCTTAAATAAGATAAAAACCTCTCCTCTAAAACACTCCAGCCAAACAATAATTCCCAATAAACTTGTACTATTCAAAATAGACTCATAATGACGATAACATATGAATATTTTTTCATCCTTTTGTTTCTTTTTTAAGTGTAAAAGGCCTAACCATCGCAGCAATTTCACTTGGTGCTGGAAACAGCACTCACATTTACTGCTTTAATCTTGTTATAAACATAAGTCCCAATTTTTCTCCAAATGCATATTTAAAAGTCTTTAGTCATTTATCTACCAATATTATTTTGTGCAAAACCTCTTTTCAAAGAACTGTACATGAACAGGACTATCACTCTTCCTTGAAAATAGGGTACAGTGCATAAAATTCCACAAAAAAGCCGACACGATCACGTTTCAAAACAAAGCTCTGCGTCAGGATACGGCTGTACACTGTTACAAAATTTCAAAGCATCACAAAAATTCCTTTTTTCTGTTAGAAAAACTTTTTTTTACTTTTAGATAAAGCACACTTGCATTATCCCCGATTACTCAAGGAGCATCACTACCTGTAAAATGTGACACCCATCGTGAGCCATCTGAGGAGTAGCCCCATACTTGAATTCAAGCCCAGACTACCTCTACTTCAGGAAGCAGGTCAAAGCCCAGCTCTTCTTCCAAGCTTGTAATGGCTGCAAGAACTATCTACTCATTCCGTATCTAGAGTACTTTGCTGCACCCCCTCTAATTGTGTCTAGTTCTGCACAGCTCATTGAACTATACATATAATTGCTTTCAGTCTACTTACACACTTATTTACCCAATGCCTTTGTCTTACCCATCTTGTCTATCTAGATATCCCAACTGCTTGTCTCCTTTCATGCCTATTAAGATGTTTCATTATATTGTTCTGACACAGTGTGCATCATATCTGTTGGATTATTTGTAGTAAATAATTAGCAGATTTTATACACACAGCTTCAGCTTTAGAAATGTTAATTTCTTTTCTTCGTCTCTCTCACATACACCCCAGAATAATTCACTGCTGAGTCACTTTAAAGTTGAAGTAACAAAACATCTGTTTACTCACAGTTTTAGTTAGATTGATATTCAGACAGGCTTATATAAACATAATACTATACATTTGGATTATCAGCTCTTTCCATGTGCTTAGATGGTAATGGATGCTCACACCATAGATCCTCAGCTTAGGAGAGATCATGAGCTCCATGTGCTGTGCCTAACCCCCACAGGAAGTTGCATGGGTGTGACCTCTCTAGGAAATTCACATCAGAGGTCACAGAGTAATCACAGAGAAAAATTGGTGACAGACAATGCATGTAAAATACAATACATTATTCCAACAATATCTATGTTATATGTATATTCTATCATGTTGTCTATTATGGTATTAATTGTATTCTGCTGATATTTATCATATTCCTCATACATGTGCTGTTTTAATGTGTATATTTCTGACACTATAATACTATTGCTATTACTAGGATCAGTGGCATCTCCAGACAGAAATATTTGGGTTGGCAACTGGAGGGCAAGCCAAAGCAACATTTCTGCACATCATGCCGTTCACATAACACTCCCCTCCCATCTCCACCCCCATTCTTAAATTAGCAAAATAAGACACCATGGCCTTCTATGCATAAAGAAACCCTCTACCTCCAGTTAGTTTTAGCTACCAGGTAAAACTACTATTATAATTGATAGCATCATTCAATAAATTCTTCTGTGTGCATGAAGTCTGGACTCTCTATAAGATTGAGGTCCCAGAAAACAAGGCAATCGATCTGCAAACTCCAAAATGGTGTCAAAAGAATGAGAAGACCAGATGAAAAAGTCAAACCAAATGTTTATTAAAACAACATAAATTCAAACTGCCCAACACAGGCAGTGTTTTGCTCACATCAGGGCTGTGTCAGGGTCTCTACGTGGTGGCAATCAGAAATCTCACCACTGCGGTTTCTGCCACCACGTAGATCCCCTGACACAGCCCTGATGTGGGCAAAACACGGCCTGTGTCAGGCAGTTTGAGTTTATGTTGTTCTAATAAACATTTGGTCTGCTCATTCTTTTGATACCGTTCTCTATAGGATTGTACAGAATCCCAATATAAACTCTGCATCTCCAGTTCTGCATCACAAACTCCATGTTCCCCAACAATACAGCTATCCCTCTTACAACATGCCACACAAAAAATATTCAGATTGTGATTATCATCTCAGGAGAATCAGACACATCTTCCACTGCTGGTTAGATGGGATTTTGTTTGTGTGATGACTCTACAGGATTTTATTTATTTATTTGTTGCATTTCTATCCCACATTTTCCCACCTATTTGCAGGCTCAATGTGGCTTACAATGTTCCATTATGGCATCGCCATTCCAGAGTAAAAGATATATTTGGTGTTACATAGAGAATACGGTGACATAATAGAACTGAGCAAACAAGCTCAATGTGGAGACCATTAGTCTTGAGCATTTTTATTTTGAGTAACAAGGGCCGGCTTTCAAATAGGACCAGACACTTTTCAAAATAACGCAAAACTCTGCAAAGACACATTCAAAACCTACACAGCAAGCTTACCAAACCATAAAAGCCCTAATCCACCTATGAACTGACTGTGCTATAAATATTACACTGGTCCCTAGAGCATCAATATACCTACTACTGTGAAACTAGAACATTGGACTATTACAGATTCCTACACAGACACAAACTACTACTACTACTTATCATTTCTATAGCGCTACTAGACGTACGCAGCGCTGATAGCAGAATTCTTCACCTCAGAACACAGATGGATCCACACCATAGGGGACCACACACACACACACACACACACACACACACACACACACACACACACACAAAACAGGCACAAAAACTGAAACAGAGACCCCCCCCCCACACACACACACCCAAGAAAGTTATACTCTATAAGCTTGACAATACTGGCAAATTTGTTCTGCACTTTGCTAAATAGAAAAACAGAAAAGATGTACATTTCCCAAAGTGGACACATCCCTATCCTTAAAAAGTACTAAATAATATTTTTGGTTTTTTACTGTTGTTGTATGAGCTCTTTATTTATTTATTTTTTTGATTGGGCTGATACCAGTCTTTTCTACTTTCCTTGTGTCAGTCTTCTCTGAAATTATTTTCAGGGGTTCCCTTTCCATTTCTTCTCTTCATCTTTCTGCTACTCATCTCTCTTTTCATGGTTTTTTTTTTCTAATTTTCTCTTCCCTGCGTTTATATCTGCCCATTTGATTGAAGGTAAAATCTCCCTCTCTCACACCTTCTCCTTAGTCTCCTCCTTTTCATTTCATCTGCCTATCAGCTTTTCCCATCTCCCTCTCATCCCCTTTCCAGTACTCCCATTGCCCCTCTCCTTCCCTAGTTTCCTATCCCCCTCCCCATCTTTCACCCACTCCCTAGTCCTCAATTTCCATCCTCGGTACTCATTCAACACTCACCTACCCTCCACCAGTCTAGCTACATCCCTGTTTCTCTTTCCTTCCATTACCTCCAGGCTATTTTTATCTATCTTACTCTCTACCCCATCTTCTATTGCTTCTCTTTCACCATTATTTTAATTCCATTCTCATTCAATCCTTTCAGAGACCTATCCCCTTTGTCTCATACCCCTTCCCAATATTCCCATTCCTTTTCAATGCCTTTCATCCTCTCTCCTATCTTCCAGGTCATTCACATCTCAATCTTTCCCTACACTTCCTTCCCTCTCTCTTATCCCCCCACCCCATTTCACTCATTTTACCAAACCATCAACACACCTCCACTCATACTTACTGATTGCCAGGTCTTCCCTATCCCATCAAAATCCTCTTTCCATCTATCCCATCCATTATTCCCTGCTCTTCCTTCCCCACCACAAAATCTCTCGCCTCTGAGTACCATTAAACTTCTGCTCTGTTCCCTTACCTTCCCCCCCCCCCCCCGCTGGATCCCATCCACTTTCTTCTGTGTTCCCTTACTCCCACCTCCACGCCTGGGTCCCATTCATAGTTTATTAGCTTTGCTCCTCTACCCCTATGTCCCATCCATTCTCTTCTCTGTTCCCCTATCCCCCAACACTGAGTCCCATCCATCTTCTCCTGTTTCCAGGGTTTCTGGTCCATTTGACATTTCTTTTCTCTCCATGTCTACCATCATTCCCTGTGTGTCCCTACCTATCCTAACATCTCCCCCTCTATCCCTGTCCCTATCCCTCTCCCATGTTCAGCATCAATCCTCTTTGTCCTCATACCCTTACCCTGTGTCCAGCATCACTCATCTGTGTCTAGGGTTGCCAATGAGATCCAGATTCACCCAACAGGGTTGATCCAGTCCTGGCCTTACTCCACTGCATGCAAAGACTTGTGGTCTGATTTCCCCATTGGATTCCCTAAGAAAAGCCAGGCTACAAGTCCCTGCATGCAATGGGGTAAGGCCAGGACTAGATCAATCCTGTCGGGTGAATCTGGATCTAGTTGGCAACCCTATTTGTGTCCCTGTCCCTCCTTGTGACTAGCTTCTCCCCCTCTCTTCCCACCCTATAACGATGCCTATGACCAGGATTTAATTTGTCTATCTCCGTTTTTTGAAATGGGGCACCATTACATTTGGTAAATTACATGGGTAAATTTCCCAAACATGAAAAGGTCACTGAATACAGTGGCAAGAGCTCCCGCCATGACATGCGGAGTGTGGAAGCCAGATTGGAGAAGCTCAGGGATTTCTTGAAATGCAAGAAAGTCAAGGCAGCACAGTTTGAGTGCAAAAAGGAGAGAGGATAAGAGATGGTTTTGAGTTAAACAAGATATTTGGAAAGACACCCTTTTAACTGTGGAGCTTTTAGACACACGTTTTTCTGAGATGGGTTAGATGCAGTGGATTCTGCCTAGAGAAAGTGACTTCATGGGGCCTTCTTAAGCTCAATCTTTCTATTTTAAATGGAATCTCCAACGATGAAACCAATAGCATTTGTATCTGCTCTGGAATCATTTTGAAGTGCTCTAAAAGTAAGAAATACTATTAATTACCCCAGTCTGAGCCATTCCAAAAGGCCCTGGATTCATCCCCAGAAACAGCACATCCTTGGTCCGCTGGCAGTATCGCTTCACATAGTACTGGTGGGGATCCCAAGCGTATTCCAGGGGATTATAGACATAACAGATTGGCTCCTGGAAGGACAGTGCCTTCAATCTGACATTCAGCTCCAGCTCCACCTGCAGGAAGCGCTCTGCCACACCATTTCCCTCAAGAAGGGTGTTTATCTCATCAAAGGGGGTGCCCAGGCCAGAGGGATCTCCAAGCCTTTCCATCATTCTGACATCACCTGAAAATAAAAGCAGTTAAATGTGGTTATAAAAGACTTCATTAATAAAGGATACTGTCATTTCAACGTCCACACACAAATTACCTTAAAAGTCATCTTTTTCAAATCTGAAAGTCTGGTGCTGTTAGAAATTAGTTTAGTCACAGACTTAATAAACGATGAAGCCTAGGTAAAGCACCTCAATCCTGCCCTGCTATTCCAGGACCAAGATGCATGCACAGCTCTGCCTCTGGCAATTCACCTCAATCCTGCTTTGCAATACCTCTTGCTCTTCCTGTACTGAAGCCCATGCATCTCAATCCTGCCCTGAAGCACCCCCTGCCACTCAAGCAGCTGGTGCTCTCAAAGTTCTGTGCTCAGTAGAGTATAAACACTTTATGAAAACAGTGCAGCATGTAGCTGAAAATGTTATCAGCAGAATGCACTGTAACAATCACGATTTATTGCACCTCAAAGGTATGTCTCCCAGGGGCGCTCTTATAAAGCAAAGAGGACATCTTTTCTTTCCTGCCCATCTCACTTACTTTATTTCCCTCCCTAAACTACCAGGAAACCATCAAATCTATTAATCCGCCTAGGAATGTGTTTTTATAGCCTGCTGCTTTATATCATTAGTGTAATTAGCACCACCTCTGCTCAAGTACAAATATTTACAGTGAATAAGAGGCAAAAGGTAGCACACAGCAAACAGCCTAGACTCTGCATTAATTACTGATTATCACAGACAGGGCCAAGGGGGCCTCAGACCCAACAAATTACAGTCTGAACTCCAGCGATGGCTATAATGGATCGAAAGTAATTATACTTTCCTTCAAATTTACTGAAATTGCTATCCGCCCAGCACAGGTCCATGGGATTCACCCTCATATGTAAATTTCCAGCAAGCAGACAGGAATGCTCACTCCTACACTTTGACGCTTAATTAGTCTTTGCTATTATTTCTTTCTGCTTTCACCTTAAAATGTACCAGCAATTCACAGTGCTGTGGGACTGCACAAAGAGTTACAATTTCAATGCCCTGAAGCAGGGCCATAATCAGAAGTAGGCGAGAGGGGCAGATGCCTAGGGCACCAAGTCCCTTGGGGGTGGAAAAACTATTAAAAGACAAGCATGTGTTTGTAGTGGATGAAACGCATTGCTCTCTTATCACCAGGGCTGGCTCTGCCAATAGGCAGACTAGACATCTGACTAGGACAGTAGAATCTGGGGGGGGGGGGGGGGGTACGGGGGGGGGGGCAGCACTGCTCCAGCATGTGCAAAAGGCTTCCCCCTAACATGCTTGCCACCGCCACTCCTCCCCCCCCCCCCAGCCCTGTTGGAGGAGGACAGGATATGCTGCGCTTCAGTGCAGGCCTGTTCATAAAGGGCCTACACAACTTTTTCTTTTAATTTATGCATTTTCAATATTATAATACAAGTCAAATGCTTCAAAAGCAATAATATGATGTCAAGGAAAAAAATAACTAAACCTTTTCAACATATTTTCTACGTTCTCACACAGCTTTTTAAAGCCTGGAGCTGCATGGAAAAGGGGGGCGGGGAAATAATGGCCAGCTGAGGTGCAGAGGATGGTTAGAAAGGAAGGGGAAATGCTGGCAACCTTGGGAGAGGTTATTCCATTACATTTTCATATACTGTTTACTACGAAAACTTTGATGTAGATCAGGTAATTGTTGGAGTAAAACTTGTTCTGTAAAAAATTATTCAATGCTTTCCAAGTGCTTAATTCATTTGGGCAAACTTATGCATAACAAAATTTCCTGACGTGTTACAAAAATTCTGACTTCGGATTTGGAATACGCACACTGAATTTAGTATAGGATAAATGTTTTTTGCCCAGTAGCACACAAAAAATTTTTTTTGTTGTTGTGCTAATTTGTACTCTGTTCTCTTGGTCAGAATCCTATTGTTTCAGAGCTAATCAACACGATCAACAGACTCTCTTTGCTCCCTTCCTCAGGCTATGTGCTCTCCTATGCCTCAGGAGGTAGGATGCTGCTCTGTGTGGCCACTCAGCATTCTAATTTAGATGCCAGCATTAGTCTGGAAGGCAACCAATGCATTACTGAGCTCTAGCCCTTATCCCTATCAAGCAGTCAACTCTTTGCTATCAGAACAGTCTTCTAAACCTACTGCACCTAAGCACTTGGGAGGCTAGTTTATAAAATCATTTTTGTGCATGCAAGAGGTAATTGTATAAGGGGCTGGCTAAAGTTAGGCACATGCATGTAAATATCAGTCTTCGTCATATGTGCATTACAGCAATCCAGCTACCCACTATTCACTTTGGAGATGGGCAGAGTCTAGGAAAGGCACATACATGTGTAACTTATCTCCCGAATCTAGGTGTAAGCATTTACGCTAGCTCTATGGCTAGTGTAAGTGCACGCACCTAATCACATACAGACCCAGTTCTACTACTATTCTATCAAGGGAAAGGGAAATGGGACTTGATATACCGCCTTTCTGAGGTTTTTGCAACTACATTCAAAGCGGTTTACATATATTCAGGTACTTATTTTGTACCAGGGGTAATGGAGGGTTAAGTGACTTGCCCAGAGTCACAAGGAGCTGCAGTGGGAATCGAACTCAGTTCCCCAGGATCAAAGTCTACTGCACTAACCACTAGGCTACTCCTCCACTCAAGGAAAGCAGGTGCCTACTTTCCTTTTTAGAATAGCCTCCGAACATGCACCCACTCTGCACCCCTTTATGAAATTGTCCTCATAATGCCTCACGTGTAAAAGTGTGCATGACGGCAATACCATGTGCACTTGTATGCACGTTTGGTGCTGGTGTGTTCTGGGGCAGTGTGGATGGAGTCAAGATAAAGGGCTACTCTCCAGCAGCTGGACTGTTCTTGCTTTTAATCTAGGCACTATTTCTGCAGCATTTACACTATTATTTCAAGCTAAAACAGTGATAAAAGTTCAAACTACAAAAGTCCTTTCAGTGCCAATGGGTCACTCTCCAGCGATGGAAGGTATGCCATCTCAGCTCAAAAGAACTCAACCCTGGAATGGCAAAGTGTGGTGATGCGATACATATCATACCACTAGTCTAATCTGTGTACCAACTGAGCAATGGTAAGCGATTGAGGCTGCTTCTAAAAAGTAGCAATTACCACCCTCACCATTGTCATGCCCAGCCGGAGCAGCACATCTGCTCCCTCATCTAGCTGCAGGACTTTCCTATTCAAGAGTCCAATCTCTATGAATGTTGAATGTTGTCCCCTGTCTGCCTGCCACTCACAAAACCTGACTAGTCTGGATGGGCAATCTGAGTACTATACCCGCCATCCTATCCACCAGGACTCGTGTTAGTATCTTAGTATCCATGCCAAGGAAAGAGATGGGTCTATAGGACCCACAATGGGCTGCGTCCTTGCCCTCCTTAGGGATCTGGGTTACCCCTACTAGTCATATGAAGTATAGAAGCTGTGACCCTTCCCCTAAAGAGTTAAATAGACACAGTAGGGGCCCCACTAGCAAATGTTGAAATTGCTTATAGAATGCTACTGTGAAGCCATCAAGGCCAGGAGACTTCCTAGGTTTCACAGAGTGGAGTGCATATCTCACCTCCACCCCCAAGATAGAGAACTCTAATAGCATGACCTCCCTGTCCTGCATACGCTTCAACTACAACCGCACCAAATAACTATCAATATCCTCCACTGAGACCTCAGCTTCCGGAGTAAACAACTCCTTAAAAAAATCAACAAACCAAGTTCTAATCCATTGATCCTCCAGAATCTTCATCCCATCTCTACCTTTAATGTGAGTATATTATTCCTGATACACTGCATCCTCAAGCGATGGGCAAGAAGCCTACTGGTTTTATAATTAAATTTAAAATAACGCCGTTTTAAAAGTTGTAGATGAAACTTCAAATCTTCCATTTCCCAAGCAGGCCATAAGTTCCCTCTCCTTAGGTTGTAATCCATGTTGTGCTTCTAATGTATTAATTAAATGATGCAGCTCTCTCTCCTCCAACTGCCTCAGATGCCTTATCACTATCGGATGACCTCTCATAATTGCCTTCAAACCTTCCCCAAGGGCATCAGGGGAAATCCCATCCTGATCATTAAAGGCCAAATATTCCCCTAGCAGGCCTTCTATCCATTGCAACTTGCAGATCCTCCAAAAAGCTATCATTAAAATGCCAATAAGAGGCTCCCAATCCCAGCCCGGGTGAACAACTCCACCCACAGAGGGGCGTGATCAGACCACACGATCTGCTCAATCCCTGATCAAGTATGACTGGAACAAAGATTAGAGATTCCTGGCCAAAAATACATAATCAATTCTAGAGTACAGAAGAAAAATATATATTGTCATGCTCTTCATTATGGGTCTCCCTTCAGTTATCTATCAGGTTATGGGTGGTTAAAAATATATGGTACTGCTTTCTGACTTCCCATAATTCCCTCCCCCCCTTCCAGTATTGTCAAGCCAGGGCAATAATGTCAAATTGAAATCAAGACTCAATATCAGATCCCTCTCTTAAAAGTTGAGGATATAACAAGAGCTTTTTAAAATTGCTGCTCCAATTCTAAATGAACACACCATGCCATAGTAAAATAATAACACAGTAAATGACGGCAGATAAAGACTTGTACCGTCCATCCAGTTTGCCCAACAAGATAAACTCATTATACATGGTATGCAATACTTTATATATACCCGAGTTTGATTTGTCCTTGCCATTTTCAGGGCACAGACCTGTCCACCTCCTTCATTCCCGGTCAGCGATCACTCCTCTGATCATTCTCCTACACCCCTCCCCCAACAGCTAACCACTCCTTAAGAAATCTGATTCCTACCCTATGAAGAACCCTCAGTACCCAACCCTCCCCCGCCCCCCAACATAAACAACTTCCTTCCCAATGGCTTCCCCACGAGACCCCCCCCCCCCCCAACACACACACCCTCATGATCTATCCCTGGCCTTCTAATGTTTAATGGGAGCAGGAGTGATCTCCAGTTGCTCCTACTCCTTTGGCTCTGGGTTCAAAATCAGCTGCCATGACCCCTACTGGTAATTTGTGAGATTACTTATAAACTTAGACTCCTTTGCATGGTATGAATGCCATCACAGCTTCATTCACCAACTAAAACAAATTAATTCAACTAATACTGGGACCAGAAGCCAACTGCAGCAGCTCAAATATAGTGCTGCACACCCAGTTTAGGGTTACCATATGTCCAGTTTTACCCAGACATGTCCTCTTTTTGAGGACACGGCCGGGTAACAGGGCGGGTTTTACCAGCCTGCCCATTTGTCCAGATTTGCGGACAACGGGCAAGGCTGATGGATGGACAGGCGTCCTATCCTCCCAACCCCTCCTTTACCTTAGTGTGGTATCCTGGTGGTCTAGTGACCTCTTTGGGGCAGGAAAGAGCCCCCTCTTTCCTGCCTGGCGTGTCTGCAGACTTTCTCTCTGCACCAATTCAAAATGGCTGCCGAGAGTTCAAGCAGCGGCCTTGCGAGACTTCTCAAAGTCTTGCAAGGTCACTGCTTGAACTCTCAGCAGCCATTTTGAATTGGCGCAGAGAGAAAGACAGTTTGCAGATGTGCTGGGCAGGAAAGAGGGGGCTCTTTCCTGCCTATTTCCACAGAAGTCTTGCAAGGTCACTGCTTGAACTCTTGGCAGCCATTTTGAATCGGCGCTGGGAGAAAAACAGTCTGCAGACATGCTGGGCAGGAAAGCGGGGGCTCTTTCCTGCCCCAAAGAGGTCACAAGACCACCAGAGCACCACACTAAGGTAAAGGAGGGGAGGGGTAGTGAATGGAGTCATGTGGGTGGAGGTAAGCTGAAAAATTGGGGAGGGGATCTACATTGGGGGGGGGGGAGAGAGGGGATCTGGCTTTCTTTGGGGGGGGCTTTCTTTTGGGGGGTGGGACAGGGGGCAGTCCTTTTTTTTCTTAGGGAAAATATGGTAACCCTAACCCAGTTCATCTCTTGGGTGAAAACTAATCCAGTCCTTGCTGACTGTAATTATGAACTAATTGAATAGTTGTAGGTTTGTCATCTAGGGTACATGGTAAGGAAAGTACAATTCAGCAGCACTGTATTTGCACACCCGCTCAGAGAGCTCCCTCTCAAAACAACACAGCACAAGCACCCAACCAGGGATTTTTCCATACACAAAGTATAAGAATTCATGGATAGAGGCAAAGCGAGAATGAAGACTGAATGTGGCTCCAGGGATCAGAGTCACACCGTTAACACACTTGACACTTCTCCAAACAGCAAAGGCTGTGGTCACTGTTTCCTGAGGTGTCTGTGGCTACTCGTGTTCTGCTGCTGTCTATAAACTGGTAGTTCTCTGGCGCTGTGCTGGAAGTGGTCAGGTCTCAGACTAACAGTTTTGCAGCGAGCGGCTAATCATCATTAAATCCTTTAGTCCTTGCCCTGCTGTAGTATTAATCAGCCTGGCTCATCTGCCGTGAGTCTGGCTGCTGCATGTAATTGTGTCGCAGGAACAATTGTGATTTCATATTAATTAATGTTCAAGTGCCTGGAAAGTGCCGTCCGTCCTCCCTACACTTCCAGAAGGATAATTGAAATTTCCAGGGTCTCCAGAGCAGGTGTCAGGGGACAGCCAGGGCTCAGAATCTCTGAACTCACAGATTTATCTGTCCTCGGGCGAAGGAGAAAAAGGGAGGAGTCTGGAAAGTGACACAAGATGGAAGGAGAGGCCACAGAAACATTTAAAAGGTATTTTATTAACTTGGTGGGGTTCACTGTGGGCATAATTGTGTGACATAAAAACATATTGTTACTATATCACTGCCTAAAAGGGCCTATGACCATAAGAAAGCACTTTGGTGTGCTACATGCAAGAACAGCAAGGTTGCCTGCCATCTGAAGAGGCAGAGGATAAAAGGAGATGCTCTTCTTTTGCAAAATTCATAAACAGAGTATGATGAGTAAGGCACTGTCCCTGTCCTCAGTGCCCTTTTCCCTACTAGTTTCATATATAGGAGAGGTTTAGAGCTCAGGGGGAGGGAAAATACCTGGAGCAGAATCCCGAGTGTGAGGGATTTTTTCTTGGCCAGCAGCAATCCGGAAAATGGCACAGCATACTAAGTAGAAGGATATAAGCCCTTAAGAACTACTCAGGGACAGGAGGAGGAGGAGGTCCTTTTAAGGCTGAGGGGAAGGGAGCATAGATAGGGTTACCATATTTTGTCCTCTGAAAAAGAGGACACATGTCACACACCCCTGCCCCGCCCACACCACATTGCTGCCCCGCCCACACCACGCCCCTTTCACATCCTCGCCCCACCCTTTCTCGCTCACCCCGCCCCCCTGTCACATATTCCTCTCCCCCCGGGTCACATATTCCCCTCCCCCGTCACATCCCCTCCCCCGGGTCACATATTCCCCTCCCCTTACTTACTATCTACTGCCCTGGTGATCTAGTGACCTCTTTGGGGCAGGAAAGAGCCCCCTCTTTTTTGCCTGGAGCCCTGCCCTTGCCCTGCATCCTGTTGCTGTGACAGTCTCGGGATTCAAAATGGCCGCTGAGAGTTAAAGTCTCGCGAAGCCGCTTCAACTCTCAGCAGCCATTTTGAATCCCAAGACCGTCACACAGCAACAGGAGGATGCAGGGCAAGGGCAGCACTCTGGGCAGGAAAGAGGGGGCTCATTCCTGCCCCAAAGAGGTCACTAGACCACCAGGGCAGTAGATAGTAAGTAAGGGAAGGGGAGGGAAGGCTAGGATACGTCCGCCACCCACCCACCCATTTGTCCAGAAATCCGGACAAACGGGCAAAACCCGCCCGGACATGTCCTCAAAAAGAGGACATGTCCGGGTAAATCCGGACGTATAGTAACCCTAAGCATAGAGAGTGGGTGATTCCAGCAGGCTGGGTTTCTGGGCCCCACCCCGGGGGGGGGGGGGGGGGGGGGGGGGGGTTAAAGTTGTAACCCGTATGTGGGAGGAGAAGGGCTGGCTAGCTGACATTTTAGGTTTCCATTCCTAGGGCAAAAGGTCCCTGAAAAGGAGTCTGGTGAACTGGAAGGAAGTACAGAGGTTGGTGAAGCTGGGTTTTCTCTGCAACCCTGGCTAGTTGCTGCAGACTTCCTGCCAGAGGGGAGTGACTCTGCTGTGTCCCAGCAGGGGCTGAGGGAAGTGTGGAGCTTGTGAGACTGGCACTGATGAGAAGAACAAACCTCTAGGGAAAGAGAGGTACTGATAGGGTTACCATATGTCCTTTTTTAAGAAGACATAGAGGCGTATTTTCAAAGCACTTAGCATTACAAAGTTCCATAGGTTACTATGGAACTTTGTAAGGCTAAGTGCTTTGAAAATGAGCCCCATACCCTCCTTTTGGACTTCTTTAGATACGTCCTCCAGGTTTTTTAATTTGTAGGAAAATGTCCTCTTTTTCTTTTATGTGCTTATGACCAACACAACTACGTACGTAATGAGAGAAACCATCTCTAGCCTATTTAGGGTCACCATATTTGCTGCGACAAAAACGAGGACAAAATAAAATAGAGCCCCACCCCCCGCCCCGCCCCCAAGAAACCCAGATGCAATAAGCAGTGAAAATATTGGTAAAGTAACAGAAATGCATTTTCTTCCATACTCTACTAAATATAAAAAAGCAAACACTTGTAAGCATGTCCCCCTTTCCCTTCCCTCCCATCCATGAGCAGCATATCCTCCTCCTCTCCTCTCCATCCCCTTCTATCCATATGCTGTATTTCCCCCTTTCCCTCTCCTCCATGTACGTCCCCCTCCCCAATCTTTTTTCCAGCCTCTGTCCACCTACCTTTTTTACAGCCCCCTCCCAGTGGAAGTCTCATGAGACTTCTGCTTGAAGTCTTGGCAACCATTCTGAAGTGGCACCAGCAGTGAGGTGGACAACAGCAGCACTGGGCAGGAAAGAGTGGGGTTCTTTCCTTCACCAACGAGGCCACTAGACCACCAGGGTGCACTAAGGTATGTGAGGCCCACCAGCCAGTCTGCCTACTCAGAAACCTGGATGGGACAGGCTAGTAAAAACTTCTCGGACACCCGATAGTCCCCTGAAAAAGAGGACAAGTCTGGGGGAATCCGGACGTATGGTAACCTTAGGCCTCTGTCAGTCTGGACACATGGGGGATCAATTTCAAAGCACTTAGTAACCTATGGTACTTTGTGTCTCTAAGTGTTTTGAAAATGAGCCCCATAGGTAGCCCCGAGAATTGAAGTCTTGCGAGGCCGCTTCAATTCTCGGCGTCCATTTTGAATCTCGCCGAGACCATCACAGGCAGCATGCAGGATGCAGAGCAGTGCGCCGGGGAGGAAAGAGGGGGCTCTTTCCTGCCCCGAAGTCACTAGACCACCAGGGAAGATCGTAAGGGGAGAGGTGGTGACGGGGCCGGGGGAGGGGAGGTGAGGTGAGGGGGTGACCAGGGGGAGGGGAAATGTGACAGGGGGGCGGGGTGAGGTGCGACAAGGGGCAGGGAGAGGGTATGAAAGGGGCGGGGCAATGGCGTGAAATGGGGCGGGGCAAGTGTCCTCTTTTATTAAGGACAAAAAATGATAACCCTACCCATAGGATGCTAAAGAGAGAGAAAAACATTGCTGATCTCCTCTCTGTTTTCCTGCTGATTGAATCTGTTAAAAGAATTTTGTTTGTGCAGCACAACTTTAAGCACATGTCATGCAAAGACTTTCACATGTTTCGCAGAAGCCAGACGAAGCTTTTGAGGGACAACCACTCTTCTGATAAGTACGATTTACTAAGACTAAATATTTCTTTATCAAAGGCAGCAACCATTTTAATCTTCTGTGTCCTCTTTTTGTCTCTGCAAATACGGTAACCCTAGGTACTGGCAAGGTACTTCTGGAGCTACAGAAGACCCAGATGGAGCTCGGTGACTCAGCTGTGTACAAGGGCTGGAGCCTGTTAGACCTGCTGTGGTGAAAAGGACAAGCCTCTAACGAGAGAGATATGGACAATGGACTAGTAGTGGGTTGGATCATGGCTGGAAGTAAGCCCTGCTGAGAAACGCATCAAAAGCAGCCTGAAAGGGTCCCAGGCCAGAAGATAAATACCTGTGGAATATGTTTTATATAAGAATGCCAGCCTTTGCCATATAGTGGAGATTGTTTTTAAGTCTCGGCAGCCATTTTGAATAAATGTTTTGTGAAACCTAAAACCCAGGCTGGAAACCTATATACTCACAATCCACTAGTTTACTCAGTGAAATGTGCCTCTGTAGAACGCTTAACTGTGAACTTTTCACCTAATCTTAGTTTTTTTTTCTCTACATTTAGCTTAGCTTTTTCTTTGTGCTTCTTTTCGTTTATTTTACTTATCTTTGCTCTTTCCCCCCACTTTTCACTTTCTGAAGATACTATCTCCCCTTCTCTCTGCTTGTTTCACTCTCTTCAGACACTCTCCCCACCTCTCCTCCTTCTTGGCATTTTTCCCCTTCCTGAAGTCCTTTCCAGCACTCCAGAAGCGGGCCTAGCAATATGAGGCATCTCTGCCCCTGGTGTCTCATCCAGGTCCCACTGGAAGCCGTACCTTTTAGGCCCAGGCTCCAGCCTTGACAATAGCAGAGGCCTACTTCCTACGGCAGGTACTTAATTTTAAATGCCACACTATAACAACATCTGTCCACAAATGTTCAAAAGCTTACACACAGAAATGCAAGCTATGAGTGATAGAGCCCAATATGTGCCCCTTTCTGACTCATTTCTGAAGTTTGAAAAGAAACTGGGGGAAAGTATTCAGAGCACGGCTCATGGAATTATTTCCAACCTGTGCTGTCTTTTCATGTTCAAGTGTACAGCGCTGCGTACGTCTAGTAGTGCTTTAGAAATGATAAGTAGTAGTAGTGCTGTCTTTGTGTGTGTCTCTGCCCTGAACAGGAGAGACTGTTTCAACTGAGTGGTTCCAAAACATTTCACTGATTTGGAAAGAATCATAAAATTAAACCAAGTCTGATAATATACCTGACTATCAGATGTCACTGTTAACGGAATTCAGAATGATGGATTTTACATTTAAATCACAGGTACCCCTGTACCAAAGCAATAGGTATTGCAGTACTTCTCCACCACTAGAATACAGAATAGTAATGAGTAATGACTACATGGTCAGTCACTAGGTGTCATTAAGGACAATATATAGTTTATTCACTAGATCTCCCAGCAAGGATAAGGATGTGGCTACTGAGGAAGGGGGAGGTTTCTAGTAGTGAAAATATGTGTATGTGTATGTGCCATTGTGCATATGTGTTTTTACATGTGTTACTATATGTGTCTGTGGATATATACGTTTGTGCTTCTCAACCCTTTCCCAGAGGCCTATCCAGCTAGTTGGGTTTTCAGGATAACCACAATGAATATGCATGAGATAAATTTACATATAATGAAGACTCATTGTAGGGAAACCTCTCTAATGCATATTCATTTTGGTAATTCTGAAAACCTGACTGGCTGGGTGTCCCTCCAGGAGAGAGATGAAAAGCAATGTTCTCTAGGCAGTATGTTTCAAAATATCAATGTTTTTGTGCTGCAGCTGCTGGAACTCCCTCTTCCATAAGACAATTGTTTTGGTGATTTTATTTCTCTGGAACCCCCAGTTGATCTGGCCAATTTTCTAAACCTGTGTCTTTTCAATAATTTTGCCATTAAACCATATTTGGCTCCATTCCACCAAGTTTTTGAGAATTATTTTGCCCCCAGATGGACGAATAGGCCACAGACACGTGTGCTTTTTGACTCCTTATGTATAATTTCTTTCCAACATTCCACTGAGTTAGAGAGAATAAAAAAATGTTGCAGGCCAGTGCTCTCAAAATATTTGGCACCAAGGAGTTTTGAGAGTTATTTTGCCCCCAAGATGGCCAGACAGAAGGACACGGACACATGCGGTTTGAGTTAGAAAGAATCCAAAACGTTGCAGGCCAGGGCTCTCCAAATATTTGGCACCAAGAAGTTTTTGAGAGATATTTTGCCCCCAGACGGACAGAAAGAAGGACACGGACACATGCATTTTGAGTTAGAGAGAATAAAAAAGTTGGAGGCCAGTGTTCTCCAAATATTTGACATCAAGGAGTTTTTGAGAGTTATTTTGCCCCCAGATGGACAGACAGAAGGACACGTGCGTTTTTTGACTCCTTATGTATAATTTATTTCCAACGTTCCAGCGAGTTAGAAAGAATAAAAATGTTGCAGACCAGTGCTCTCCAAATATTTGGCACCAAGGAGAACTAAAGCCAAAAACATTAAAAGAAGGCACCCTTCAAATTTCATGTCATGCTTATGGCTGCTCCTCTCTACTGAGATTCCAGGGTTAAAAAAAGAGGGTCACATTACAAAGCACCAAGTCCACCCAAAACAACTCTATAGTAAATGTTTATATTTATGCTGTGAACATCAGTTAAAATATGCCATGGTTGGTAGACTCTTCAGTAAGGTACAATAATTGTAATAATAATAATAATGGGCCCAATATTCAAAGCAATTTAACAGGGCAGGAGAAGCTTCTGCTCGATTAAATCACTTATGACTGCCTAAATGGCCTTAGACAGTGGCACTTAACTAGAGAGTGCTGATGAGTATACTACTACTACTACTTATCATTTCTATAGCGCTACCGGACGTACGCAGCACTTTACACTAAAACATGGAGAGACAGTCCCTGCTTGATAGAGCTTACAATCTAATTAGGACAGACAGGACAAGTGAGGCATAAGGGTTAGGACAGACAGGACATATCAAGGGTAAGGGACAGTTGAAGGGAGGATGAAAAGGTGAGGGTTTTGAAAAGGTGAGTAGGTGTTAGGAGTTGAAAGCAGCATCAAAAATGTGGGTTTTTAGCTTAGATTTGAAGACGGCCAGAGATGAGGCTTGATGTACTGGCTCAGGAAGTCTATTCCAGGCATACGGTGCGGCAAGATAGAAAGCACGGAGTCTGGAGTTAGCGGTGGAGGAGAAGGGTGCAGACAAGCGAGATTTTCCCAGCGAGCGGAGTTCCCGGGGAGGAGTGTAGGGAGAGATGAGAGTGGAGAGGTACTGAGGAGCTGCAGAGTGAATGCATTTGTAAGTCAGTAAGAAGAGTTTGAACTGTATGCGGAAACGGATAGGGAGCCAATGAATTGACTTGAGGAGAGGGCTAATATGAGCATAACGACTTTGGCGGAATATTAGGCGTGCAGCCGAATTTTGAACAGATTGAAGAGGAGAGAGATGGCTCAGTGGGAGACCTGTGAGAAGCAAGTTGCAGTAGTCTAAGCGGGAGGTGATAAGAGTGTGGATGAGGGTTCTAGTTGCGTACTCAGAAAGGAAAGGTCAAATTTTGGTGATGTCATAGAGGAAGAAATGACAGGATTTAGCAGTCTGTTCAATATGTGAAGAGAAGGAGAGGGAGGAGTCGAAGATGACCCCAAGGATACGTGCTGATGAGATGGGAAGGATGAGCGTATTATCCACAGAAATAGAGAATGGGGGGGAGAGTAGAGGTCGGTTTAGGTGGAAAGATAAGAAGCTCAGTTTTGGTCATGTTTAGCTTCAGATGGCGGTGAGACATCCAGACAGCAATGTCAGACAGGCAGGCTGAAACTTTGGCCTGGATGCTTGCTGAGATTTCTGGTGTGGAGAGGTAGACCTGAGAGTCATCGGCGTAAAGATGATACTGAAAACCATGGGATGAGATCAGAGTACCAAGCGAAGAAGTATAGATAGAGAAGAGTAGAGGTCCCAGGACGGATCCCTGAGGTACACCCACTGACAGCGGGATAGAAGAGGAGGAGGATCCACCAGAATATACGCTAAAAGTACGTTGGGAGAGATAAGTAGAAAACCAGGAAAGAACAGAGCCTTGAAATCCAAGTGAGGATAGCGTATCAAGGAGTAAGCTGTGATTTGACTGTGTCAAAAGCAGCAGATAGATCAAGGAGGATGAGGATAGAATAGAGCCCTTTGGATCTGGCCTGCAGCAGGTCGTTGGAGACTTTAGTAAGCGCTGTTTCGGTTGAATGAAGGGGGCGAAAGCCAGATTGAAGTGGATCAAGAATTGCTTTAGATGAAAGGAAGTCAAGGCAACGATGGTGAACAGCACGTCCAAGCATCTTGGATAGGAAAGGGAGGAGGGAGATGGAGCGATAGTTGGAGGGACAGGTAGGGTCCAATGAGGGTTTCATTAGGAGTGGTGTTACTACGGCATGTTTGAAAGCATCAGGAACAGTCGCAGTGGAAAGTGAAAGATTGAGGATATCACAGATGAAAGGGATGACAGTGGGTGAAATAGTGTTGAGTAGATGAGTGGGAATAAGGTCAGAGGAGCAGGTGGTTAGTTTTGAGGAGGAGAGAAGGAGTGTAGTTTCGTCTTCAGTGATTTCAGGAAAGGAAGAAAAGGATGCAGTTAGTGCTGGTACAGTCTGTGAGCAGAGCATGGGAGGAGCCGGGATCTAACCAGTTAGGTAAGCGACTAAATTAGGACAGCAAAAAGGCTGTCCTCACTCTAGCTGTAAACCTAATTGGGCACTGGTCTGGATACTGGCCAGCGCCTGGTTAGCTTCTGGGTTACAGCACTCATTGTCAAGCTGCCCTCCCCTGCAATCCTATTCCTTCCCCTTCCCGACCAAGGCTCCCCCACCCACCCCCATATGCCCTCTGGGCCTCCTTGTAACTACATGGTGAACCAGTGGGGTCCTATGGGCAGAAGCAATGACCACTCTATCCTGCCTGATGCAGAAGCAAGTGTATAATGGCTGTGACGACCTCTAGTGGCAGTTTCACAGTACTCGAGTACTGTGAGGCTTCCACTGGAGGTCACAGTGTAACATGGTGTCAGAATTATTGAGCAGGTTATGCTGAATCAGATATACCAATATAAAAATGCAGCTTTTAAAAGGACTGCAGCAGAGAAACTGGTCTGGCTTTATGGTCTGGCTTTCATCTCCCCCCTTCCTCCCCCTAACAAAAGACTACTGATCAAAACCATTGTGGGTGTAAATATCAACACAGCAAAGGATCAAAGATGGGTAGCAGAAAACCAGACCCAAGAGTTACTATAAACTCTGCCAGGATGCTTGCAATGAACCAACAGGAAGCCATTTAAACATTTTGCCTGCTTGCTGGCTACAGACAAAGGACCCAGCACACATGTGTAGAAGATAAGGACTTATCATGTTACAACTACACACCAACCAATGAAACCAGGACCATAATGCTTTGCAAATACCCAGAGTCCAGTACAAACCAGGAAGCAAATGATCCAGGGCATGCACTCATTTCTCCCTGCAAACTAAGAATATAAAAGGAAGAAGTGTTCCACACAACAGAGATTCTCTCTTCAGCTGCAATCCTCCAGACCTATCTCTGCTACCACCTCTGCCACCTGGCTCATCACTCAGCTGAATAATAGAACTTTTCCAAAAGACTTTTTCTCTCTCAGCTGCCATAACATGGACTTGTAAGTAACTTGTGATTTAAGTCTGTTGTGTTGTTTCCTAAGCACAAATTCTTCTGTTCTAAGATCCTTTTAAAAGCTATCTCTCGTTTGCAATGTATTAAATAAACCCTGTTGAAGCTAAAAATATAGTCTCTTTGTGTCCTGGGTGCATACCTTTAAATCTGGAAATGCAGGACACTGCATTTCAACAGAGATAATATTTAATTCATTGCAATTGTAATTATTGTTGCTTTAATCAGCAACTGGTGGAGAAATTTTAGCGAGTGCTCTTAAAATATTCCCCTGCTCTTTGTTCTTAAATATCATATTAGGACTGTGACAATTTTGTAACATTTTTAATGGATATTAAGAACATTTAAATCATATCCGGTAACAACAGCAGCTATTTTACACTGGCTGCCATGATAAGCAGGCGCAAGTGGGATTCATTCCTACACATATGACCCTACTGGACCACCAGGTAATTACAAGAAGGCCCAGAGAGGGGCTGCGGAGGGGCCCTCAGTTGGCCCTTAAATACTAGCGGGGTGGGAAGGGGGATTCCCAGGAGCAAAGGACACTTTATGCAGGTCCCGGTCAATTCCAGAATGGCCCTCTCCTTGTGGTCAAGACAGTTGCCTTATCAGCAAATTTTGCTTTATGAAAACCCTCAAGGATATATATACCTAGCTGGATAACCTCTTGCTTTAAACCTCAAAGCCATAGTTACCGCTTGTATTTCATAATCTAAATGGTCACTACACAACCTATGTAAGCAAAGAAACTGACATATTGGTTATTTCTCCACCAATTACCTATTAAGGTAATAACATTTACAATTGCAAGAATATAAAGGAATTAAATGTTCTCTCTGTTGCAATACACTAGCCTGTACTGCAAGATTTAAAAGCATGTACTCAGGACACAAAGACCATATATTTAGCTGCAGAAAAGGGGTTTATTTGCAGTACAGGTAATGTAATGGTTACAAATGAGAGGTAGTCTTAAGAATCTAGAACAGAGAATTTGTGCTTTAAAAACAAGGTAACAGGTTTAAATATGAATTATAGTTAACTTACAAGTCCTTTTGTTACAAAGCATGTTGTGGTCCAGCTGATTGGTGAGCAGCATGAGGTAAGAGGAGCCCAGGCATTCTGCAGTCAGTGATGGAAGAAAAGTGCAGCAGGAGAGAAGAGTCTGTGTCTGGAGATGCCTGCCTATTTAGCTGAGCGATGAGCACATGGTGGCAGGAGGAGAGGTCCTCACAGCAGTCAGGCGAGAAGGGTAGAGCTGCAGCAGAGGAGAGAGTCTGTCTTTGAGTCTGTGTCTGGCTTTTTTATACAGTTCGTTTGCAGGGAAACATGATCGCATGTCCTGGATCATTTGCTTCCTGGTTTGCACTGAACCCTGGGTAGTTGCAAAGAATCATGATACCTGGTCTCATGTTTTATGACATCATAAGACTTCCTGTCTGGACTTCTACTGACAAATGGTCTATTGAAGCAAAAGCTTCCTGTTTGGACCTCTGTTGCAGATACACATCTGATAAGATTTGTCTGAGGTAGCCAGCAGATGGTTTAGCAAGCAAACGGCCTCTTGTTTATGATTTCCTCTGAGTCCTCAATAACTGGAGTTTTTCACACCTCCTCGGCCTCTCTGTCCCTTGGCTCTTTGATCTTTTGGAGATGTGTTGACATTTACACTCATGCGGGCTTTTGATCACAGGAAGTTTAAAACTCTTTGAAGCAGTTCCTGTATTTGTTTTTAAACAGCCTTTTGTTTGTAATTGAATAGTCTTGTTAAGGGTTCCCAGAGGGAGTGGGAAAGAGGGACTTGGGATCTTAGATCAATTTCTCTGCTGCAGTTTCAATAAGTCTTTTAAAACTGTATTTTTATATTGGTATATATTTGTATCTGATTCAGCACAATCAATAGTTCTGCTACATATTTCAATAATTCAGACAATTAAACTCATATCATAACATTCCCTCTCTTGATTCTAAGAGACAATATTAAAACAAATATTGGAACGAAGAATCATGAATAAACTATAAAAGCTAAAGCTCTAAAACTAACCTAATATAGTAGCATAATTTCAAAAAGAACAGTAGCAAAGATGTTGGACTATTTACATTCGTGTGTACATTGGGAGAAGTGAATCCTTTAATAGGGGGTATTGGGCAGACTGGATGGACCGTGCAGGTCTTTTCCTGCCGTCATCTACTATGTCACGTCACTATGAACCTTGGAACATGTCACCTAGTAGGAATTATGACTATTATAAGCAAATGATTCATCATTATTACTTTTGCTTGATCCTGCTTATGCCTTAAGTTTAGGTAGCTAGGTTAAGCTCTCTGTGGTCATCTGGCATCTGTCCCATTAGGCTTCTATTCAGTCAGGCAGCAGAGTCTGGCTTTGCTCTGGTTTAAAATAGGCTTACAATTACACTTTACATGACTTCAGCCACGCAAGTGTCATCTTGCCCCACCCCAGAGACCATCTCTTTTTTTGTCACCTGCTCAGGGGCATAGGTTGCTCCCAAGTTTATGCCACAGGATATTAGCTTGTCAGTTTAGCAGAACAGACTTATGTTGTATGGTTTCCATATATATATATATATATATATATATATATATATATATATATATTAAGTGTTATTTCCTTACCTGGGTGGTTTTTCTGCGTTGGACCACCACCCCATCCCATACATTGTTTCATTGTTTTTTCTTTTTTTCAGAGGACTGTGGTCCCACCGTATCATATATTTAGTTGGAATTCAACATCATATTACATCATAAGGTCAGTGAGACACTGTTTGTACTTTCATCTATTTTTCTGATTTCTTTACTTTTTACACATTTTTAAAGGCTTCGCAAGATAAATATTCTGACACGACCAATCTTTTTTCTATAGGGGTTGTGTTGACACAGGATACAGATATTAGTTTTATTTTTTCATATTAGCAATATAAATATTTAATTTTGTATATTCAATATCAGTAATTTCAATTTTGGTTCTTTTTTTCATAAATATACATATAGATATAGATACAAATTTTAAAATTATACAGCATGTTTTAAAATAGCCCTACATCAACAGCATTTAAATAGCCTTATATCTCACATTAGTAGTTTCTTTGTTGCGTTTTTTTGTTCAGTTTTTCTTTTTTTTTCTTTTTGTTTTTGATCAATGTGTCTATCTCTCATATATTCATAGAAAATACCCCTTCCTTTGCAATACATTTTATTGTAAATAATTTAAGACCTTTACATCTTACATACATTTTGATTTGCAGACCCATATCCTCATCTCCTGATATATATTGTATGGTCCATGGTTGAACTCCTTTGCATTCCATATCTCTCTATATAAAACGCACCTCCAACGTTCTAATGAAGCCTCACTTTCCCAACGTTCTAAAAGGGAGGCAGCAGAGACCGATTTTAGTCCAGGAGTGTCTGCCCCGCCCACGCGTCGAACGTGATGATGTCGAGGGCGAAGCTATTGACACTCACCGACCGTGTCACACTGCTGATTGGCTGTGCCTCGGGTGAAGCCTCGGATGACGTCGCAAGCACGGACGCAAAACAGAAAACCTCCCAGGCAGGGGGATGAGTAGGGGAAAAACACGGAGCGTGTTTCCCTACTCCTCCCCCTGCCGAGGAATCAGCTGTCAGTGCCCCCCCCCCCCCCTTGGCAACAAACCGGAAAAAAAAGCAGTCACTGAGTCGCTCTAGGCCGGCCAGAAAAAGTCTATCACACTCCTCCACAGTGTACCAGCACGGGGACCAACCGCGAAGAAAGCGCAGGCGAAGACCGCCAGTAACCCACCTCTACATCGCCACCCTTACTCTGGAAGCTCTGTCTTGATGCGGTGATTCTCCAAGCCGGCGTTCACGCGACCCAGGAAGGGAATCAGCTGACAGACATTCCTGCACACGCCTGCACTACCAGCTCGAGCCACAGCATCTGCACCCAGTTCAGCTCCCCCTCCCAAACACTCACACGGACTTCTAAACGACTTTGCTTTAATCGGCGCCGCAGAGGAGCAGGAGGAGGACAGGAAGAAAAAGCAGCAGCGGCATTTGGATAAAAAAAAACACACAAGTCCCGCCCTTTCAAACAGGGGAATGCACGGCTCCATTCCCACATCTGATTCAAAATTCGCTGTCCAGAGATGGAGGAAGTTTCGAAGGCCCCAGCACTATAGCAACCGAACCAGACCCGATGTACAGCAACGGAGCACGCCCATCTGCCGGGCCAATTCAAAGAATTCAGTACAGAAGCAACAAAAGAGAAACAGCTCTCCCAAGCCTGGCAAAAAAAACGATACTGTCTCCAAAATACATCCAAGACCAGCTCAAGGTCCCAGACAGTGCCAGACACAAACAGGTAGCACCAACATGACTGCTTGACAGAAAGAAGAGGAAGGAGGAGGGGGGGAGGGGTACTAAGACCACAGAGAGGGAGTGGGGGAGGTATCTCTAGAAGCAGCAAAAGAGAAACAGCTCTCCCAAGCCTGCAAAAAATAACGACACTGTCTCCAAAATACATCCAAGACCAGCTCAAGGTCCCAGAGAGTGCCAGACACAAACAAGCACGAACATGACTGTGTGAGAGAAAGATGAGGGAGGAGGATGAGGGGGGGAGGGAAACCAAGACCAGAGGGGGAAAGGGGGTGTCCAGAGACATGAAAGGAGGGGGAGAGTGGAACCAGAAGGGGGGAGGGGTCCTGCGACCACATAGAGGGAGGGGGAGGTATCTCTGCCACACACACAGTGTCTCTCTCACTCTCATACACTGACCACCACACACTCTATGTCTCACACTGTGTCACAATCACATACTCGCATACACTCTCATTCTCACACACACACTCTCTCACAGACACGCTCGCACCCACACTCTCTCTTTCACACACACACATTCACACTCTCATTCACACACAATCACTCTCAAACACACTCTCTCAAACATACACACACCGAGGAAACCCTTGCTAGCGCCCGTTTCATTTGTGTCAGAAACGGGCCTTTTTTACTAGTCCTATATAATAAAAAGCACCTCCAACATTCTGAAGCTGACTCCGTGGCACTGTGGCAGTATAGGGCTCGTAAGTCTGTAGTTCAGCGTTTCATTGGCTCTCACTGTCAACGAAGAACCAATCAGACAGAACGGAACTTGGAGGAGGGAAGTGGAGTGGATCGAATCTCTACCAAAAAATCATATACAGGGAGGTACGAACATCAGTGGAGGCAAGTGCACAGAATGGAAGGGAAGACAAACATTTAATCACTTTGTCACTCACACACATCACACACACACAGACATCACAAACACACACTCAATCACTCTGTGTATCTCTCTCTTACACTGTCTATAAAACACACTGTCACTCTCAGTCTCTCACATGGGCAACTGCATTCTCACGAGTAAGGAGCTCTTCTGATGTGATTGTTAAACTGATTGAAGGGCCTGAACAAGGAAAACTTTAACCACATTGTAACACAGTTTACATAAAAAATATTGTATATAAAGAAATCTTACACATGTAAACAACAATTATATTCAGAATACAACCGTGGAAACATTAATGGCAGGAACTCATTACACTGCTAGCGCCCGTTTCATTGTAATTGCTTTGCTTTTATACTTGCAATTATTTTTTAATTTATTTTCATTTTTATTTCTATACTTGTATATGCATATGCATTTTCCTGTTGGTTTTACAGTATTTAATATAGTTACCCTGCTTTATTTATTATTATTTTTTTATTTCTACTTTTTATTATTCTTTGTACATTTTGTCATATTAATTTGCTAGTTCTTTATTGAATTTTTGTAACTTTATTACTATGTGTATTATTTTTCTCTTGTTTATGTTTACTTTCATATTTAATTTTGTAGACTCCTGAAGAAGGTGCTCCAGCGCCGAAACACGGCTGTGTTGAGTCATACTTTTTTTGATGTTACCAATAAACTTTTTTAAATCATACGTCTTTCTCTCTGTTTGGAAAGAGCCTACCTTCCCCACTCCTTCTCTACTTTGCACAGTTCCTAGAATTTAACCATTGGTGAAATGTTGTTAAACGCTCTCAGCACTGCCCCTTCAAATGATGGAGATGCCATCAATATAAGGCTTATAAAGGCATATTTTGTTTTTAAACGGACGTTCTTTTAAAAAAGAATCCTCAAATTCAGCAACACATAAATTTGCATTTGAGGATTCTTTTTTAAAAAAACTGCTATCAAGGGCTGAATATTGGCCAGAATCTTTCTTGTTTTAAAGCATTACTGAACATATGTAGCACTGTACAGGATGGCATGTACTCAAGTACAATATCATTTATCATTTGTTTAGGACTTGCTATACCACCTTAACTGGCATGCAGGCCAAAGCGATATACAAAATAAAATTAAAGAATAGGAAACAAAAATCCATTCTGTGATAGGAAAGATAACTACAGGCAAATACGATGCCTAGAAGGCAAGAAAAATAGAAATTAAGTTGAGTGTTTGCAACTGGAATTACTTGCAATCACTAGGACTCCAAATGCCAACTTGAAAAGAATTTCTTTAAAGCTGCCCTGAATTTCTTTTGAGATAATTCAGAACTAAGGGAAAAGGGAAGAACCTTCCAAAGAACTGGAGCAACAAAGAAAAAAGTGCTGTGCCTGGTAGACTCCAGACGTGCATGCACTGACACAGGAAGAACCAGACTGAGATGACCTAAGTAAAAGCAAAGATACTTACCTGTAGCCAGTGGCGTACCAAGGGGGGGGGGGGCGGTGGGGGCGGTCCGCCCCGGGTGCCAGTGGGTGGGGGGTGCTCCGCTCCCGTCGCCTCCCGTGGCCGTTCCCGCGGCGCCGCACATTAAAAAAACCAGCGAAGCTGCGTCGCAGGCAGCGCCTCGCGCCCTGCTTGTAAAAAAAAAAAAAAAATCAAATCTCCTTCCTTCTCCTCCTCGTCTTGACGTCGACTCGGGCCTTCCAATCAATTTGATTGGAAAGCCCGAGTCAACGTCAAGACGTCAAGACGAGGAGAAGGAAGGAGATTTGATTTTTTTTTTTACAAGCAGGGCACGAGACGCTGCTTCGCCGGTTTTAACGGGACTGAGGTGGGGAAGGGGAGGGGCAAAAGGGACTCGGGTGGGGGTGTTCAGAGGGGAGAAGGGGACTGGGGTGGGGATCTCAGAGGGGAGAAGGGGACTGGGGTGGGGGTCTCAGACAGGGGAGGGGAGAAGGGGACTGTGGTGGGGGTCTCAGACAGGAGAAGGGGAGGGGAGAAGGGGACTGGGGTGGGGGTGTTCAGAGGGGAGAAGGGGGCTGGAACTGGGGGCTGAAAAAAGGGGCAGAGAGAGAGAGAGGGGACAGATCCTAGATGGAAGAGGGAGCGAGAGGGAGGGCAGACCCTGGATGGATGGGAGAGGGAGGGCAAATGGTGGATTGAAGGGGCAGAGAGAAAGGGCAGGCAGTGGATGGAAGGGACGACAGAGAGGGCAGACACTGGATGGCAGAGAGAGAGAGAGAGTGAAGACAGATGCTGGATGGAAGGAAGACGGTGAAAAGAAGATGAGGAAAGCAGAAACCAGAGACAACAAACTGTAAATAAAATATATTTTTTTATTTTTTTTGCTTTAGGATAAAGTATTGTAGATGTTTTAAATGTTTATAATAGAACATGTAAATAAGGTAATCTTTTTATTGGACTAATTTTAATACATTTTCACTAACTTTCGGAGAACAAAACCCCCTTCCTCAGGTCAGGATAGGATACTGTAACAGCACTATACTGTACTGACCCGAGGACGGAGGTTTTGGCCTCTGAAAGCTAAATGTATTAGTCCAATAAAATGGTATTATTTTACTTTCTATATTTGTTTTATTTCTATTTGTTAATTTGTAAAGTGGTGATTGGTACTTGAGTTTTTTTCAAATTTACATCTGCTGTCTTTATATTTTGCACAGTACTAGGGGACAGTTTCTGTGGTGTTGCATTGTATGCAGAGTCTGGCATTGGGGGTTCAGTTTAATTTTTGTCTAAATAGAAAGTTTATGATTACTTATTCTATAGTGGATTAGGGTGTATCTGTGTTTGTGAAAAAGACATGGCTTTCAGTTGGCATAGACTGTAGGATCTACGATCTGTACTATTCTGTCTGGTTTCGTTTTACAATAGGTGAATTGATGTTCTAGTGCTCACTGTAGTGTTTAAGATGCTTTCCTTTTCCTTGTGTGACTCGTAGAAATGACTGCTTATGGTATGGCAGAATTGCTCTATAGGTCCTGAGTGTTTTGTATTCTCGGCATGCCTAGTACTGGATTTGGGGGGGTGGGGGGGGGGGGGTGTTAAAAAATGACCGGCCCCGGGTGTCAACTACCCTAGGTACGCCACTGCCTGTAGCAAGTATTCTCTGAGGACCACAGGCTTTATAGTCTCACAAGTGGGTGATGCCGATTCGTGTTGCCCGGTCTGGCATTTGCCAAAGTAAAAGAGAGAGCTTTGTGGAGCGCAGCACGCATGCTAGAGTGCCTTCCCGCCAGTCATGTGAATGCGGTCTCTTCAGTTTAATACTACAGCAAAAAATAAAGTAAAAATAATAAAGAAAACAACTTCAAGGGGAGGTGGGAGAGATTGTGAGAATATAAAGCCTGCTGTCCTCGAAGAACACCTGCCACAGGTAAGTATCTTCGCTTTCTCCGAGGACAAGCAGCCTTCTATATTCTCACAAGTGGGGAATCCCTAGCATCCAGGCTCACGAAAAACAACAAACATTGGTTAATTGGGCCTCGCAACGGTGAGGACATAACACAGATTAACCTGAAACTATGTACAATCTGAATAAGAATGCAGCCTGGAACAGAATAAAACGGGCCTAGGAGGGTGGAGTTGGATTCTAGACCCCAAATAGATTCTGCAACACTGTCTGCCCGAACTGACTGTCGCATGGCGTATCCTGTTCGAGGCAGTAGTATGATGTGAATGCGTGGACTGAAGACCACGTCACAGCCTTGCAAATTTCTTTCATGGAGGCTGAACTCAAGTGGGCTACCGATGCGGACATACCCTCCAAGGCAAAGGCCAACCTGGGCATGTGAAGGAAATCCAATCTGCCAGCCAAATTGAAATTCTGTGTTTTCCGATGGCAACCCCCATTCTGTTGGGATCAAAAGAAACAAAAAGATGGGCAGACTGTCTGTGGGGCCTTGTCTGCTCCATTTAGTAAGCCAATGATCTCTTGCAATCCAAGGTGTGCAAGCTGCTTTCGCCAGGATGGGCATGAGGTCAGGGAAAAAACGCTGGCAAGACAATCGACTGGCTCAGATAGAACTCAGACACCACCTTCGGCAGGAATGTAGAGAGTGTGTGTGGAAGCCTACTTTGTTGTGATGAAACTTGGTATTAGATGCATCCAGCACTAAGGCCTGAAGCTCACTGACCCTATGAACTGAAGTAACAGCCATCAAGAAAATGACCTTCCAGGTCAAGTACTTCAGATGGCAGGAATTCAGTGGCTCAAAAGGAGCTTTCATCAGCTGGGTGAGAACGACGTTGAGATCCCATGACACTGGTGGAGGTTTGACAGGGGGCTTTGACAAAAGCAAACCTCTCATGAAGCAAACAACTAGAGACTGTCCAGAGATGATAAGCACGTCGATGATAAGCACTAATTGCACTCTGACAAGTGTTGAAGATATTCAAGTAGAGTCTGTGCAGGGCAAGTAAGGGAATCTAAGGCCTTGCTCTCACACCAGACGGCAAACCTCCTCCACTTAAAAGAGTAACACTTCTTAATGGAATCTTTCCTGGAAGCCAACAAGACTTGGGAGACACCCTCCGAAAGACCCAAGGAAGTGAATTCTAGGCTCTCAACATCCAAGCTGTGAAAGCTAGAGACTGGAGGTTGGGATGTAGAAGTGACCCCTCGTTCTGTGTGATGAGGGTCGTAAAACAATTCAATCTCCACAGTTCTTCAGAGAATTCCAAAAAAAGAGGGAACCATATCTGCTGCGGCCAGTACGGTGCGATCAGAATTATGGTTTTGCGGTCTTGTTTGAGTTTCAACAAAGTTTTTCCCACTAGACGTATTGGAGAATATGTATACAGAAGACCTGTTCCCCAATTGAAGAGGAAGACATCTGATCCTGAAGCCTGGAACAGAACTGAGGGACCTTGTGATTGATCTGAGTGGCAAAAAGATCCACCAAGGGGGTGCCTCACGCTCAGAAGATCTTGCAGGCTATGCCCATATTGAGACACACTTGTGAGGTTACATTATCCTACTCAGTGTGTTGGCCAGGGTATTGTTTTCGCCCACCAGATAAGTGGCTCGAAGGAACATGCCATGTTGGCGAGCCCAATGCCACATCCAAATGGCCTCCTAACACAGAGGGTGTGATCCGGTGCCCCCCTGCTTGTTGGTGTAATACATCGCAACCTGATTGTCTGTTTGGATGAGAACAATTTGGTGAGATAGCCGATCTCTGAAAGCTTTTAGACCATTCCAGATCGCTCGAAGCTCCAGGAGGTTGATCTGAAGATTCATTTCCTGTGAAGACCAAGCACCTTGAGTGTGAAGCCCTCTACATGAGCTCCCCATCTCAGGAGAGATGCATCCATCGTCAGCACTTTTTGTGGATGAGGAATTTGGAATGGAAGTCCCAGAGTTAAATTGGATCAAATTGTCTACTACTGAAGAGAGAGTACAAGCTCTGGGGACACTTGGATGACATCTTCTAGATTCCTCATGGCTTGATACGACTGAGAAGCCAGGGTCCATTGAGCTGATCTCATGTGAAGACATGTCATGGGTGTAACATACACTATGGAAGCCATGTGGCACAACAATCTCAGCATCTGCCGAGCTGTGACCCGCTGAGAGGCACGAACCTTGGAAGCGAGAGAGACAAGATTGTCCGCTCTTGTCTCCGGGAGGTAGGCTCGAACCCTCTATGTGTCGAGCAGGGCTCCTATGAGCTCCAATCACTGGACAGGGTGCAGATGGGACTTAGGGTAGTTCACTAGCCAATCGTTCAGATACAGGAACACATGGACTCCCAGTCTGTGTAGCGATGCTGCAACTACCGCTAGACACTCGGTGAAGACCCTGGGAGCTGACGCAAGGCCAAAAGGCTACATGCGGTACTGAAAGTGATGTGTTCCCAGTCGAAATCAAAGGTACTTCTGGTGGGCTGGAAGTATTGGGATATGAGTATATGCATTCTTTAAGTCCAGAGCGCATAGCCAAGCGTTTTTCTGAATCATTGGGAGACGGGTGCCCAGGGAAACCATCCTGAACTTTTCTCGGACTAGGAATTTGTTCAGAGCCCTTAAGTCTAGGATGGGACGCATCCCCCGTCTTCTTCTGTACAAGGAAGTACCTGCAATAGAATCCCTGCCCTTCTTCCCCTAGCGGAACGGGTTTGACTGCATGGGCCTTTAGAAGGGCAGAGAGTTCCTCTGTCTGTGCTGAGAGATGAATGAACTTTCGGTGGGCAATTTGGAGGTCTTAGATGCCAATTGAGGGTGTATCTGAGACGGACTATTTGAAGAACCAACCGGTCGGAAGTTATAAGAGGCCACCTTTGGTGAAAAACGTTTTAGCCTCACCCCGATGGACAAGTCATCCAGGAATGGACACTTTTACTTTGGCTATGCTCTGCTGGAGCCAGTCAAAAGCTCGTCCCTTGCTTTGACTGGGGAACAGCAGGGGCCTTAGGCGCAAGCTGTTGACGTGAACGAGCATGTTGGGGCTGAGCCTGAGTAGGCTGGTGAGCCGAAGGGTTGTACCTATGCCTAGGATAGTAATAGGAACTCCTGCTTGGCTTTCCAAAAGTCCTCCCAGCTGAGGAGGTTGATGCAGAAGGCACCCGGCGGGAGAGAGAAAAGATTGTATCAGTGTCCTCCTTAACCTTCTCTCCAAAAAGGTTATCCCCCCAGCAAAGGGCATCTGCCAACCGCTGCTGAACAGAGCATTCCAAGTCATAAACATGCAACCATAAGGGTCTGCGAATTGCTATACTTTGAGTAGACAGCCTACATGCCACATCAAGTGCCGTAAGCGCCCTTGGCCAAGAACTTTCAACACTCCTTCTGCTGCTTGACTAACTGGCAAAAAGGCTTTGTGTGCTCTGGAAGAAGCGTCTCAACCAAGTTTGACAGCTGTCACACCAAGTTTCGCAAGTAGACAATGGTGAAGAGCTGGTAGGATTGTATTCAGGAGATGAGAATTGAAGCCTGGTACATCTTCCTCCCAGAAGAATCCAGGGTTCTAGCTTCTCTGCCTGGGGGCGCCGAGGCAGAATCCCTGGAAGTCCTGGCTCTTTTGCGAGCAGATTCCACCACTATGGAATTGTGAGGCAACTGAGGCCTATCAAAACCAGGTGCACCATGTATCCGATACTGGGCGTCAATCTTCTTGGGCATGACAGGGACTGACAGAGGGGACTCCCAGTTCCTGATGAGGACTTCTTGAAGTACTTTGTGGAGAGGGGCAGGCACAGCCTCCTTAGTAGATATATAGTCCAGGACCTCAAGCATCCTGGCCCTGGGCCCATCCTCCACTTCCAAAGGAAATGGAATGGCATCAGCCATTTCCTTTACAAAAGATGGAAATGAAAGGCTCTCCGGAGGAGACTTTCTCCTTTCAGGTAAAGGGGAGGGTTCAGAGGGAATCCCATAGGACTCGTCTGAAGAAAAGTATCTGGGATCCTCCTCTGAATCCCATGAGTGCTCCTCTTTGATGTTGGACAATACCTCCCGATGGGATTGTCGAGACCGAACCTGCCTCGATGGCAAGGACCCATGTCCTTGAGAGAGGCGTCGAGAAGTCGACTCTCATTTCAACTCCAGGGAAGCTTTCTCCACCAACGTTGAGGGAGTGCCGGCTTGGGTGGCAGTCAACAACAGTGCCGCAAGCAGCGCAGAAGTTGGAGGCCACACTGCAGGCTGAGGGCCAGGCGGGGCCACAAAAGGAGTCAGGAGTCAAAACAAGTCTACAGAAATTAAAGGAAGGGAAAAAAGGTTCCAATAATAGGAGCCCAATAATAAATACGGAAAAAATGCCAGAAGGCACAAAAAAAACAGCTCTCTAAGACCGAGCAAATTAGGAGTGAACAAGAAAAACACAGGAAACTGCATTCACATGACAAGCGAGAAGGCACTCGCGCATGAGCTCCACAAAGCTCTCTTTTTTACTTTGGCAAATGCCAGACCGGGCGACACAGACCGGTGTCACCCACGTGTGAGAGTATAGAAGAGTTGGAGAATGCAGGGTATGTAAAGGAATGGTTGGGAAGACAAGACAGAGTGGGTTACCATCATTTATGTGACAAAACCAGGATCTTAAATTTGATTCTGAATTGAACAGGAAGCCAATGCTGATGGGCTGATGCGTTCAAATCTACACATATGGCATATAAGTTGAATATCTGTATTCTGGAGAGATTAAAGCCTTTTCAAATTAAATTAGGTAGAACCCAATAGATAACATTACAGTAATCAAGCCAAGAAATCAGTATAGTATGAAGCAAAATATACAAATTCAAGTCATTGAAGTAGCTACAGATACATCACAATTATCATAACACAAAAATCCCCTTCTTTACAACATTATAGACCCATGAAATGAATGAAAACTGGTAATCAAGAGGAGTGGAGGAGTGGCCTATTGGTTAGAGCACCAGTCTTGACACCCAGAGGTGCCTGGTTCAAATCCTACTGTTGCTCCTTGTGATCTTGGGCAAGTCACATACAGGCTCATTTTCAAAGCACTTAGCCTCCCAAAGTTCCATAGAAACCTATGGAACTTAGCCTCCCAAAGTGCTTTGAAAATATGCCTCTTAGCCCTCCAGGGACAGCGAAATACCCACTGGAAAAGGTGTGCGCAAATCCAAATAAACTCCCAAATACCACAATCATTATGGGAATGCCGAACTGAATGGGTACTAGTGAGAGGAACGAAGAACATCCCAAGATCCAGCAGGCATTTGTCTTGTCAGACCCGAGCTCAAGGAATCTATAGGAATACTAGTAAAAAAGACCCGTTTCTCAAACAAATGAAACGGGTGCTAGCAAGGTTATCATGTAATGGCGATTATGTTTTTAAGGGAACCGTTAGGAGAGAGAGTGTGTGAGACAGAGACTGTGTGCGAGTGTATGTGTGTGAGAGAGAGAGAGAGAGTTCGCAGCAAAGGTTTGAAGCCTCATACAGTAGCTGAGAGCAGGAAGGACCATGCTGATACCATCAAAGCTTTGCTCTGTATCTCTATTATCTAACAGCTCTGTTAAACCTATTATCTTCCCCTCCCCTTTGCTTGTTCAACTTCAGAAACCAAACCCTACTCCCCCTCCCCTTTCCTTTAATCCTGGAGGCTGGCTGAGGTCAGCCTCTTAAAGATGTTAGGAACCCAGGCAGCCAGACGGAGGTGCAAATTATTATATAGGATATGTGCATCTCTAGCGTTTAGCACACATATATTTAATGAACGTGCTAAAAACACTAGCACACCTTTGTAAAAGGGGCCCTGAACGCATTAGGCAGGTCAAGGGATATAGCCAGGGCCACACACTCCAACATGCCATAGACTTTATTCAGAAATGCTGCTAAAATGCATTCCTCTGGTTGTCTAGTCCAGCTTTTTCTCTTTTCCTCTCAGGACTTCCAGCCCACTTCTTTTCTTTAGAGTTCTGGCTCTGGTTGTGCTTGGTAGAACCAAGCACTCTCTGGGGTAAGTGAACAAAGTCTTAACCTGGGCTTGTAAAATGCAGTCTGTAGCCTGTGATTGCCACACCCCTTTCTCTTTCTGGGTTTCCAGGTCTGATCCCAGCCAGACCTCCGAACAAGGCTTACAAGCCTTCAAATCAAAAGCTGGCTTACCTCACAGCCAGGTCACAGTAGCTAGACATATGTCGTAAAGGCGTATGCTGGTGCTTTACCTCTTCCATCCCTGGGCCTCCTTAACCCCCCCCCCCCCCCCCCTCTGGCCCTGCCTTTTAAAGTTCCTAGTTTTGACTCCAGTCCTTCCGTCTCACTTCCTCCCTGGGTGGAGCTAAGGCTTTTAAATTGGCTTGCAGTACCCGAGGGATCCCTCTTAAGGGTGAGGGGCAGTGTTCTCTATACCCTCGTATGGGCATGTTAGCTTAGCAGGGTTTAAAAAAGGTTTGGATAGTTTCCTAAAAGATAAAGTTCTCTTAACCCATTATTAAGATGAATTTGGAAAAATCTATTGCTAATTTCTAGGATAAGCAGCATAAAAGCTGTTTTACTGTTCTGGGATCTTGCCAGGAACTTGTGACCTGGATTGACCACTGTTAGAAACAGGATACTAAGCTTGATGGTCCTTTGGTCTGTCCCAGTATGGCAACGCTTAAGTTCTTATGTTCTTATTTTTACTTTCCCCTATGTTATTCAATTTGTATTTGGCACCAAAAGCTGCCATCTTATGCAAATTGGATTGTGAATTTCATACTTTTGCTGATGACATCCAAATGACAATTTATGCTAAGCATGATCAGTGTTTAGTAATTAAGAAATTGAATGAGTGTTTAGATGAGACAGCAGCTTGGATTGCTCAGCATGACCTAGCGCCGTATGCAACTAAGTCTGTTGCAAAGTGGCTATCAAGCCATTCCGATCCTTTATTGGTGAAGCAAGCAGCGATTGGTACAGAACTAAAAGTATATGTCACATTAGGAAGACTGATAATCAACTGAGTCTTAATGCTCAGATGTGCGCAATTGTGCATTTTTGCTTTTTTAAATTAAGATTAATATGCTTATTAAAGGCAATATCTTTCTACTGCTAACTTAACTAAGCTTGTACTTGCTACTGTCACCAGCAGACTGAATTACTGTAATTTGTTATATCAAGGCTTGTCAAAAACTAAACTCAGAAGGCTTCCATTGATCCAAAATATGGAGGATAAGTTTTCATCCAGAAAAAAAAAAATGAGCATAGTCTCCCAATTCCACATCAGTCGCGCTGGTTTCTAGTAGAAACACACTGCAAATTCATTATTGCTATCTGTAAATAGAAGGCCTCTTACAGCTTCCATCCTTGTCAGTGATTTGTTTGTCTTCCATGTAAAAGAATGCCTTTGGGGCTGTATTTAAGGAACTCCATGCCGAGTGAAGTACATGCGATGAATAACTTTTCATCACTTTATAAATTCCTATAAACCTTGTTTTTAAAACAGTTTTATGAACCCTTGTGATTAGCTATATAATAATACATTGGGAAGATTCTTTGTATATGCAAGCTTCTTTTTCAGTTATATTGGTTTCATACTTTCATTGAGTTTATTTTCTCATGGTTCTATTATTTATTTAGTTTTTACTGTAATGTTTATCACTTAATGCTTTTTTATTATTAAGTTTTAATGTAGAAACATAGGGGCCCCTTTTTCAAAGGCGCTGCGCTGAAAAATGGCCTGAGGTAGTGAAGACACGTGTTTTGGGCTTGCGCAGAAACATTTTTCAGCACACCTGTAAAAAACACTTTTTTAAAAATTTTGCTGAAAATGGACGTGCGGCAAAATGAAAACTACCGTGCATCCATTTTGGGTCTGAGACCTTACCGCCAGCCATTGACCTAGCGGTAAGGTATCACGCGGTAACCGGGCAGTAATGGTCTAAGCGTGTAGAATGACCATCACCACCTGATTACCGCCCGCATGCCAGAAAAGAAAAATGTTTTACGGCGAGCATATCAGACGCATGTCAAAAGGTAAAATTATGTCCTACCTGATAATTTTCTTTCCTTTAGTAGCAGCAGATGAATCTAGGAACTGGTGGGTTGTATCCGCCTACCAGCAGGTGGAGATAGAGAACACTGAATCGAAAGCAGTGACACTGGACGCCCAGCTTCTTGTCTCCTCAGTATAGATTGTATTCCAAAGCAGATGAAAGGAGTCATAATTGCAGAAAATACTCTCCTCACAACAACAAGTGAACAGCCAAGGAAATAACTCGAACAATAATGACTCAACAAAACAAAGGAATCAAACATCGGAATCCATCAACTTGTATAAAAAGAAATTCCTCTTGGTTTCTTAAAGGATCCCTGCAAAGACCAGAAAATAAGGCGAGAAATCCGGCTATCAAAAGACTGAGGGAGAGATCCTGGATTCATCTGCTGCTACTAAAGGAAAGAAAATTATAAGGTAGGACATAATTTTACCTTCCTTAGCATAAGCAGCATGAATCCAGGAACTGGTGATATGTATAAAAGCAATCCCTTAAATAGGGTGGGAAGCCACCACTCCCCGAGAGAGCACCGTAGCTCCAAAACGCGAATCCTTTCTCGCCTCCACATCAAACCTGTAGTGTTTAACAAACGAATGGCGAGAGGCCCAGGTAGCTGCTCGACAAATGTCATCCAAGGAAACCACTCCTGTCTCCGCCCAAGAAGCAGCCTGAGCACGAGTCGAATGAGCTCACAAACCCTCCGGAGGAACCAAACCCTTCACCAGGTACGCAGAGGAAATGGCTTCCTTAATCCAACGAGAAATGGTCGCTTTGGACGCTGCGTGACCCCTTCTAGGTCCAGCAAACTGAACAAAAAGATGATCAGACGCGCGGAACTCATTAGTCACGTGAAGATACTGGAGCAGAGAACGCCGAACATCTAAAAGATGCAAATGAGCAAAGTTTTTTAGGAAAATCCGCTCTCCAAAAGGAGGGAAGAAAAAAAGGCTGATTCAAATGAAAAGTGGACACCACCTTGGGCAAAAAAGAAGGAACCGTTCTCAAAGAGCCACCAGACTCAGAGAACTGAAGAAAAGGCTCTCGACATGACAGAGACTGCAATTTCAAAACTCTTCGAGCAGAGGAAATAGCCACCAGGAACACCGTCTTCAACGTGAGATCTTTAACTGAAGCGGAACGCAACGGTTCGAAAGGAGGCATTTGCAATGCACTAAGAACCAAATTCAACTTCCAAGAAGCACAAGGACGCTGAAGGGGAGGAATAAGATGCAGGGAGCCTCTCAAAAAATGCACCACGTCCGAATGGGCAGCAAGGGAAGCACCAGCCAGACACCCCCGAAAACAGGCAAGAGCTGCGACCTGCACCCAAAGAGAGTTAAAAGACAATCCTCTCTGAAGACCCTCCTGCAGAAAGGCCAAAATCTGTGAAACAGAAGCATTAAAGGGAGACCAGGCATTCTCAGCGCACCTCACCTCAAACGTACGCCAAACCTTGGCATAAGCCGAGGTAGTGGAACGTTTACGAGCCCTAACCAAGGTGGCAATCACAGAATCTTCATAACCCTTCTTCCTCAACCTCGCCCTCTCAAGAGTCAGGCTGTAAGACCAAAGCGGGAGATGTCCTACATCTGAACCGGGCTCTGATGAAGCAGCCCGGGAAAAACCTGGAGTCGAAGAGGGGGCTCCTCGAGAAGTTGCACTAGATCCGCATACCAAGGTCGACGTGGCCAGTCTGGAGCTACCATTACCACGAGACCTCGATGAAGCCTGATCCGACGCAGTAGACGTCCGATGAGGGACCAAGGCGGGAAGACATAAAGAATACCGACCATTGGCCAAGGCTTTAACAGGGCGTCTAGACCTGCAGACTCTGCCTCCCACCTTCTGCTGAAGAACTTTTGTACTTTGTCTGGTCGCCATCAGATTCATAACTGGAGTGCCCCACCGCAGACAAATTTGACTGAAGGCCTCTGTTGCCAATTCCCACTCCGCCGAATCCAAGTGATGACGGCTGAGAAAGTCTGCTTGCACATTGCTCTGTCCTGCAATGTGAGCTGCTGAGAGACAAAGCAGATGATACTCCACCCATCGCAGAAGATCGGTCGCTCCGAAGCCAAGGCCGCACTCTTGAATGCCGCCCTGGCGACTGATATACGCTACCGCTGTGGTGTTGTCCGAAAGAACTCGAACTGCCTGCCCCCTCTAGCTGATCCTGAAACTTCCTGAGAGCCAGACTGACTGCCATCAACTCCAAACGATTGATGGACCACTTCGTCTCCATTAGAGACCACTGACCCTGTGCCACCCGTTGAAGACAATGGGCACCCCATCCCGAGAGACTGGCATCTGTCACTACAATTATCCAGAGAGGGGATGCCAAAGCCATCCCCTTGCAAAGGTTGTCAGCACACAGCCACCAGCGCATGCTGTCTCTCGCCAGCAGAAGCCACGCCGGACGGCAACAATAATCCTGGGACACTGGAGACCAGCGACTCAGCAAGGTTCGTTGAAGGGGGCGCATGTGAGCTCTCGCCCAAGGAACAACTTCTAGAGTGGCTGTCATCGAACCCAGGACCTGAACGTAATCCCAGGCCCTGGGACGAGGGGAATGAAACAGACTGTGAATCTAAGAGCAAAGTTTGAGCCTTCTGCTTTCTGATAAGAAAACGCGTCCCCGAGCTGTATCGAACAGAACTCCCAGATATTCCAAGGTCTGGGAGGGGAGTAAACAGCTTTTGGAAAAGTTGATCACCCAACCGATAGACTGCAAAAACTCTAGGACCCGAGAGGTGGCCACAACACTTTCCTGGGCAGAATCTGCCCGAATCAACCAATCGTCGAGATACAGATGAACTTTGATTCCCTCTTTTCTGAGGGAGGCCGCCACCACCACCATTACCTTGGAAAAGGTGCGAGGCGCCATGGCAAGGCCAAAAGGAAGCGCACAGAACTGAAAATCGCACCCCAAAACGGCAAAACGGAGATACTTTTGATGAGGAGGCCAAATGGGAATATGCAAGTACGCCTCTTTCAAGTCCAAGGCCGTGAGAAACTCTCCTGGCTGAACAGAGGAGATCACCGATTGGAACAGCAAACTCTAACCTGTAACCATCTCTTATAATATCCAAGACCCACTGGTCTGAAGTTATGGTGGTCCACACCCCGAGCAAGAGAGATAATCGCCCTCCTAAGGAAAGGCCCGAGGTATGGACCTGTGCCCCATCATTTGGCAGGGCGATTGGGAGCTTGAGACCTACTTGAGGCTCCTGCGGCTTGGGCAGAGATAGGAGTGGTTTCCTTGGATGACATCTGTCGAGCGGCTACCTGGGCCTCTCGCCATTCGTTTGTTAAACACTACAGGTTTGATGTGGAAGCGAGAAAGGATTCGCGTTTTGGAGCTACGGTGCTCTCTCGGGGAGTGGCGGTTTCCCCCCCTCCATAGAAGCACCCATCCTGGATCCCCCAAAAAGAACCCACTCCAACAGTCCGCCCCCTCTTCTCCCACCAACCCATGACCCCTGAGCTTACCTTGCCATCACTGGTGGTCTAGGAGGGTAGTCTGGGCAGAAGTGATCCCCAGTCACTCCTACTCATGCCAGCTCTAGCCTCAAAATGGTTGCCTCAACATCTACCAGTAGATTCATGGTACTAACTAGAGACCACTGTTAGAGGTTGTGGCAGTCATTTGACCTCAGAGTCGGTATACACAATATTGACTGGGTATCACTTCTGCCCGGACTACCCCCCCCCCCCCCCAGACCATCAGGGATAGTAACATTGGCCCGAGGGGAGAGGGTCGGGACCATTGGGGGGGGAGGGGCTGTTCTTGGGGGAGGAGAGGACTTGGGGGGGGGGGGGTATAATGCAGGTCCTGGTGATATTCAGCAGGGACCCACATAGGTGCCAATGGCCAGGACATGTCTGGTCATTCCCAGATATTCAATGCTGTTGCCAGGACATGGCCTGGCATTGAATATCCAGGTCCAATTTAGCCAGTGACGGTCAGCAATGAAAAAGATGCTGACTGTCAGCAACTGAATGTTGACTGGTTAGACTGTAAGCCTTTCAGGGACAGGGAAATACCTATTGTACCTGAATGTAATTCACCTTGAGCTAAATCCAACCCCCCCCCCCCCCCCCCCCCCCCCCCATTTCTCCAGAGACTGAGCAGAGTTGGAAGTGACACAGAAGGAAAAATATAAATGGGCAGAGTCAGTGAACCAGGAGGTCCTTATCTACCAAGAGTTTAGTGCACCCAAATTCCTTGTGGCCTCAGAAAAGCAAAGAGAGGAAATAAAAACTGTCTAAGAGAATATATTATGGAGAGATCTAGCAAGGAAGAAAGCTGTCTCAGTCTGACAAAAATATTTACACCATTAACATCATCTATGCCCACTCTGAGACTTATCCACAAAATCTCTATACATCCAAATACTTGTATGTCTTATCAGACAGTGTGAAAACAGCTCCCACAGGTATGTTTATGTTGCTGTGAATTTGGTACAGACCCACTCTCTAAGCACATATATCAGGCCATTGTCTAAGGGGAAGATTAGTATGAAATTTAGTATGAGAGCAGGAACCTCAGGAATAGTTTCAGCCAAGTCCATCTACACAGAGGACCCCTGCTGCATATGTATATAAGTAAGGACAGATATAGTCAACGCAATAAGGGTTTTTCATTAATGCTGCAATTTGCTTCTATAGCACTACTAGTAGACACACATCACCGTACAGATACATGGAAGAGACAGTTCTAACTCCATGGCGTTTATAATCTGGTTAAGATACAAAGACAAGTCAAATAAGAGGCTTCAAGAAACTGATGTATTCTAATTAACATTCACTAATTAAAATCAACAAAGCTATGTTCTCAGAGCAACCAGATTATTACCAGCACTTGAGTATAGCCAGAGAGGGGGTATATAGCACTAATTCAAGAAGGCTGCTCCAGGCATAAGATATAGCAAATGCAAAGTCAGAGGTTGGCACTGGAGAAATAAGGCACAAATATTAGCAGTCTTACCCAATGAACGGAGGAGAGATGAAAAAAAGCTGTGACAAAGTAAATACAAGCAAAAGGAAATGGAAACCAATATGAATCTCCAAGGAAGTGGCTGCAAAACTAAAGGCAAAAATGTTAGTATTCAGAAATTACACAGGAATGCAGAAAGAATACCAGATAAAGCTGAAAAAAGACAAAAATTAGGATAGCAAAAGCATACACACAAGAAAGATGGCTAAAGGTGTAAAGTGAAGTGACAAGACTTTTTCGGGTATGCTGGGGAGAGGAGAAAGGCCAGAGATGAACTGTAACACTCAAAGGTGTAAAGGCACAATGTGTGGAGAGTGATGATAAAAAAAAGTAGAAATGCTAAACAAATGCATCCATTTAGTGTACACTGAAGAAAATCTTAGCGAAGGACCACCTGTGACCAACAAAGGTATGTATAGGAATGGAGTGGATACCACACTAATCACAGTAGAAATTCAGACACTCTGCCCTAGTAAATTTTCAATGAGGCCAATTTAGGTGCATAACTCAAAGTTACGAACACAAGCCTTTTGAATATTGGGCCCATAGATTTCAACAATGCCTATGATGCTGTTCCTCACAGGCTGCTTTTGCATAAACTGAGCAGCTTGAGGATAGAACTCAAGGTGGTGAACTGGATTAAATAGATGACAGACAGTGATGGTAAATGGAATTCAATCAAAAGAAAAAGTTGAACGAGTAGTGGAGTGCCTCAGGAATCATTCCTAGGACTGATTCTACTTAATATCTTTGTGAGCAGTATTACCAAGGAGTTTGCAGATGACATGAAAATTTACAATATAGTGGACTACTTGGAGAGAACTGACAACATGAGATGTGATTTCTAAACATTAGAAACATGATCCAATGCCTGGCACAGTTAAGCTTTAATGTGAAGACACACAGAGTGAGGCATCTGGAGTGCGGAATGCCAAAGAAGTTTTTTGTTATAAGAAGCAAGAGGCCGATGTGCATGTATTTGGAGATAGTCCTCATGGTGATAGTGTCTAAGGATTTTAAAGTGGTGGAACAGTGTGACAAAGCAGTGGCCAAAGCCAGAAGGACCCTAGGCTGCATAGATAGGGACATAATTAGCAGAAAGGAAGAAGTGATTTTGCCCTTGTACAGCTTTGGCAGCCATATCTCACTAAAGATAGGAAGAGAGTGGGGGCAGTTGAGATTGGAGAAGTACCCAGTCCTTAGAGCACTGGGTTTGACATCCAGGGGTGCCTGGTTCAAATCCTACTGCTGCTCCTTGTGATCTTGAGCAAGTCACTTAAACGTCTGTTGCCTCAGGCACAAAATTAGATTGTGAGCCTTCCAGGGACAGGGAAGTACCTGGTGTATCTGAATGTAACTCCCCTTGAGCCACTACTGAAAAAAGTGTGAGCAAAATCCAAACAAATAAAATTAGAAAAGAGATCAAAATGGTACAGGATCTGCACTTAATGACATATGAGAAGAGATTGTAAAACCTAATTATTTATACCCTAGTGGAGAGGAGGGACAAGGGAGATAGGACACCATTCAAGAATTTGAACATTTGTATTAATAAACAAATTAACCTTTTCCAAAGAAGGGGAAGCTGTAGAACTAGAGGACATGAAAAGAAAATACGAGGAGATAAAAAGCAACATCAGGAAATTTTTTTCATGGGAACAGTGGTGAGTGCCTGGAATGCCCTCCCAGTAGAGACAAAAACAGTGATGGAATTCAAAAAATGCATGGGATAAAAACACAGAGTATCCCTAAATGGCAAGAGGATGGAATCCCAAGTGTAGAGCATTTCCACTCAAAGCAAAAAGTTAAATCACTTTTTGTACGCTATATAAAAAAAAAGGAGGGGGGGGGGTGTAAGCTGCATGGAGTGCAAGTTACAGGCATGGGCAGGAGGAGAAACCTGCAGGGAGTGGCAATTACTGCCCTGATCACTTTCCTGGGCAGACTGGATGGACCACACTGGGCTCTATCTCTGCATTTACTACATTACATAGACTGCTTGCTTTCTTCTTTGCTAAGTGAGCCTTTGCCTTACTGTATATGTAGTTTGACATTCCTTAGGACTTGGATTGGCCACTGCTGGAAACAGAATACTGGGCTTGATAGACCTTCGGTCTGTCCCAGTATGTTGAACAAGACAGCAAGGAGCCACAGAAGGATTTGAACAGGCTTCCCTGGTTCTCAGCCCACTGATCTATTAGGCTGCTCTTCCACTAGGCCATGGTCAATCCAAGAAAGTAGGATTCAATTCTCTTCCCCTCTCACTTACAGCTTCCTTGCTGAGAAAACCAAACAGAGATGGAGATCAAATACATTTCAACCAAATCAAGGTCTCGTAAGAATGACAGAAATCTCTGTCACAATATTTCTGGGGGTTCTCTTCCAGAGTATGGCTCATAATGGGATGCACTCATGAGTAACATAAAGAAGTACTTCTCCACAGAACGGAGGTTGGTTGCATGAACAATCTCTCAGGGAAGTGGTCGAGCAAATCAGTAACAAACTGCAAAAAGCTCTGATACAGTGGTGGAAATAAGTATTTGATCCCTTGCTGATTTTGTAAGTTTGCCCACTGACAAAGACATGAGCAGCCCATAATTGAAGGGTAGGTTATTGGTAACAGTGAGAGATAGCACATCACAAATTAAATCCGGAAAATCACATTGTGGAAATGTAGGGGTATTTCCCTGTGATCTAGCCTATGCTGGTCTGGGCCTATACAAGCCTATGACATCTTGGTATAATAAGATGGCTGCTGCAACATCTCTGTGTCAGCAAGATCCAGCTTCAGCTTGTGGAAAATCACTGACAGGCTTGCTAAAGCCAAGGACAGTCTGTGTTCTAAACACCCCCTTCTATCACCCTGAGAATGGAGTAGGGAGGCAGACATGGCTCCAGAAGTTACCATTCTCCAAGGTCACAAAACAAAGAACTCTTCTTGCCATGTACTGAACTGGACAAGATCATGATTGGTTCCTACCGTCACCTGACCGAGAGGTACGGGGAAAGCGGGAACAGAAGTGAGTCGGAGACCCTTGGAAGAGGGGCAACTGGTAAGAGGACCTGAGAGATCCCGCAAGGCTCGGGGGAAGCCAGAGACTTTGTATGATACCAACATCGTGACCTGCATCCTGGTGCAAATACCTGTGGCAGAGATATTGGCTCTGATAACCAAAGGAGTGACGGGAACCTACTTTGTTGCTAATAAAGACCTGCACTACCTAAGACACCGACAGCTAAAATAGCGTCTGGGGAGATTCTGCTCCGGTCTTATCTGAAGCCGTCATCACGACAGCGTGGTAAGATCACAGTGATATATTTCCTGGTCTGGGGTTAGGCAGTGGTTTTATCTAAGTACGACTGGTTTATGTCAGCTCTTGGTCAGGAAAAGCAGCTAATGTGTATTTTGCATAAGATGTGATAAGTTTCATAAGGATTATTAGGTTATCATTTGTACTGTTCTAATCATTACCGTACCTAGTCTCAGGATAATCAGAGTGTAGTTTAGACAATATATTTTCGGTAGTGCTCATATCAGTAAGGGGTATTTTTATTGCATAAGCTAGCGCAGAGTATTTCTATTTTCTTATCCATAATAAAGCTAATATATATATATCTATCAGCTGTGTCTTTCTTTTTCACTCTACACACCAAAACACCTGGAGAGGTGCCAGAAGCAAGATTCCTGTATCTCACCCTAGACAGAGCTAGTGAGTCTGTTAGGCAGACTTATGCATCAGGGAATCTTGGTATAAGTAATCTGTGGGTACCTGTTGCCCTAGGTATTATTTATCTCACCCTACAAATGGGAGCTCGTGGCGGGATCTCAAAGAGCTGAGGAAAGAATCCGTTTGTTTTTTCTGTAGAAAGAAAGAAATCCTAGCTGTATAGTTCTGAACTTTAAATCTCTCTCTGTGTGTGCACTGGAAAGTGTCTGTGAAGCGTGCTATAGACACTGGTAGTCGTAAATCTGCTGCTTCTGCCAGCTTTACGACCTAGCAGTGAGATAAGGTTTTTTTTTTTTTTCTCAGTACTAGTTGTGTTACTTGCTAGCAGCTTTCAGTTCTTCAGTATGACGTCACCTAGCAATATGCTCTCCGCGCTAGAAGTCACTGTTTTTGAAGTTTTAATTAGTGCAAGACAGTCTAATAAGGCAGTACCGGAGTATTCTATAAACTCTCTGTTGAAATTGTTTAGGAAAAACTCGCCTGAAAGTCACAAGGCATATGATTTTGTATTGCATTCAGTGTTGAAGGTTAAAAATAGATTGACTGTGGCAGCACTAGTGGAGCTCGGCTGTACCCTACTAGCTAAGAACGAAAGTGCAGCTTGTAGTACCTTTGACCTCCAAACTGAACTCCAACAACTGCGTGATGAAGTTAATGCTCTGAAAACAGAACGATTGGATTTACAATTGAGGTTAGAGAGCATCACTTCTCAGGCAACGGCTGGAGGAGGGGAGGGTGCTGCAGGTCCGCAGGGAAATGTTCCATGTTCCGCTTGTGCAGTGTTGAAAGAAAAGTGTGCAGCCCTAGAGAAAGATAAAGAGCATTGGGAACTGACTGCCCAGTCCTTGGAGAAGGATATGAGGCAGAAAAACGATTCCCTTGCTTCTAAATCTTATCAATTGGAGGAGATGATGCAGACTTTAAGTTTGCGAAAGAAAGAAGCTGATCACTTTCACTCCCGGCAAGAGCAAGTGAGAGAGACATATGAGGATAGGATTACGGCCTTGAGTAGGGAGTTGAAACAGGAAAAAGGGAGTGTCAGCTCTGCCCGGCAGGCTTGGCACAAGGCAGAAGAAGGACAGGTGGAGTTATGGGAGAAGAATAATATGCTTTCACTACAGTTGTCACAGGCTCGGCAGGACAGAGAGATGTGTGTAAAGGCATTAACCCAGTATAGGACAGAACTAGATACGGTCCAGCAGGAGGTATTTGACTCTATGGAAGAGGCTACTGCTACACCCATGGAATCAGAGAATAGGGCTGACTCTAGGTCGCCCAGTCCTATGCTAGAACAGTTCAAACTGCCTGAATGGTCCCCGAGAAATGAAGTAGAGCTGGAGTCTAAGCCTTGTCAGTTGACAGCCCCACCCCGGTACAGTAGCCTAGTTCCTGAGACCTTTGACAGCATGCAGGAGCCTAGGCTCCGCCCAGTAAGGCCACAGAACACTGTGCAAATTGATGATGTTAACAGGACAGTTGCACCTAAGCCCCGCCCAGGAAGGTCGCAGCTTATTGCGCCACCTGAGGAGGGCACCGGTACAATTGGGCCTATGCTCCGCCCAGGAAGGGCACAGCTCACGGCACCTCTTGATGACATCAGCAGCACCACAGCACCACTGTTTCAGTCCCCTACTGGAGAGCAGCGGAACTCCACTCAGAGACACAAAGTCATTCCTTTATCTAGGGACCAGTATTCACAAGTAATGAAAACACTTCGGGCGATGATTACACCTTTTAAAGAGTCTTCTGAGGTGACAATCTACGCACATCTGGATAGCGTGCATGACCTTTTCAATTTCTTACAGGTTCAGGCCGACTCAGATAAAAGAGCTTTACTGCAGTGGACGTTTGCGACTGAGTGCCAAACGTATTTAAAGGCAATTTTGGCTGAGAGTAATGATTTCTCCACCGTGGAACAAGCGTTGAAAAAGCGGTATGGACTGTTTGCGGACCCCACCGAGGCCAAAAGGGCAGCATATAATATGCGCTGCTGGCCGAATGAGAGTCCACATGAATGGTCCTATCGCCTGAGGCGCGCATTTTTCGATGGGGGGGCGGACCCAGAGGCCAAAGAGCTTGAGTTTGGGGAATTTAGGAATCTTTTTGTGAAAGGTCTGCCCAATCAAGTGAAAATGTCTCTAGCAGGAAAGAAAAGTGAACCTTTTTCCCTTCTGCTAAAGCGGGCGGAGGAGCTTTTTGATATGTGTCGCGAGCAGCCTGATGCGGCGACCACCCAAGTAGTTCCTAAGAATCGCAGCAAAGTGGCTCCACCTAGTGTTTGTGCTGTTACATCCACGCTTTCTCTGGAAAACAAGATGTCAAGTCCTTCTACACCCGCCCGGGTTGGCAATACCCAACCTTACCAGCAAAAGGGCACCACGCCTCCGACTGCGCCGGAGGGCCAACAACAGGACCCGAAAAGGAAGCGTTTTAACAAGAGACAGTGGGCAGCGGAAAAGATCCGGACCCAACAAGCACAGATTGAGCAACTGATGGCGCAACTTCAACGAACAAATCCTGCAGCCGCACCCCACCCATCCTCGTCACCAAACAAAGGAGGCAACTTTCAGAAGCCCAAAGAGAAATCTTCCGGGCCAATTACAGGGCCTAGGCCAAGTGTCAAGTCCATTGAATTACTGGAAGATCCGGTTTCTTGTGAGGAAGACCTGGCATGACTAGACTCGGACCCTCCTTCACCAACCATCATGTCCACAGTTCATGTGAATGCTTTGTCGTCCAACAGTGAGGAGTCCTCCGTGACCGATGCTGATGCCCAGCCCTCTAACCTGAAAGGGCCTCTCTTACAGGACTCGAATGACGAAAACAGGTATTTTCTTGGTAAACTTATTCCTAAAGGGTACAGATATACCTTAGCTCTGTTGATTCAACAGAAATTTTCCTGTCAGGGTCTACTGGATACCGCCTCAGAGGTGACGTTGATCACCCAGGGCATGTTTCAGAAACTTGAGGCTTTTCTGGGGGGAGGTGGGGAGGCGCTGCGTGTCACCCTGTGTGACTTGTCACTGGTGGCCTATGGCAATCAAAGCATCGGTACTGTGGGACGGGTTTGGCTTTCCTTGCAGTTCGGCGAGTTGTTTGTCAAACACCCTGCTATCATTACTACTGGTGCTGGTGAAGAATTCTTAATTGGGAACGATCTTCTGAAGAGATTGCAGACTGATCTGGATTATCGCCATGAAGTCATCTGGGCCCAAGTCGCAAGTCCCCTCCCGTATGGGAAAGTAAAGCATATGAGCAGAGTCAGTGGTTCCAGCTCCGTGGGGCTTAGGGATTCCCCAATTCTAATGAATTTCCGGAAGTCAGAAGACCCTCACACCTGGGAGCTCCAGTTGTGTGGTGCACCAGGGGGGGATGAACAGCGTGGTGAAGTTATCCGCGTCCAAACGGACCGGATAGCTGACATTGTTCTCCAGGATGACAATTTGGAAATTGTTTTGACTGACTCGACTCATACCGGTGACTCCCCAGATGCTGCTGCCGAGATAGCCCACGAGGCCTCTGTTTCCACTTCCAGTCCAGACTCACCGCATCCTCGCAAGTTGACGGACATTCAACAGAAGGATGATGCTTACACCATTCCTGTCCAGATAGCTGACATCCAAACACTCCAGTCCACGTTGCTGTTGCCTAGTGACGTTTCCTTCATCAGTGACACTCTGTTTTATTGTCTTCGCAAGTCTGTGCAACTTCACTTCAGTAAGTGTTCGCCCACTTCTGTGCAGGTACCTGGACAAGGTGCCAAGACGCTCGTGGGACTGTGTAGCCTTCCTTTGACTGTAGGACAGAAGTCGTTCACCCACCACTTCTCTGTTGTGAGAGACCTACCACAGCCCTTATATCTGGGCTCCGATTGCCTTGTGAGACTGGGAGTTTATGTGGATCTGGTGAACCTGGTTTTGTGGAGTAGACTTGATGGCAGCCCAGTGGAATCTGAAGTAACGCCTGTTAGCTTGAAGTCTGGACAGACCATACCCCAGGTCTGTGAAGTAGTCTGTGATACAAATGTGACCATTCCAGCTAGAGTGAGGGACTTTTCCATCAAGCTCCGTCTTGCCCAGGGACAGCGTCTGTTGGACAAAGTGGTGTTCTTCAACCCTCATGCTCATTTTCGTGACCTAGGGCTGTCCACCGGCGTTCTGCCATGGTTAGAGGTAATTGGTAAGACTTTTCACCTGTTAGTCACCAATCCACAGTTTGATGAAGTGGAAGTGTCTGCAGGAGACCCTTTTGGATTTCTAGTGGGAGACTCTTTTCCTGATGTCGAGGTAAGTTTGCCCATTGTTGGCAGGCTGCCTTCCTGTTGGAACACCTGCCAGGGGGGGGAGACACCTGAATGTCTGTTCACCTCTCCCAGAGGCCTCATCTCGCTGGAGTTTGTTTGGCCATATGATGCAACGGGTTCGCAAGTGCAGATGGAAAACGACTACTTGATTTTGTCCAGAAAGATGTCTTTACCCCAGAAGTCTAGAGTGGTGAATGCGGTTGAAACTTCATCTCTGCAGAAGGACATTGAAGAGCAGGTGGAAATTCCAACCAACCAGCCTTTCTCAGAGTTTGACGCTATGGTGAAAGACCAAGTGGAAAGAGCTAATCGGACCATCATCACCATTCTGAAGAAGTACGTGTCATCCTCGGGTAAGGATTGGGACATGAAGTTACCATTGGTCCTCATGGCCATACGTGCCACACCCCATCGGTCTACAGGAGTGTCGCCTTTTGAGATGATGACAGGTAGGGAAATGATGTTACCAATTCATTTGCTTTACAGGACTAATGATGTGAACTTGTCCAGTGCTACTTCCTCTCATGAGTATGTCACCCATTTGCGTCAACATTTGCAAAGTGCCTTTGCCTTTGCCCAGAAGAACTTGGAAAGTAGCGCTAGAGGTAGAAAGGCCTACTATGATCAAGGGACTACCTCCAAAGAATACCAAATTGGCGACAAGGTATTCTATTTCAATTTTGCCAGAAACAAGGTTAAAGAAAAGAAGTTTCTACCCAGTTGGCATGGTCCTTTCCCTATAGTGGAAAAAGCTTCACCTGTGGCTTACCAAATTTGCCTCAGAAAAAATTCTCAAGGTGAAGATAACCTTAAGTGGGTCCACATCAATCAGTTGAGACCATGTCACCCCAGTCATTTGGTTCCAGATACATGCATTGTTGAAATGACCCAAACTAACCATGAAGCAGAATAGCTTCGTCTTCTTTTGTTTTTCAGCTACAAAGAAAAAAAACAAAACCTTGAAGATCCGGTGCAGTTGCCAAACAGATTGATCCTGTTTCCGTTCCTGATGTCGTTCTTCAAGATGTTCCTGACGCCCTGCTTCTAATCCATTGGTGGTTTTCAACATTCCTTCCCCTTGTTCCTCATGATTTCCATTGTTTAGTCATGACTGTTGGAGTTTTTCTTTGGCCAAGAATCATTCTTCTTGTTGGGGGGGAATTTGTTTGGTTTTATTTTTATTTCAACCGATCCAGTGTTCCTGACAGTGAAGTTTTGGATGTGTGTTTGTTTGTTTTTGGGACATTTCATTGACTTTCTTTTTGAACTGTGTCCAATGCTTATGTTTGAAGACTTTCTTCATCATCACCATTACGTGGACCATTTTGTTCCTGTTTGATGTCTTCTTGATGTGAGAAGTTGTCCATTCACACCTCATTATTCATCACGGTCCAACCTATTGACTTTGGTTTGGACATTATGTTGTTTTACAGTCTAAAGACTCTCATACCATTGACTTTGTTGGACTTTGTGGAGGTCAACCATGAGTAATTCTCCACGATGCAACAGTTTTAGTCTACTATCATATTAAGGACTTATTTGCTTATGCTTTGCCATGCATTTTTTTTAGTATGATAATTGATTATATTTTCATGTGTTAGGACATAACAGCTAACACCCTATGTTTGTTCTAGTATCAGTGATTTGCTATTTAGTTTTGGTATACTTTTGAACATTGCTATGATTTCATGAAGTATTTGAATTATTTGCTTCCAGTTATCATTAACAGAGTGTTAGTTTTGAGTTACTGACATTTACAGTTCTTAATTTTTGGTCCTGACCATGAGTCTCGATGTCAACCCGTCTAGCTGTATTATTAGTTAGGTTGGAGAAGGCTTTTACTCCTTTGTAGTAAATTCCATCTCCAAGGGGGGGAATCTGTAGGGGTATTTCCCTGTGATCTAGCCTATGCTGGTCTGGGCCTATACAAGCCTATGACATCTTGGTATAATAAGATGGCTGCTGCAACATCTCTGTGTCAGCAAGATCCAGCTTCAGCTTGTGGAAAATCACTGACAGGCTTGCTAAAGCCAAGGACAGTCTGTGTTCTAAACACCCCCTTCTATCACCCTGAGAATGGAGTAGGGAGGCAGACATGGCTCCAGAAGTTACCATTCTCCAAGGTCACAAAACAAAGAACTCTTCTTGCCATGTACTGAACTGGACAAGATCATGATTGGTTCCTACCGTCACCTGACCGAGAGGTACGGGGAAAGCGGGAACAGAAGTGAGTCGGAGACCCTTGGAAGAGGGGCAACTGGTAAGAGGACCTGAGAGATCCCGCAAGGCTCGGGGGAAGCCAGAGACTTTGTATGATACCAACATCGTGACCTGCATCCTGGTGCAAATACCTGTGGCAGAGATATTGGCTCTGATAACCAAAGGAGTGACGGGAACCTACTTTGTTGCTAATAATGACCTGCACTACCTAAGACACCGACAGCTAAAATAGCGTCTGGGGAGATTCTGCTCCGGTCTTATCTGAAGCCGTCATCACGACAGCGTGGTAAGATCACAGTGATATATTTCCTGGTCTGGGGTTAGGCAGTGGTTTTATCTAAGTACGACTGGTTTATGTCAGCTCTTGGTCAGGAAAAGCAGCTAATGTGTATTTTGCATAAGATGTGATAAGTTTCATAAGGATTATTAGGTTATCATTTGTACTGTTCTAATCATTACCGTACCTAGTCTCAGGATAATCAGAGTGTAGTTTAGACAATATATTTTCGGTAGTGCTCATATCAGTAAGGGGTATTTTTATTGCATAAGCTAGCGCAGAGTATTTCTATTTTCTTATCCATAATAAAGCTAATATATATATATCTATCAGCTGTGTCTTTCTTTTTCACTCTACACACCAAAACACCTGGAGAGGTGCCAGAAGCAAGATTCCTGTATCTCACCCTAGACAGAGCTAGTGAGTCTGTTAGGCAGACTTATGCATCAGGGAATCTTGGTATAAGTAATCTGTGGGTACCTGTTGCCCTAGGTATTATTTATCTCACCCTACAGAAAGTATATGAATTTATTTGCATTCTGCAGAGGGAAATAAGTATTTGATCCCCCACCAACCAGTAAGAGATCTGGCCCCTACAGACCAGGTAGATGCTCCAAATCAACTCGTTACCTGCATGACAGACAGCTGTCGGCAATGGTCACCTGTATGAAAGACACCTGTCCACAGACTCAGTGAATCAGTCAGACTCTAACCTCTACAAAATGGCCAAGAGCAAGGAGCTATCTAAGGATGTCAGGGACAAGATCATACACCTGCACAAGGCTGGAATGGGCTACAAAACCATCAGTAAGACGCTGGGCGAGAAGGAGACAACTGTTGGTGCCATAGTAAGAAAATGGAAGAAGTACAAAATGACTGTCAATCGACAAAGATCTGGGGCTCCACGCAAAATCTCACCTCGTGGGGTATCCTTGATCATGAGGAAGGTTAGAAATCAGCCTACAACTACAAGGGGGGAACTTGTCAATGATCTCAAGGCAGCTGGGACCACTGTCACCACGAAAACCATTGGTAACACATTACGACATAACGGATTGCAATCCTGCAGTGCCCGCAAGGTCCCCCTGCTCCGGAAGGCACATGTGACGGCCCGTCTGAAGTTTGCCAGTGAACACCTGGATGATGCCGAGAGTGATTGGGAGAAGGTGCTGTGGTCAGATGAGACAAAAATTGAGCTCTTTGGCATGAACTCAACTCGCCGTGTTTGGAGGAAGAGAAATGCTGCCTATGACCCAAAGAACACCGTCCCCACTGTCAAGCATGGAGGTGGAAATGTTATGTTTTGGGGGTGTTTCTCTGCTAAGGGCACAGGACTACTTCACCGCATCAATGGGAGAATGGATGGGGCCATGTACCGTACAATTCTGAGTGACAACCTCCTTCCCTCCGCCAGGGCCTTAAAAATGGGTCGTGGCTGGGTCTTCCAGCACGACAATGACCCAAAACATACAGCCAAGGCAACAAAGGAGTGGCTCAGGAAGAAGCACATTAGGGTCATGGAGTGGCCTAGCCAGTCACCAGACCTTAATCCCATTGAAAACTTATGGAGGGAGCTGAAGCTGCGAGTTGCCAAGCGACAGCCCAGAACTCTTAATGATTTAGAGATGATCTGCAAAGAGGAGTGGACCAAAATTCCTCCTGACATGTGTGCAAACCTCATCATCAACTACAGAAGACGTCTGACCGCTGTGCTTGCCAACAAGGGTTTTGCCACCAAGTATTAGGTCTTGTTTGCCAGAGGGATTAAATACTTATTTCCCTCTGCAGAATGCAAATAAATTCATATACTTTCCACAATGTGATTTTCCGGATTTAATTTGTGATGTGCTATCTCTCACTGTTACCAATAACCTACCCTTCAATTATGGGCTGTTCATGTCTTTGTCAGTGGGCAAACTTACAAAATCAGCAAGGGATCAAATACTTATTTCCACCACTGTATAAGCACAGATGATCTGTACCGATGGTAATATGTGGATAAAGCCAGTAACTGAGTAATTGAATTTAAAAAAATTTATTCAGCCTTTTCAACCAAAGGGATGTATATAGTAGATCACAAAATACATTGTAATCAGTGCACAGCAACAGAACTAAATTAATACTACATTGAACCCTAGCAGGCTTATTTTCAAAAGAGAAGGGCGCCCATCTTTCGACACAAATCAGGAGATGGGCATCCTTCTCTTAGGGTCGCCCAAATTGGCATAATAGAAAGCCGATTTTGGGCGTCCCCAACTGTTTTCCGTCGCGAGGATGACCAAAGTTCCTGGGGGCGTGTCGGAGGCGTAGCGAAGGCGGAACTTGGGCATGCCTAACACATGGGCGTCCTCGACCCATAATGGAAAAAAGAAGGGCGCCCCTGACGAGCACTTGGCTAACTTTATTTGGTCCCTTTTTTCTTACAACCAAGCCTCAAAAAGGTGCCCGAACTGACCAGATGACCACTGGAGGGAATCGGGGATCACCTCCCCTTACTCCCCCAATGGTCACTAACCCCCTCCCACCCTCAAAAAACAACTTTAAAAATATTTTGTGCCGGCCTCATATGTCATACTCGGGTCCCTCGCAGCAGTATGCAGGTCCCTGGAGCAGTTTTAGTGGGTACAGTGCATATAGGCAGGCGGACCCAGGCCCATCCCCCCCACCTGTTACACTTGTGGTGGTAAATGTGAGCCCTTCAAAACCCACCAGAAACCCACTGTACCCCCATCTAGGTGCCCCCCTTCATCCCTAAGGGCTATGGTATTGGTGTACAGTTGTGGGTAGTGGGTTTTGGGGGGCTCAGCACACAAGGTAAGGGAGCTATGCACTTGGGACCAATTTGTGAAGTCCACTGCAGTGCCCCCTAGGGTGCCCGGTTGATGTCCTGGCATGTCAGGGGGACCAGTGTACTACGAATGCTGGCTCCTCCCACAACCAAATGGCTTGAATTTGGTCGTTTCTGAGATGGGCATCCTTGGTTTCCATTATTACCGAAAATCAGAAATGACCAAGTCTAAGGATGACCATCTCTAAGATCAACCTAAATTTCAGGATTTGGGCGTCCCCAACCGTATTATCGAAACAAAAGATGGACGCCCATCTTGTTTCGATAATACGGGTTTCCCCGCCTCTTCACGGGGCCGTCCTGCGAGGACATCCCCAGGAAAACTTGGGCGTCCCTTTCGATTATGCCCCTCTAGGTAAACATGCACTTGTTGGCCACTACCATCGATCCTCATTCACTTTTATTTCCCTCTGCAACGTCAGATTCACCATTTTCCTCCCCTCACAGAACCCTCCTCTCACAGAACAGCATTTTAGACAGGACATCCAACTCAGAATAAGGACTTCCCAAGTCGGTACATCACATAGGGACGTCCATTTCTCATGTATTTCAAAACAGGCCCTACGTTCGCAGATCCTCTTCTAAATTACATGAGAACTGGACATCCATTTGATGATTACATCCAGCATGAACATCTATTGTACTTACTGAAATGTTCAAACTATAAACAAGACAAAACAAGGGACGAAGATGTCATTGTGGCAGCATAGGCACATCCATGTTATAAAACAGCCATATAGACATCCAAATGGAGGAGTAGCCAGCTGAGAACTAGAAGACTGCAGTTCTGGCTCCTTGTGATTTTTTTTTTTTTTTAATTGCGATTCCTCCAGGGCCAGAAAAATGGCTATTATGACTTCTCTTACTCCCTCCAGTGCAGAACTGCTTAATTGGTGCACCTTTCTATAACCTGGACAAGCCGGGTACCAAGTATCTTTGGAGAGAGATATCCCCTAATCTTCTGAAATTGGAATTGAACATCCATATGTTGGCCCCTCCCTAGTTTCACTCAAAACACACCTAGACCATGCCCTCTTGCCATAAAGAGGTAATGCAATTTTAGATGTCCATATCACAGCTTTGTAAAATCAGGATTTGGACATCCGTGCAGTATGGATGTATAAATGCTAGCTTTTAGACATCCAAAACATGAATAGAGCTTCCAAATAAAGGCCATAGTCTTCTCCCCCACCCCACCCCACCCCCCACACACACATTACCCTCCCCACATGTTCACTTCTCCTGAAGTGGCTTGGGTGAAACCATAGGCACTGGTTCTGGGTGTGGAGATAGCAGCAGCAGCAAGTTGCATGAGTGCATAGGGACCGAGCAGTACATGCTCACAAGCCATGTCTCCTGCACAGAGTGCAGAAGTAGGAGGGGCCGCTATGCGACCTGTGAGTGCACATCATTTTAATCCTTGTACTCACTGGTAACCTGCGTCATATTTGGCTAGCTCCTGCAGTTTCCTTGGCCTGATTTGCTGAAATCAGCTGAGGAAGGGATATCCTAAGAGAGAGTAAAGGTCTGTACAAGAGGAGAGGGAAGAGGAGTGGATGGAGGCAGGGTTCAGAAGCAGTACACTTCCATGTGCGAAGATGTAAGTTCAAGAGAAATGAGGAAGGGATTGGAACCCTAAGGAAATGGAAAGGGGAATGGAATATGTCTACTGCTAGAGATGCAGAGGGTCAAGAGGAATGGAATATGTCTACTGCTAGAGATGCAGAGGGTCAAGAGGTTGTGGCTCCCTTAACTAAAACATCTAGTTGATAACCCCCTCTGGGCTAAGGTCTCACATCTATCTCAGTTTAGCATTCTCAAGTGGGAGACTTGGAGGGGCATTTTCGAACGGGGCCAGCCATCTCTAAGGGCACCCATCTCCGAGGACGGCGCCGCGAAGGGGCAGGGCCAACTGTATTTTCGAACAAGATGGCCAACCATCTTTCGTTTCGATAATATGGTTGGGGCCAGCCAAATGTCAGGGATGGCCGGGTTTGAGATGGCCGGCCTCGGTTTTTGCCGATAATGGAAACCGAGGCCGGCCATCTCAAACTCGGCCAAATCCAAGGCATTTGGTCGTGGCAGGAGCCAGCATTTGTAGTGCACTGGTCCCCCTCACATGCCAGGACACCAACTGGGCATCCTAGGGGGCACTTCTAAAAATAAAAAAATAAAAAAAACATTAAAATAGCTCCCTTACCTTGGGTGCTGAGCCCCCAAAATCCCCCCAAAACCTACTCCCCATAACTCTACACCATTACCATAGCCCTTATGAGTGAAGGGGGGCACCTACGTGTGGGTACGGTAGGTTTTGGGGGAGGGTTTGGAGGGCTCCCATTTACCACAAGTGTAACTTGTAGGGGGGGATGGGCCTGGGTCCACCTGCCTGAAGTGCACTGCACCCACTAAAAACTGCTCCAGGGACCTGTATACTGCTGTCAGGGAGCTGGGTATGACATTTGAGGCTGGCATAGAGGCTGGCAAAAAAAGTTTTTAAAGTGTTTTTGAGGGTGGGAGGGGGTTAGTGACCACTGGGGGAGTCAGGGGAGGTGATCCCCGATTCCCTTCGGTGGTCATTTGGTCAGTTCAGGCACTTTTTTGGGATTTGGACCTGAAAAAAAAAGGGACCAAGTAAAGTAGGCCAAATGCTCGTCAGGGCTGGCTTTCTTTTTTCCATTATCGGGTGAAGCCGGCCATCTCGTACCATGCCCCGTCCCGCCTTCTGTACCCTGCCGACACGCCCCCTTCAAATTTGGCCGGCTCCACGACAGACTGCAGTTGAGGCCGGCCAAAATCGGCTTTCGATTATGCCGATTTCGCCGGCCTTGAGAGATGGCCGGCTATCTCCCGGTTTGTGTCGGAAGATGGCCGGCCTTCTCTTTCGAAAATAAGCTGGTTGGCATATTTGTTGGCCCAACTCATGTGTCTGGGTTGCCTAAACACTAAGAGGCATATTTTCAAAGCACTTAGCCTTCCAAAGTTCCATAGGTTTCTATGGAACTTTGGAAGGCTAAGTGCTTTGAAAATATGCCTCTAATTCTACTTTGTGCAGCAAGAAAGAAGAACAGGTATATGAAATGAGCCTGACGTCTACATCTGCCATCACATTTTAGTTTTCCATGTCCTCTAGATCTATCTCTATCCCTCATGCTCCCTGTCTCCTCTCTTTTACATCCCATTTTTTTTTGTCAGTCCTGTCATTATCTCCCATTATCGTCTGAAATGAACTACCAGTGTCAATCCATCTCACCACCTGTCTCTCCAGTCAAGAATCCCTTTCTGTTCCCTTCCATACCGATGCTATGTGTATATATATGATTAAGCCAATTATTCCAATTATGCACTGAATTATATTTCTGGGATGCCATTTTAAAAAATACACCTAAAATATGAAAGCAGTCCTTAAAGATACTAAATAAATGAACACACTCTGAAGACTGCTATCAATAAGCACAAAAAGGTTGAACGAAAGGTTTCCCTTGCCTATGGGCTATTGGCTCTATGCCATGGTTTCCATGGCAACAGATGATGATATCATCACATGCATGCATTGACATAGAAAAGGCTTTCTTACGCCTTTTATAACAATAGATCTTTATAAGAATCTGTTTTGTTTTATTTTTTTTTAATATTTTACTCTTTTTCATTTCTAATTTCCACAATTAAAAACAAACAGGTCTTTTATCTCATATGTATCTCTTGCAGACAGTTAGGAGAGAACTAAGAACCCTATTGACCTTGTATCTATCTACGAGTTATTAAGTAATCAAATATTACAGAATATTCTCCAATACTGTGTAATTAATTCACAATTAGGTCTTCAAAGTTTCACTGGGCAGGTAAAGGAAATCCAAAAGGTTTTAATTTCTTATATTTATATGCATTAAAATACAGTTTAACAAATAAAGAAAATAACATACAGTAGGTGATACTTTTAAACTAGGTTAAATTTAATACTTCTCAGCTAGTTACAGAAGGAGGCTGACAAGCAGAAACCAGGGTTTAAATGCTGCTTCTTCCACTACTGTACATTGGGCAAGTCACTTTGCCCTCTGTTGCCTCAAATACAAATGTATGCCACTATTTACTAATCCAAGAACCTCTGCACCACAGGTTAAAGAATGCCAGTTACTGAAGTCGGAAATATGCATCTTCGAGACCACTATGATGTGAAGACAGTGGGCGCTAAGTTGGGGCCAGGCTGCCAATGTTAAAAAATACAGATTCCTAATTCTTAATACATTCTCAAAGCCTCTCCCATTTCTTTAGTAGAAATAAAAGCCCACCCCTTCACCCCCCACCATCCTTTTACTTCAAATTCCTTGTGCCACTGGCCCCTCATTCCATATCCACCCTGCATATTTCCTCAGACATTTACTGCAAGATCCCTGGAATCTCATGGCAGACTAACCCCTAATGGTAGTATCACAAAACTACTGCTAGGAACCAGAAGGGTACCATTTTGAAAGAGTTTTAAAAGAGGCAATCACCAAAGCAGGAGCAACCAAGGATGGCTCCTGCCCCACACTAGACCCTAGGGATCCCACAATAAAAGCCAGTGGCACAAGAAATTTATACTAAAGGGATCCAGAGGGTTGCAGGGATTTCAAAAAGGGTTTCATGTGAGTAGGTCAGTGCTCCTGGGGGAAAATTCAAGGCCAGCCCTACCATTACACAGTTGTTTTTTTGCACATGTCCCTGCTTTTCAGCCCCTATTCACTTGGGTATATGAGGCCCCACATCCCCATGGACCGCTCCTGTGAAGGTTAACAACATTTCTAGAAGTGTTATTAACTGTCCATGAATAATGCAGCTTCTGAGGTTTAATGCGAGCTGCGTTATTCATTTTGCATACTACCTGAGTTGCTTTGCATGAACTTCTGTGCTTCGCAGCTCATTATTATTCAAGTTCTTTTTATTTTCAATTAAGAGTTTGGTATGCAGGCCACAAGTCAAACAGAATATGGCTGCCAAGATTTACACTGGCTCCTAGTAGAATACTGCATTTGATTCAAGGGTTTGACAGTTGGCTCCTGTGTATTTATTGAATGTTCTGAAGCAGTACACTTTCATGTGTGATTTTGCAAGATTACTTAGCAATTCTCTTGATATATTACATGAAGTTGACCATGACAAGGAAGGCAGCGTTAGCTGTTTAAACCCCCTTACTGTGGAATGGGTTGCCAGCTGAGTTGCAGTTGGAAACGAGTTTACAGTCTTTTCGAAATAAAACTGACATGGTTGTTTTCACCAGCTTCTTCTTAGTTATTTCATGTTATCAGCACGGTTCTCCGGTTTTTACTGATTTTTAGGATTTAAATGTTATTATTTCTTTTTATTGTTCTATTTTATTTATGTTGATCTGTAATCTTGTATTATTTTGTTTTATTATACCTGTCTTGGGATGTTAATCATGTAAGGTAGTATTTGAAATCTGCAGTGAAGTAAAGAAATCCTGTGTTAAGCTATGTTATTGGCAAATAATCCATGATACTGTTAATTAGCGTATGTTGATTGGCAAATTACACATGTTCTTGTTGAAATGCACCTTAGTAAATAGCCCTCTTAGGGTCCTATTTATTACAAGTTTTTCTCCCACTTTACTACTATTTGAAAAATGCTCAGTAAATAGGGACCTTAGATTGTAAACTCTCTGGACAACAGAAAAACCAGAATGTAACTCATCCCAAGTTTGCGTTTAGAAATGCAAGTAATTAAATTTGAAAATTCAAACCTTTCCACTGATCCTTAACAGAATAAGTAAAAAAAACAACACTGCCATAAAATACAGGTAAATCATAAACTGCATTCCAATGACAGTGTGAGAGGGGGACAGAAAGAGGACTAGTTGATATGTTAAGAGTTAATAGAAAGTGACAGGCAATAGAGTTTTATGACTGATAGTGAATTAAGAAATCCAGGTTTCCTGTCAGTTAAAAAGCATCTGATCATTTTAACTTAAAATATGTTATGCTTATGGACAGTTTAAAATGTCCTTTTTATTTTATGATTAACTTAGCAAAAAATGGCATTGCCAGTAAATATCATTGTGTTCTGACCTGTGGAAGAAAGGGTCAGCTCCTAAAAGCAAGTCAAGAAAAGTACTGTGCCTAGTTAATCTAATAAAAAGGTATCATCTTATATTATTTTTACGCACATTTAAAAAAAAAAAAAACATACCACACTTGTGGGATAAACAGCATAAAATCTGTTTTATTTTGTGGGGGGGATCTTGCCAGGTACTTGTGAACTGGATTGGCCACTGTTGGAATCAGGATACTGGGCTTGATGGACCTTTGGTTTGATCCAGTATGGCAACGATTATGTTCTTATGGTCCATTTATCTGTCCATCAATACACATCTATTTGTGCATGTGCAAACAGATGGATGCAGAGTACAAACTAACAGAGAAGAGTAGTGAACATGAGGTACTGGGGAGGCCAAGCCCTAACACTTGGAAATCAACTGGGGCCCATGGCAGAGAAAATAAGCAGTGCTGTGAGGACCCTAATTTCTCGAAGGCAGAAAACAAAGAGGGATTGCAGCAGAAAAATCACTACTGTGCCAATGAAGACCCAATCTCCACCAGCATTGGAAGAGGAGGTGTCTTGTGCCAGCTGCAACAGCATAGCGGGTAGGATCTAGCAAGGGTCTTCAGTCCCCGTTGAGATGACCCATACAGACTGAGAATGCAGGTGGTTGATGATCCCATCTCTGCCAGTTGTAGTTGAGCCGTTGGGACCTGACTGGAAGAATTTGATAGTGACTGAAGAGGGAGGGGGTCTGAGAGGAGAAGGTATGGAGAAGAGGGATAGGGAAAGAATATGGAGTAACATAGAAAACGAGGAAAATGACGGCAGATAAAGGCCTTATGGACCTATCCAATCTGTTCATTCAAACTGTATAATCCTTTCCTGTTCCTCACAGATCCTCTGTGTTTGTGTAATGCTTTCTTGAATTCAGACAATGTCCTTATCTCCACCACCTCCAAAATGAGGCTGTTCTATGCACCCTTTTTGTAAAGAGACATTCCTTAGATTACTCCTGAGTGTATCCCTTTTCCTGTCCATCCTATGATTGTTCCAGGGCTTCCTTCAGTTTAAAGAGGCTCACCCCCAGAGCATTTAGACTAGAGACCTGCACAGGAATGGGGTTTGCGGGGTTCCAGCGGGGATGGAAGCAGTTCTGCGGGGTTCCTGAGGGGGTGGAAGCAGTTCCTGCGGGGTTCCCGTTGGGATGGAAACAATTCCTGCAGGGTTCTTGTGGAAGTGTAAGCTGCACTTGAGCCAGCCTCTCATCTACCAAGAGAAGACGAATAGACTGGAGTGGGCTTTTGACGGCAACTCCAGCAGTTGAAACGTAAGGATAGGGCTGGATAGACTTCTATGGTCTATGTCTCAAAAACACTAAAGAAAGACCATAATCAAGTAGATGATATCACACCCGGGCTGAAACACAGACCTCAGCACTGACACAGGCACGAGCATCAGATGTCACCTGACCTACTGGTGCATGCATGTGGCAACCTCTCAGCACACAGTGCCAGTGAATCAGAGACAAATTTTATGTGTGCGCACCAGAGTGTTTTAAGTTCCAGCTTCTGTTCCTTCCTTGCCTGCAGTGCTGTGGCTCAAATCCAGAGAACAACTGAGAGAGCTGACTGGAATTTTCTTTTATGTACCATTAAATTCTTGTGGGGATGGGTTGAGACGGGTTAAATTCTTGAAGGGAAGAGTGGGGATGGGTAAGATTTCTGTCCCCATGCAACTCTCTAATCTAGACCTCGGATGTATTTAAATGTCTCCATCATATCTCCTTTTCCCCATCTTTCCTTCAGAATAGACACATTTAGATCTTTAAGTCTGACCCTATATTTTTTATAATGAATACCACTAAACATTTTATCAGCAGCCCTCTAGTCCAGTGCTTCTCAATCACCTCCTGTACAGGCCAAAACCAAAACTACCACTGAAACTGTGTGAATTTAAGCTTTCAGCTCAAATTGAAACTGCAGCCGAAACTCATCACCTGGTTTCGGACAAAGCTAAAACCGAAATAGGAAACTCAAGTTTGGTTGTGTGAATGTGAACCAGTGAGAGCCACTTGGGATTGACAGAGCTTGCAGTCTGCATCCCTCTGCTAAACCTATAGTATCCAAGCCAGAATATAATAATTTAAATAATAAAAGACCATATTTTACCTCCAAACAAAACAGTCTCCACACACATGGATCACAGATAATGAAAACTGAAACTAAAAGCCATAATGCTTTTATGGTGGCTGACTTTGCGCCACACTCAGAGTGACAACTGATGTCATAACTCCACAGAGAGGCTAATTCCTAAGGAGCTTATTATCCCAAATTTACAGACTTAAATTCCTAATAAACCTTTGGAGCAAAAATATTTATTTAGAGCACGCTATTTACGATATAAACTATTGTGCGAAATCATAACTGCATTACTTGCAATTGCAGTACAAAATAAAAAGAATACAAAGACTAGCCAACCCCCCCCCCCCCCCCCCCAAACAGGACTACCTTACCATCCCTGGTGGTCCAGTGGTGTAGTCAGGGCCAGTCATGGCAACCATTTTGAGAGCCGAGCTGGAATAGGCAGGAGTGAGGGGCCCTACGGGTGGGGGAAAGGGTATTGGGGGAGGGAGAAAAGCAAATGGGACAATGCACAAATTTTTGGCTTCCACCAAAAACATGGCCAAAAATTAAAATAACCTTTTGGCCATAACTGAAACCAGGCAGAAAAAGGATTTTGGGCCACTTTCAGTGCTGAAACCCAAATTAAAACCGAAAATCAGTCAGCCTCTAACCTCCTGAAGGAACATCTAACTGGCTAGATGTTCCTTCAGGAGGTTAGAGACTGACTGATTTTCAGTCTTAGTTTGGGTTTCAGCACTGAAAGTGGCCCAAAATCCTTTCAGAGTTACAAAAAATATGCATGAGATAAATCTGTATGTACTGAAGACCCAATATATGCAAATTTATCTCATGCATATTCATTGTGGCAATCCTGAAAACCTGACTGGCTAGATAGTCATCCAGAAAATGGATGAGAAGCACTGTTCTCAACCCAGTCCCCAGGATACACTTAGCCAGTCAGGTTTTCAGGATATCCACAACGAATAAGCATGAGATTTGCACAGAATAGAGGTAGTGCATGCAAATTTATCTCATGTTTATTCATTCTGAGTATCCTAAAAACCTGAATGGCTAGGTGTGTCCCAAGGACTGAGGCCCCGATGCACAAAGGCAACCATAAACTACGACTGCTTCGCTAAAATTTAGTGAATCGCTAACAGCCAGCGATGCACAAAGGAGACTGAATGCAAATGAGCTTTTGCTCCTGCCCTCCTGCCTTCACCTTGTTGTAAAGGTACAGGGAGGGGGAGCGTATGCACTCACAGGGGAAGGCGTTCAATCCACTGGACCACCAGGGAAAATTTTTAAAAAAGATTTGGGGGTCGTGGGCCCAGTCCTCTGGACCGCCAGGGAAATAAAGAAAACAAGATGCAGGGGGGATGCTGTGGTCTATTGGACCACCAGGGAAATTAAAAATAAAAATTCGGGGGGGGGGGGGGGGGGGGGGGTGCCTGGAGGTGAGAGATAGAAAGCACAAGCAGACAGCCTTTGCAGCTACCTGCTTGTGCTTCTCTCCTGTCCGACAGCTCCAGAGCAGCTGTAAAATTTGCTCATTAAATTAGGGCTGCTCTTGAGCTGAGCTTCCCTTGGAATACACATTAAACTATGAATGATCTCATTAGAATACTAATGAGCTCATTGTAATACATCTGAATGGGGTTTTTGGTGGCTGCTAATGGCAAACGTAAGCGCCACAGAAAACCCCTTTATGCATTAGTAGCTACATAAACATTTGTTTTAGACTGGCTAGAACCAGTCTAAAGCAAACTTTACTAGCACAGTAAGCTCTGTGTATCTGGGCCTGAGTTGAGAATTCCTGCTCTAGAGTGGAGAGTGCATGAGTGAAACAGGGTGCAGTACAGGTCTGTATCACACACACACACACACATATATATATATATATATATACAAACACACAAATCTTACATGCATCACCACCTGTCTCACATGTGCATCCACACATACAATCCCTCTGCTGCCCATATATACATACTTTTGCACCTAAACACATACCCAAATATCAAAGCATATTCACCATCCTAACACAGAAACTACATGTGTTTGTGGAATATATGGGGCATGAGGATTGAGGGAAGGTATGTGCTGGTGTAGGGGTTGCATAGTGGAGGATATGTGTGGGTGAGGGAATGTACATGGAAGTGTCGGAATAAATATGCACGTGTGTTTGCGGTGGGGGGTTACTTCCAGCCTTACACACACAGCCACACGTGTAACTTTCCAAGACCCTCCCCACACAAACATCAACTCCTTCCCCCCTCCCAAAATACCCAACCAATAACACAAACTACACGTGTGGAAAGGGGAAAGCCACTGATTGTGTCACTCTGTAAGGCTGCACTTCATACAGTAACCACAATGCTTGATTACATTTAGAATACTGACTAAACAGCTCTAATTAAACCTTAAACCCATAACAGCCTCTGCTTTAAATTAGTAATAATGGCAATAGAATTAATACTGACAATGCTTTTACCTACAGAAGCAGATTACATTTCCCAATCAAAAAGAAAGCAATAAGATTTTGATCATAAAATGTGTGGAATTTTTCTTTGTATTTCAATCTCATACTCAAGACAGGCAATCAAAAATCCAGCTCTAAAATCAAATATTTCTCATCTAGAATTTAACAAGTTCATCCAGTGTGCTTGAATGGATCTTTTTTTCCTGTAGACGTTTTTAATACACAATCAGTACCAGGCTCCAAAACACAAGAAGTTAATAGTGTTTGTACAATCAGAATCATATTAGATGTTACTCCTTTAACATTTGCATGGCGCTACAAGGTGTACACAGTGCTTTACAAATTAATCTGAGAGCCAGTCTTTTATGGAATACTAGTAAAAAAGGCCCGTTTCGTACAGAAATGAAACGGGCGCTAGCAAAGTTTTCCTCGGAGTGTGTATGTTTGAGAGAGTGAGTGTGTGAGAGAGAGTGAATGTGCGCGCGTGTGTGTGTGTGTGACAGAGGGAGAGTGAGACTGGGTGCGAGTGTGTGTGTGAGAATGAGAGTATGTGCCAGGGTCTCCCCCCCCCCGGTCTGTCTCCCAGTTGCAGTTGCAGGGGGGATTCCCCCCTCCCTCCTAGTTCCAGGGGGGTTCCCCCCGTCCCTTTTTCCCAGTTGCAGGGTCCCCCCTCCCAGTTGCAGGGTCTGTCTGTGTCCCCTCTCCTTTTGTCCTCAATTTAAAAACGACAATGTGAAGCAGCAGCTCCTAGGTTTGCTTGTTTGTGAATGTATAGCAATGACGGCTGCGTGGGGGAGTTGAAACAGAGATTAACCAATGGGCTTCCTTGCTTACCGTACACTTGCTTGGGTCACTTCCACTCCTGTGTATTAAACGTCCTGAAGAATGTCATAGGTTTGCTTCTTTTGTTTTCAGTGAATGGGATGACGGCTGCGCTGGAGTCGTAGCCAGTGCTGTTTCCTCCCCCTCCCCCCCGCTTCCGAGTCGCCAGTGGTCCTCGACCCCGAGTCCTCACCCGCCTCCTCCACATTGGACACTCGCCGCAGCCATTTGCTCGCCGTGTTGCCGCCCTCCTTCTTCGTCCTGTGCGAGAGTGTGAACCTGGACTTGGAGAGGAGAGGGAGGGCGGCGGAACGGCGAGCGTGCAGCTGCGAGTGTCCATCGTGGAAGAGGGTGGGTGAGTGGGACGGGGTCCATCCAGTTTGTTGGGTTTTTTTTGGCGTGCCCGCTACTCCTTGGCGCTGAGTGCAGTTATTTCTTCCTTCCCTTATTCCGCCTCCATGGCTGGTAGCTTTTTGTGAGGTCGAAGCGCTGCCGGGCCGCCTCCTCTTCCACATTCCGCCCTCTCTCCCGCCTCCTCTTCGTCGTTCCGCCCTCTCTCCTGCTTTCGGCTACTGATTGGCTCCTTGAATGTGCTCCGCCCTCAACGTCATTACGTTTGACGCGAGGGCGGGGCCCACATCTGCTGCTACAGAGCTTCGAACAAACGAACTGGCTTCATTGACGTCAGTGGTCAATGGAACGTTGAGAGTGCTTTTTATGTCCAGATGGGGCGTGGCCTAGGGCGCAGATGGGCGTGGCTGAGTGCGGGAGTCCGAATAGCCTAGGTCAGGAGCCACAGTTGGAGAGAGGTGAGCTTCAGAACGTCTGAGGGGGATTCAGAATGTCTGAGGGGGATTTTATTTATATAGATTTATGTATTTGAATATCTAATCAGATGTGGTTATCGTGCTGTTCTCCACGTTTCCTTCTGATAGCTTTCATGAAAGGTGGAAAGTTTAAGGACGTGGGTTTTAATTAAATCCAAACCAAAAATCTTGTCTTGTCTTTGGAACATTAACAAATCTGAATTATAAATAGCTTGCAAACTTACAAGTTTCTTCTCAGCATCTCAGTTTTCTTACACACATGGACCATGTTTTCCATTTTAATTTCTGCTTTGAAGAGAATCCATCTTAGGAATCACTGCATCTCTCGCTACAGTTAAGTACACTAGAAAGGGAGAAGAGGTAATTTCTTTAGCAGAAATTAAATGTTGCTTTCACTGTTTAGATATACAGTCCTCCTACACTTGTGGTAAACTACTCGTAAGTTCCCAAGTCTCTCTTTGAAACTCAAGCCCCCAAGGAGTTCACATAAAGAGGAGTGGGCTCCGAATGAGCCCAGCTCCTCTCTTATCTGAGCAGGGTTTTAGGCTGTTAATAAAAACATAAAATACGAGGGCAGAAAAAGTCCTCAAGATCCATCCAGGTTCCCGAAACTCCATTTCTGTTGCCACAGAACCCAGTTGATCTATGGTGTTCCTTTTAAACACAAAGAATCCAAAATCTAGCACACAAAAGTGATTGGTGTGGAGAAATCTTTTGGACTTTGACCATGTGCATTGGGTAAGGTAGAAGTCCTACAGGCTCCCCACCCAGTGTTTGAAGCATTTGTTCTTAAGCAGAGTGATATTCCTGCACAGCAAAGGAGACATTTATGATCAGATTGGTTATGTCTGACCACTACTGCAGTATAGCTCGTACCTGAGCTGCAGGATGAAGAAAAGTGGAAGGAGCCTAGGTATGCTAGTTCTACTGGAACTTGAGACTACATTAAAAACTTTTCATTTTGAGGTGAGCAAAGGGAATGACATGTACAGTAGCATCCATGTGACCTGGCATTCATAAGCAGGCCTTGGTCATAGACATCTGAATGTTGCAGTTGTGTAAGATCAGGGACTGCACTTTGTCCAGAAATTGCTCCTACAAACAAAATTCTTTTTGTAGGATGCAATGTTGATTTCTTAAGGTTGATAATGAAGCCCGAGCCTAGATTCTGTAGCAGACAAATTGTTTTGTTTCTGAGGACTATCACTTGATTATCCAAGGATGCTGTCAGCAGTGATCGAGGCAGGGAAAAACTACCTTGATGCACGGCTACTGCGACAAGGCAATATGTGGCTGGGGGCTGATGAGAAACTGAAAGAGGATCTTGTATTGACAATGGCTCATATGAAGGAGGAAATGGAAATATTTTCTGCAGTAGGGAATGATGTTCATCCTAAGCTTCTTCTTGAAGAGAAAAAGGTGGCGATCCCTGAGGTCCAGGATGGGGCATAAATCCCCCATATTCTTGAGAATCAGGAAGTACCTGGAGTAAATGCCTCAGTCCTTTCCCTTGGCATGACTGGCCCTATTACATTTGACAGCAGAAAAGTCCAAAGACATCTTCTGGCCATGGTTCTGCTTCATACTGAAGTGGACAGAGTAACTCTCTTGTCATGCACTGAACAATGCTCAGATAAGAGATATGTTTCTATGGAGACTTGTTCCTTTCCTTATGCAGGGGAAGGATCAGATGGAATTCTCATACAGTATACCTCTGCCTACAGGATTCAGGAGGGATAAAATCTGGATTTAAGAATTATTTCAGGCTTCTTTGCAATATTTCAGAGCTTGGGGAGGAATGAGGTGCAGCCTCAGGTTCTGAATCTAGAGCAGACAGTAGCATATGGGATCTGGAAAACAGTGATTGTCCCTTTACTCAGGAGTTACACCAGTGGATGGAGAAGGTGCTGCACTAAGTTACTGATACTGGGTATTTGGCAAGTCCTTGCAATATTAAGCATCTTTTGTAGGAAAGAAACACCACCAGAATTGGAGCTGATGGGCAGCCAAGTGCTGCAAAGAGGAAGCCTAAAGAACAAGTGAGCTAGAAAATTCATGTGCTGGACCTGCGTTAGATCTCGCACTGAATTGGTGTGTTTCAGACAGTCTATGCTGTATTGCACTGTAAGGACTATGCTGAATCGGGATCTTGGCACTGATGCTTTGACACAGTAGACTATGCTAACTGAGCAGGGTAGCCGAAGTACTACATTAGACAAGTGGAGGAGGAAGCAGGAGGAGAACTTTCCTCCCAGGGAAAGGGACCACAAGTCCCAGATTCCCCCTGGAAGAAAGGTTCGCCCTCTGGTGGAAAAGAGCTCAGTAAAAGATCAATATAGGAGAGAGAACTGCAGTCCCCAGAAACCACCAGGGCAAGGTAAAACCCATGACTCACAGGAAGCAGAGGGGGAAGGGAATGATTGGGAAATGAGTTCCAATCAACAGCTACAGGAGACAGGGGCGGTAGAAGCTATGGAGTGGGATAAGAATGAGGGGGAAGAAGGGATAATAAAGTTTGGAAGGAAGGTGTGGAAGAGCTTGACTATCAAGCTATCTAGGCAGACTGTAAGGAGCACTGCTAAGAGATTGGACTGCAATAAGGGAACCAAAGGACAGGCTACAGGGGTTTGAATGTCAAGATTACTGTGGTGCCTGAAAACTCTGTGTGCAGCGGTATTGGGCATTAACTGTTACTTTAAACCAGAAGAGGAGGAATGAAGCTGTGTTAGCACTACCAACGTGGAGCAGGGTTGTGTCAAGTGGTTTTCTGGAAATAAACTGATTAAAGAAAAATTGCCTTACAGAATCTGTCAGTGCCTTCTGGTTTTGTTATAGAACCCCTGATAAAAGACAGACGGCCCGAAGAAAGGAAAGGAACTGAAACCTCACCAGTTCCCTCTACTATCAAGGAGTAAGCAGGCTAGGAAGGCCTTCTGATCACGGCATAGGACTTCGGCTACTCCCCGGGGAAGCAAGCCAAGCAGGAGTCACCTGGGCCCTGGCTGGAAGGGAGACCCAGGGTGGCAGCTTGCAATGATGACACAGGTTTATGACTGGAAGATATCCACTGAAGAACTTCTATGCTAAAGACACCTCCCCCCCCCCAAGCCTCTGTGAACACATAGAAGGTGATTGTGTTTTGGGCCTGGCAATCTCCAAGGAGCCATCTAGCTTGACTGGGACCTAGAAGTGGTCTTTAGCAGCTGGACTTTAGAAATCTGGGTAGATAGAATTTCCGCCGAAGGGGCTATACTTCAATGCTCAGAATCATCTTACTAGAAGCCTCTTTTCAGCTTTATATTGGTTTATTTATTTAAGACATCTATACCCCACACTATCCCAGAAACCTGAGTTCAATGTGGCTAACAATACAGTTATTCAAGACTAAAGTACACAAAACAAAGTGAATACAACTACATCATATAATATTACAGAGAAAAAAAAAAGCACTACAAATGCCTGGATCAGACAGGGAGACAGCAAGGTAAGAACGATCAGATCAGCCTAAATAGGAAGATCAGGGAAATGAAAAAATGCCAGTACCAACCAGGATGTCACCTCTGAGGCAGCACTTTACAAAACGTAAGTAAGACCTTTGAAGTCAGAATGATTAAATATTTTGACACCCACCAGAAAGGACTTAACAAAGATCTGGATTTTCTAGTCCATTATAAACCATAAAATCCTACTGCCTTGTCACCCTCTTATCACCATGCATATTTCCCTGTCCTTCATCCACCCGGCCCTCCCTGTCTCTCACTTAACCCACACCACCCTCATCCTACTAGACTGTCACTGAAATGCTTTGATGTTTCACTTATATATACTGTTATTTATCAACATTTGATTATTTCTGATCTGACGAAGAAGGGCTACCTTCGAAAGCTAATCATAAAGTGTATTAAGTTAGTCCAATTAAAAAAAAGTATCATCTTATTTTCTTTTGTTTTATTTTATTCTATTTCTATTGATTACCTTTAAAAGTTGACTAACACGGCTACCATATCTCTCTAGGAAAGAAGTAAAAACCTTCTTATTGAGGCTTACAGTGGAGCCTAATTTGTTTTAGATTATGAGCACAGTATAGTGATACATATGTAACTGGAGCACTTAGAATAGCGCCCTATGAAGAGAAATGTTATATGTGTATTGAATTTGTTTGTATTGTTGCATGGTTTGCATGAGTTTTTACTATTGTGCATGTGATTATGTAACCCGCCTAGAACTTCTGGCGATAGAGCAGAATAAACATTTTTAAATAAATGAATAAATTGTGGGCAGAGCCCAAACAAATTAGATACTTAAAAGGGCGTTTCTATAACTAGGCGTACATAAGTGTACTACGCACTATCCTATAATGCAGAGCGTAAGTGCTGTAGCACATAACTGCAAGGGAGCGTAGGAGGAACATGGGCATGTCTCCAACTTACATACATAACTTACAGATTACTGTTATGCGATTAGCATGGAAACACCTGCCACTGACAGGGTAAATGATCGTGCCTAACTTTAGGCGTGCCAATGCCGACTTATGCTGGTATTTGATAATAAGTACATAAATATTGCCATCCTGGGACAAACCGAAGGTCCATCAAGCCCAGCATCCTGTTTCCAACAGTGGCCAATCCAGGTCACAAGTATCTGGCAAGATCCCAAAACAGTGCAATACATTTTATACTGCTTATCCTAGAAATAAGCAGTGGATTTTCCCCAAGTCCATTTTAATAATGGTCTATGGACTTTTCCTTTAGGAAGTCATCCAAACCTTTTTTTAAACCTCGCTAAGCTAACTACTTTTACTACATTCTCTGGCAACGAATTCCTGAGTTCAATTACACGCTGAGTGACGAAATATTTTCTCCGATTCGTTTTCAATTTACTACTTTGCAGCTTCATTGCATGCCCCCTACTCCTAGTATCTTGGCGCACAGATGCCGTTCTGAAATTGGCACTCAGCACTCCTAACTGGAAGCGCCTGGTTATAGACTTGCTCCCTTAGTATGTGTGTTAAAATTTAGGGGTTTTCGGTCACGTTGTGGGCAGGAACCCTTGACTCTGGTGACAGATTAAAAAATTCAAATGAACATGTTTTTCTTCTTAGAATGAATGAGAAATAAAAGAAAACGATGAAGAAAAACAGTGTCAGAAGATATAGACACAAAAAAAACCCAAAAGCAATCAGGACAGCTTCGTTTTCGTGTCTATTCAGCAGAGTAAAAAAAAAAAAAAAAAGCAAAAATTAGGAAGCTGAGGAAACTTTGGCATGCGGGAAAGGTCGTGCATGCTCAAAACTTTACACTAAGTTAAAAGCTCTAGGAGAGCAGACCATCCTAGAATGACACCACCCATTTGTTTGCCTGATTCAATCCTGCTTGTCTACAGTAAAACAGTCAAACATGAAGGATAAAATATTCTTTACTACATTTGACACAAGCCAACTTTTTGCTTAAAATGATGAAAGGGGCCCAGTACTGGAGTCTGAGAGAGAATTTTTTTTTTTTAGAAATTCTTCTTGCTTTGTCCTTAGTGGAGCATCTTTTATTTTCTGGTAATTAATTTCAGGATATCAGGTTTCAGCAGACGTGGTCCCTTTTCCAAATGCCAGCCAGAACAACTCTGCGTGGGATCATAAATAGCTGTCAGTAAGCATGCTGCATGGAAAAACGTGAAGCAAGAGACAAATCCTGCAGGGTTATGCATTTGGGGTGTAAATACCCGAGGAAGCAGTACATGACGAGGAGTGAGATTCTGCTGTGCAGAAATGAGAAGAGACAATTACCAAGGCCCCACTAGCTGAAGGAGTGCTGGTAGACTAAAACACTAGGTTTATCGAAGTGTTCTGTAATATCTTAGTGTATGCTGAAGTTTTACTTGTAAAGTAAAAGAGAAGGGAGAAGGTAATAAATGAATATTGTCAGTGAAATGTGGATCACAGTAATTGAGTCTCGTGAATCAATGTCAGTCAATAATTTGAGACTCAAATTACAGTAATATCATAGGACTTAATTCACAACAGTCAGGTTATTCAAGATGAGATGACTGCAAATGGTACATTTCTTCATTCAACCAAAAAATAAAACTAATTCCAAAAGGTGTTATATACGAAGCTCCAAAAGGGTGAAGTCACTTTCCACATCTGTCTTAATCCCTTCACCCATACATACAAAACACCCCAATTCCCTCATTCACTCCCCCTGCACCTCCTCCTATCCTCTCCTACCTCCTTCTGGTCCCTCACTCTGTCCCCTCTCCCTTAGATTCTCCCATTTCATTCCCCTTTTATCCTCTCACTCACTCCTCAATCCCTTCATACATGCCACACTCCTTCTGGTCCCAACACATGCCTTCACACCCTCCTCTCAATCATACTTACACCGCTTCTGGATCCCCTCACTCAAAGTACGACCCTCTTCCAATCCTCTTATTCACATCTACCCTTCATTTTCTCTTTCAAACACACACACATTAAATTAAAACAAAAATCTCCTTAGCATGATCTGGTGCTTCTGATTATTAGTGATAGCTTGAATACTGGAACTGTCCCTGGCCTTTGCTAGTAAACACTTGGGGACTCAGGAATAATACCACATAGTACTTTTTCATGGAGAGGGTGACCTGGAATGCCCTTCTTCAGGAGGTCGTGGAGATGAAAACAGTAACAGAATTCAAAAATGTGTGGGATAAACAAAAAGGAATCCTGTATAGACGGCATAGAACCAAACAAGCTTAGCGGGGATTAGATGGCAACACCAGTAATTGGGAGGCAAAGCCAGTGCTGGGAAGACTTATACAGTCTGTGCCCTGATCATGGCTGGTCAGATTCAGCTTCAGTAACTTGAGAACAAGGCCAGTGCCAGACAGACTTCTATGGTCTATGCCTTGAAAATGGCAAGGAGAAATCAAGATCAAGTATACGTATGTAGTATCATATCATACCTTATACTATGAGTTTATCTAGCTAGGCAGACTGGATGGACCATGTAGGTCATTATCTGCAATTATCTACTATGTTACTATGGTAAGTTGGTGACCAGAGCCATAGGAACGCTAAAGTCCATAGCGACAGGTACTATGAAAAGAAAAATGGAGGTGATAATGCCCCTGTATGTTATTGATGAGACCTCACCTGGAGTATTATATCCACTGCTCGAGGCCACAGACAGGCGGGAGGCAGTCTAGAGAAAGGCTACCAAAATGGTGTAAGGTCAACAGCCAAAGCTTCATGAGATGAGTCTTAAGGAACTATGTATATCCTAAAGGAGAGGGCAGATGAGAGAATATGATAGAGACATCCAGATACAACTAAGTTATTAATAATGCCCAAGAAGAATGCTCTAGTATTTCTCAAGCCAGTTCCAGAGCACCCCCTAGCTGATCTGATTTCTAGGATATCCACAATGAAAATGAATGAGCAGATCCACATGCACTCACTCCTTCATGCACATTCATTGTAAATATCCTGAAGACCAAACATGCTAGGAATAACTCCAGTACTAGCTTGAGAAACACTTCTAAGAAGTCATGGTTTGAAACTCAGCATCAAAAAATTTTCTTCATGGAAAGAGTAGTAGAAGCATGGAATAGCCTTCCCAGTGAAAACAGTAGAGAAAAAAATAATGGAAACAGAATTCAAGTAAACCCAAGATAAGCACACAGGATCCCTAGTGGCAAATAAGTGAGGCGAAAGCCAAAATTCAACTGGGGCTTATGGCATCACGCCAGGAAGGAAATGGAGCAGACGAGCTGAGCCTTTTGTGGTCCTTCTCTGCTGTCATATTATGTTTCTGTGGGAGGGAGAAAAAAAAAAAAAAGAAAGAGGAATGTGGAATAGGCCAGGAAGCTGAGCAAATGTTTTTATCCTTCCCTTTACTGATTGTATGCCTTTTCCATTTTATTTTTCCTCCAAAACATAAATTACTACAGTTCCATATATTTACAGTACATCCCTTTCATTTGGACTAATTAAATAGCATGTTTTGCTTACTATATTTTAGTTTTGTGAACCGATTTTGGGCTTTTTGTGAAGGATGGTATAGGAAGTGTGGGATTAAACATAAAACAATTCCACCTTTAGGTTTCTCCTTCTAGAGTTTACCGCACACCTGCTTATACCATAAAAGTACTCTATCAGAATTATGCCACTGTATATACAGATAGATCCTCAGTCACTCAGTCTTTCCTCTCACCACCCATAAATGTTTATAAATGCATCTCATAAAAGTCTCTACAGTTTTTCAGAAGTGTACCCTCCTACATTAAGAGGCATAGAAAACCAGAAATACATTTGCACTCAGGGTGCTTCCAAATGAAACATCTGCCTATATTATGATCTCAAGAGTAAAGTAATGTACACTTTATATTTACAGCTATATGATCTGTCTCCAGTGGAGATGTCAAGAATGTGATCTGGTGAAAAACAGATAATAGAGAGGCTTTTAGGATGTAGAAAATACGAAAACAACAACACATATGACCACGTAAGACTGAGCTCCTTTACTAAACAGCTCAAAGTTCTGGATGGGATCTTAGTAGTCGTGGAAACTGTATTTCAAAACATATTAGTCCAGTATGTCTGAACCTTTTTGATCATGCGTCTTTAATATTTTTCAAATCCCATGACTGATCCTAGGGGACTCCAGAGCCCAGGATTAATAAGCCTCTGAGGGGACCCCTGGACCCTGGCACTATCAGCTTTCCTCTGCACACTTAAGGTGCAATCACTCTCTCTGCCTGAGTGTAGTGCTATGTGCTGTCTGGTGATGAACTTGGGTTTAATTTCCCACTCAGACCCTCTGATTTACATGTTGACTGGTGCGGGGGACACTGTCAAGGCAACACTCAGAGCCTCTAGACAGTGGGGAAGAGTAATGGTCACTGTGCAATGGCCATCCCTAAATGATGACAGATAAAGACCTACATGGTCCATCCAGTCTGCCCAACAAGGCTTGCCACAGCTGCATCTGCTGCTTCGTGCAAGTTACACTCCTTCATGGTTAAACACAAGTATAGCGAAGATAACACAAAAAAAAAAAAAAGGGAAAAAAGACGACACTTCAAATAAAAAAATATTTTTGGGAAAACGTTGAATTTTATTGAAAAGTGATATGACTCGACACAGCTGTGTTTCGGCCCAACTGGCCTGCGCCAGGAGTCTTTACACCATATGTGTATTTTCTTGTCTTTTTAAACCTTACTGTACAGAATGTTCTGGAAAACAGAACTTTATTTGAGCAACGGAGTCTTAATACAGACTCTGCAGGTACCGACTTCAAACAGTCTCCGTATAAAACTGCTAATCTCAAAAGATACGGAGCTATCACCTTTCAATAAAATTCAACGTTTTCCAAAATATTTTTTTGTATTTGAAGTGTCGTCTTTTTTCCCTTTTTTTTTTTGTGTCATCTTCGCTGTTGTTGTTTAACTGTTTGTTTTTTTGCGAGGATCAGTTTCTTCTGTTTTGTTGGATAAACACAAGTATCACAGACAAGAGAGTTGGCAAGTCACCACCATGCCAACCACATATATGCAATTACATATGATGCAGTCTTGGAACCCAATACCATTTCAAGCATGCCAACAATCTGAAAAATGGTTTTATTATTATGGCTGCACCACAGTTGCATTCATTATTTACATGATTAAACCAACAATCTAACAATATTGCTAAAGAACAACAGTTTACTTGCTAATTTCAGTCCTAAGATGTCTTCCACTCCCAAACAGAGGTAGACAGTACCCGCACTCATAGTTTATGATATGAATGCGATATAAAATATGCATGCTTGACCCTGATCTGTCTTTTGCCAAGTACCACACTCCTGCCCATCACAAAACTCCATCAGCCAAGAGGTCATTTAAGTTTTGTTTCGAATCCACCCTTTGTCCCACACATTTCTGAATTCCCTCCTTAGAGGTCTGATTACAAAGTCAGCCAATGACTCTCTTACTACAATGCCACTCTAGCTAGGAGTAAATATAAAATAGGGGTCATATCCCTGGGTATCTGCAACCGAGCTGAAAGTCCAAGAGCAAGAAAATACTGCAGGGTCAAAAAAATAAAAAATCCTCTCTCTCTCGCGTGCACTCCTTGTCGCCATGGCAGGAGAGGAAAGCACTAAGCAGCATTTCTTCTGCCTCAGCCAGCAGCTCCTTGGACACTACAGGGCAGTCAGTAGTTCAGACTCCACACTGAAGCTGACAAAAAGAGGAGAGAGCCGCAGGAAAGCAGGGCTGCTCTCCGACTCTTCCTGCCTCCAGGGGACTGCACAAAGGCAAGAAAGCCTTTTTCAAATGAAGGAGAGCTCTGGAATGAGGGGGCATAGGACAAAATTAAGAGGGAATAGGCTTAGGAGTAACCTAAGGAAGTATTATTTCACAGAAAGGGTGATGGAGGCGTGGAATGGCCTCCCGGTGGAGGTGATGGAGTCGAGGTCTGTTCCAGAGTTTAAAAAGGTACGTGGGATCGCTTAGGAACAGGAAGAATTAGGGGTTACAGAGGATGGGCAGATCGGATGGGTTATATGGCCTTTATCTGTTTCTATTTTAGGGGGAAGACTGTGCCAGTGGAGAAGGAAAAATAAGTTGGTACTCTAACCGGCACTTCCGGCACCTCAACTGTAACTGTGTGCTCACCCCAAAATCAGGTGTTTGTAATCGGGCCTGGATGCGAGCACACTATAAGTTACCGGAAATGTGTTAGAATCACTATCCTCGTCTTCCACTCTCTAAGAATGGAAGAGGAAAATGAAACTAAATTTAGGATTCTCCCTTTTGGTCCCACACAACTCAATCAGTCACAGAGTTCTTTTCAATGCAATAACTAGGTATTTATTTTAAATTCAACTTCAAAGTAAATTAAAGACAACTTACACAATTATACAATGTCCCACAATTTATGTACATAAATAACCCTTTTCTTTTAAAAAGAAATATAAACTCGCTTCTTTTCTCTTTCCAGGTATTATTACAGCAGAACCAGAACAGACATCAGATAAGTATAATGTTTTTGTTTTCACTAAATCTTTCCCCTGTTAACAATTCTTTGTACTCTCCCAAAAGATGTTTCTCCGGAATTTGATACTTTGTGTTCCCCTTTATGTTTTGCAGGAAACTTCTCCTTTTCTTTCCCCCCCCTTCTGGAACGGGTAAGTATTTGATTTGGATTTTTTTCTCTTCTCTCTTTTCCCCTTTTTCCCCTTGAAAGTAAGTAACCCACTTTCCCCTTGATACTCAGTCCCAGTATCTAAGTCACTTAGCTGTCGAGTCTCAATTCCTTTGGTTCCAAGCGTGCCGGTGAAATCTTTCTTGCGCCGGGGCCCTTGTAGATTTTCTTAAATGCACAGCTGGTCTTCCTCCTAAACCTCCCCTTAAAACCAAAATAAATGGAGAGAAAACCCTGTCTGCTCTGGGTAACGGCAGAAATTCTGCCTGCTAGGAAGGTTTTACACTGTGGTTTATCTAATTATTAAAATTAAAATAAGTATAGTTTGTCCCTTTTTCTCAAGTCTTCTCCTTTTCTAACTATTTTTTCTTTCCCTAACTAACACTAATGTAATAGTGTTGGCCGGTCTTGGGCACTTTCACTATTCTTTCACAATACTTTATATCACTTTACATTCCATTCATACTTCTATATTGTTTTCTAACCACTTCAGTAATTTAACACTTAACTCCTAAAAAAACTATTTTAAATTCCAAAAATTCCTTAACTATTACACCCCTACTATATTCCCAAATACCCCCTTATATAACTCACACCCCACACCCCTAACAAACCCAGTTACTCTTAATTCTATTTCCTAAACTTAATACATTTTAACCAAACTTCCCCAATAAACCACTATAACCCCCTCAATAATACACTATTCTCTAATTATTTTTACTTTCAAAATTTCTCAAATTCCTTCTCTTTTACCCTTCAAACACCTTCCACTCTCTCCCCTCACACACCACACACCTCTCTCCTTGACTGACCAACACCTTCTGACCAACTGCCTCAACCACCGTTTCCAGGGAGACCAGCGCTGGCTTGCCATTCCGAGACCAGCTCAGCCAATCACTATCCCTTTTAAACATTCCAAGCTGGCTGAGCTGACCTGCGGAATGTTGGCCAGCGCTGCTACAGCTCCATTTTAAAAAAATAAAACCCCATAGACTTTAATGGAAAATCATATTAATTAACCAAAATCACCTTAAAATTTTCTCAAATCACTCCAAACTTCACCCAAAAATTAAACTCCCCATTCCCTATCCATCCCTGTTTTCCAATTTTAAAAATCTCAAATTCTGACGTCCGCCTTCAAACAAACTATCCCAGACCCCTCTAAAATTCCCAAATCCAATTAAAAACTATCCCAAAAATTTCAAACTTCCCTCCCGGACCTACCCTGTCGAATTTAAAAAAGTAACCCTTTCCTAACCCTATAAAACCCACTCCTGTCAAAAACTCCTATTTAAAATACAAAACTTGAAAAACTAAAGTACTACAAAAATCCTAAAAAATTCCCTAACCCCAAATCCAAAAACAGAATTTAAATTAAACAAAACCCTGATTTTTTAAAAATAAAAAACCAAATTTACACATTTTAAAAATAAATACATTAAAATTTCGGGTCAAAAGACCCCTCACCTTGACCGGGAATTTCCCCTCACACGACCCCTGCCTTTGGTTCCGGTCCTCGCTGTCTTCCCACAAAAACGGAGGCAAGAATAAAAAAGCTCCGAAGCCGGGCCCAAAATTTAGGCCCCGGCTTCGGCCTAAACGCGAAAACGCGCGTTCGCGATGTGTGCATGAGGCGCGCCGCCTCATGCACTCTCGCCCTGACGTCCTCTTCTTCGGCCGCCTCTTCTCGGCTCCCACAACACACGCCTGGGATGCTCCCTCGACGCCCCGCCTCTGCGCCGGCCCCACAAAACGGCCCCAACCAACCAGCGCCCCAGAACAACGGCGCCACTTCCCCTCTTCGGCCCCGGGAACTCACTCGTCCCCGGAAGCCAAAAATCATGGCGCTGCCTGCCCCAAGCAGCGCTGGCTTGCTGCCACTGCCGCCGGCACAAAAACGAGGCCGAACTCCATCGGGAGCCTCCGGCAGCGCTCCCCTCACTCTTCCCAGCCCCTTCCTGGGCCCGAACATCTCTTCACTCCCGGGGGCAAGCGCAAACACCCCCAGGAGACAGAAAAACGTTGTGCTGCCCTCTGCAACCCCCAACAGCCCCCAGGTAAGTATCAAATTTATTTTTTTTCTAAACCTAAACCCCCTGTTACATTCACCCGGACAAAAACCAAATATTGTCCCCAATATTATTTCACTTCCCCCCCCCCCTCTTCTAACCACTATACCACCTTATACCTCAAACATATTCCATCAATTTTCCTTCACCCCTAACCAATCTCCGATTATTTCATTCAAGCACACTCACATCCAACCCTGATGACATTACCCCAGAATAAAATTTTCCTGCAGATATTGGGAACACACACCCTTATTACTTCTTGCAGAACTTCTTACATTCTCCATTTTCTCATTATCTGTGACAGAGGGATTAGTACTTGGGTTAACCACAAATTCTGTAATTATTACATAACCTTTTTGTTTTTCTTTTCTAGAATTTTTCTCAACATTACTCTTCTCTTTAGTCACAATCAATTTCTCCTGAATTTGTTCGATTTCAGACCCTTTCACCTCAAAAATATATTTCTTAAGAGAATCTCTATGAACTATTTTCTCTCCATAAGTTTCATTTGCGATCTTAACTACATTTCCAAATTTCCCAAAAACTCCTATTACCTTATAGGGGCAAGCCTCCCACAAATCCTGAATTTTGTGTCTGCCCGGAAATCTCTGCCGCTTCAGCAAGACCCAACTTCCCTCCACCAACAGCTCTGCTCCTGCCTTCTTGTCATATTGCTCCTTCATTTTTAAATTCTGACGTTCCGCACACTTTTGAGCCTGTTCCTGTGCAAACTTCAACTTTTCTTTATGTTGCTGTACCCAATCTTCCAGATTTTCAATATTTCCCCAGTCTTCATGATCCTCCTTTTCCTGTACCAGGGACTCAAAAGGAAGCAACGAATCTCTTCCCAGAAACAATTCAGCTGGCGTATACTCAGTGGAACTATGCACAGAACTGTTATAAATCTGGACTACTTCAGGCAAAAACTTGGACCAATTCTTCTTCTTATCTTCCGGGAAGGTACTCAAAATCTGATGCAAGGTCCTGTTAAACCTCTCGCACCGTCCATTGCCCTGGGGATGGTATGGAGTGGTCCTCGTCTTCTTAATCCCATACCATTTGCAAATTTCCTTTATAACTCCGGATTCAAATGCTGGCCCCTGATCTGAGTGTAGTTTCTCAGGTACTCCATATACAGCGAACCATCTAGATATCAAGGCTTCCGCTGTGGTTCTGGCTGTCTGATTGCGTGTGGCCACTGCTACCGCAAACCGGGAAAATAGATCTGTCATGACGAGCACGCTTTCAAATCCTCGTCTGTCCCTTTCTAACATGGTATAGTCTACAGCTAGCACCTCCTGGGGTTTTATCACATTGAAACATCCCATTTCACATCTCTCCTTGGGGAATAATTCTCTCGCTAAACAGCATCTTCTGCAATCTTTAATCCACTCAGCCACGTCTGCCCGCATGTTCACCCAGAAGTGTCTCTTTCTTAGGTTCTTAAACGTGGTCTCTACTGCGTAGTGTCCCATATTGTTATGGAAGTTTTCCAATATTTCCTTCTTCAACAAGTCTGGTACCACGATCTGCAGAATATCCTCTCCCGATCTACAGTCTTCGTACCCTCTAAAAAGCATTCCATCTTTTATCAACAGACGATCTCGATGTTTCCACAACTGCTTCACCCTGGGCGAAGTCAAATCTTCCTGAGAAGGAGAGTATTGATGCTCTTTCCATCCCATTACTACACTGACTGTTTCATCTTCTCTCTGAGCTTTCTTTATTCTTTCATTTGGGCATTCCAATAACATTCCCAGACAGTTCTTCGGTGAATGAAACTTCTTTCCTTTCTCTCTCACTGAAATCATTTTACAGGCAAAACCGAAGAAATCTTTTTCCACATCACCTCCCTCCAACTCTGGCTCTTCTTCCTCGGGTAATCTAGTCAATGCATCAGCCACTTGATTGCAACGACCTGGCTTATATTCGACCTCAAAGTCTAGATCTGCCAGTTGAGCCAACCATCTTTGCTCTACTGCCTGAATTCTTGCAGAGTCAAGATACTTGAGGGGATTGTGATCTGTCCTCAGTATAAATTTCCGGTATATCAAGTATTCCCTAAATTTCTCTGTCGCCGCCCATTTCAGAGCCAGCAGTTCTAATTTGAAGGCAGAGTAGTTGTTAGCGTTCCGCTCCGACTTCCTCAGCCCTCGGCTTGCAAAAGCAATGACTTTCTCTTCGCCATCTTGTATTTGACTCAGGACAGCTCCTAGGCCACGGTAGCTTGCATCTGTTGTAAGAATAAATGCCTCTGTGAAGACAGGATATCCCAAGATAGGAGCCGAAATGAGCCTCTCCTTCAGAGTGTCAAAAGCTCTCTGACATTCCTCATTCCACATTAAGGTCGAACTTTCAGGAACAGTTTTCCCCGTCAGAGCATGTAATGGTGATGCAATTTTGGCGAAATCCTTCACAAAGCGTCTGTAAAAACTGGCCAGACCCAGGAAACTTCTCATCTCCGTTTAGTCTTCGGAACCTTCCACTCCTGCACAGTTTTGACTTTCTCCAGATCTGCTGAGACACCATTCTGGGACACTATATAGCCTAGGAACCTTACTTCACGGCACAGAATCTTGCATTTTGCCGGCTTAAGCTTCAGACCACTTATTTTCATCCTTTCAAATACCAGATCAAGTCTTTCCAGGTGCTGTTCAAAAGTGCTTGCATATACCAGAATGTCATCAAGGTATAAGAGTAGGATTTCAAAGACGTACTCAGTCATGACAGACTCCATCAACCTCTGAAAACTAGCAGGGGCATTGCACAATCCAAAAGGCATCCGTGTCCACTCAAATAACCCGAAAGGAGTTGTTACTGCTGTTTTTTCAATATCTTTCGGGGCCATGCCCATCTGGAAATACCCAGATGTCATGTCTAAAGACGAGAACCACCTTGAAGATCCCAGAGCGTCCAGTGATTCATCTATTCTTGGAAGTGGATATGCATCTCTGATGGTAAGAGAGTTCAACTTCCTATAATCGCAGCAGAATCTTAAGCTGCCATCCTTCTTTTTTATCACAACTGCTGGAGATGCCCAAGGACTGTAGCTTTTTCTTAACACCCCCTGTTTCACCAGCTTGTACACATGTGCCTTAAATTGGTCAAAAATATGAGGGGAGACCCTTCTGAATGGCTGTTTCACTGGTTTAGCTTCACCCGTGTCAATTCGATGAGAAACCAGGTCAGAAAAGCCTATGTCCGCGTCGTTGGTAGAGAACACGGAACGATGTTTCCATAATAACTCTCTTAATTGTTGGGCTTGCTCCACGGACAATTTATCCCATTCCACTTTCACTTGAGGAAGCTGTTCTTCCCAACTATTCATTTTTAGCTCACATCTCACAGAACTCTCTTCCGACTGTTCACATGCTGAAGTATGAACCTCTGCTATCTGTGCTCTTCCAGGTATGGAAATATCTTGAACTCCTGCATTTATCATCCGGACCCAGATATTTCCTCTTTCTGGCTTAACCAAGGTGTTCACCACCCTCACCTTGTTAGGTAAGGTAATCTTCCGTGAAGCAGTCACCATTAAAACACCAGAAACTTTCCGTACCTGTTGACATTTTCCCATCAGTATGCTTTCCGTCATAGCTGGCAAAATTTGCTTCCCACTACCGCGCACTTTAACATATCCCTCTGCCTTGATCTTATTTCGGGATATTTCGGCTCTCACTTTCGCGATCTTCTCAGGAGCACTCATCAAAACTGTCAGATCCTTGAACAATCCTTCTAGATATCTGAGCACATTCATTCCCACTATTCCTGGTACAGGCTGGCTCTCAACCTGTCCATTGTAAAAATTATCCTTGACAATAAAAATGCATCTTCTTGGTATGACTTGACCCAGGCATTGAACATCGGCGTCAATATACCCAAGCACAGGTAGATCCGTCCCATTTACAGCCACTAGCACCAGTTCACTAGCATCTTTAAGATGTGCGGTGTCAGGGAAGTTTTTATAGAAGTAACTGGCCAGTATGGTAGATACACTCGAACCAGTGTCGATGGTACATAGGGTTTCCACTCCATTTATCATAACCTTCAATACCGGACTGGTTCCCACCGCTCTCTCTCCCAGGTAACTTGTTTCCGAGACTTCCTCCACATTCACTGATCTCTGCATCTGTATCCCTGGTTTTCTTTCACTTCCCGTCACCGGGATTGGAGCGCTTCCTTGAGCATTACCACTGGAACTAGGTTTTTCCTCCTCCTTATTACATTGGTTCTTGCTCATTGGAGCACTTCGGGCTCTTTCTGAGAAACCACTCCTCTCACTCTGACAGTATCGTGCTATATGTCCTGGTTCCTGACAGCGGTAGCATATGGGTTCACCAGTCACCGTTCTAGAAGGTCTTGCATTACAATTATATCGAGGACACTCCTTCCTGACTTCCGAATATCGTAACTGGTCTCTCTCTATCCGTTGTCTTCTCCATTCCTCCTCTTGCCTCTCGCACATCTTAGCCAACATATTAGTCATCTGACGCATCATCACCACTGTCGCTGTCTCCTCTGGACGACCATAATCACCAGCGTCTTCCCTCGGTCTTGGTAGGATTTTCTTTGGTGCTGTCTCCCACGTGGACAAGCCTCTTTCCTCACCGGCCCACCTGATGGCTGCCTGCATCAGTTCTGCAAAACTTTGTCTGGGATTGTCTTCGTTGCTTCTCAGCACTTCTCTCTTTAACGTCTCATCCCTTAGACCAATGATAAACTGCTCCTTCAAAGTTTCATCAGGATCCCCAACTCTCCTTCGGTCTCTAGCCATGATACCCTCCAACTTCTCCTGGAGACGATACGCATACACACGGATGGAATCTTTTTCACCTTGACGTAAATTGTAGAATTCTTGAAACCGAAGTCCCAAAGCCACTCGATCACCATAAACTTGTTTCAGCAACTCGAAGATTTCTTCAACCGTACAATCCCTCGGAAGCGTGTACTTCACGGTGTCTGCTGCAATCCCCTTCAAATGATTCCTCACTATATCACACTGGTCTTCAGCTGGGATGCGCATGATTTTCATTCTTGATTTCATTTTCTCCACCCATTCTCCGATTTTCAAATCTTCGGGTCCTTTGGGAAATCCACTAAATTCTGGCATGGAACGCTCCTGAGGAATGAACACCGTGTGCGCGATTACTTGAGGCACAGGGGCAATGGAACTTCCCGATGCTCCTCCGTCCATTCTCGTACCTCTCAGGAATCAAGTGTTGCTGCAAGGCAGAGATCCCAGGCAAACCCAAAACCCAGGATACTTTGTCACCCCAGAAATAATTCACCACAATTTTTAAAATTTTATTACAACCACTTAATATCTGCAATTAAATTCCCCCTCCTCCTCAGAATTTACTTTTAGGGGCCCTCAAATTCAGGGATATTATCCTGCCGACTACGCCAATTTCTAACCGGCACTTCCGGCACCTCAACTGTAACTGTGTGCTCACCCCAAAATCAGGTGTTTGTAATCGGGCCTGGATGCGAGCACACTATAAGTTACCGGAAATGTGTTAGAATCACTATCCTCGTCTTCCACTCTCTAAGAATGGAAGAGGAAAATGAAACTAAATTTAGGATTCTCCCTTTTGGTCCCACACAACTCAATCAGTCACAGAGTTCTTTTCAATGCAATAACTAGGTATTTATTTTAAATTCAACTTCAAAGTAAATTAAAGACAACTTACACAATTATACAATGTCCCACAATTTATGTACATAAATAACCCTTTTCTTTTAAAAAGAAATATAAACTCGCTTCTTTTCTCTTTCCAGGTATTATTACAGCAGAACCAGAACAGACATCAGATAAGTATAATGTTTTTGTTTTCACTAAATCTTTCCCCTGTTAACAATTCTTTGTACTCTCCCAAAAGATGTTTCTCCGGAATTTGATACTTTGTGTTCCCCTTTATGTTTTGCAGGAAACTTCTCCTTTTCTTTCCCCCCCCCCTTCTGGAACGGGTAAGTATTTGATTTGGATTTTTTTCTCTTCTCTCTTTTCCCCTTTTTCCCCTTGAAAGTAAGTAACCCACTTTCCCCTTGATACTCAGTCCCAGTATCTAAGTCACTTAGCTGTCGAGTCTCAATTCCTTTGGTTCCAAGCGTGCCGGTGAAATCTTTCTTGCGCCGGGGCCCTTGTAGATTTTCTTAAATGCACAGCTGGTCTTCCTCCTAAACCTCCCCTTAAAACCAAAATAAATGGAGAGAAAACCCTGTCTGCTCTGGGTAACGGCAGAAATTCTGCCTGCTAGGAAGGTTTTACACTGTGGTTTATCTAATTATTAAAATTAAAATAAGTATAGTTTGTCCCTTTTTCTCAAGTCTTCTCCTTTTCTAACTATTTTTTCTTTCCCTAACTAACACTAATGTAATAGTGTTGGCCGGTCTTGGGCACTTTCACTATTCTTTCACAATACTTTATATCACTTTACATTCCATTCATACTTCTATATTGTTTTCTAACCACTTCAGTAATTTAACACTTAACTCCTAAAAAAACTATTTTAAATTCCAAAAATTCCTTAACTATTACACCCCTACTATATTCCCAAATACCCCCTTATATAACTCACACCCCACACCCCTAACAAACCCAGTTACTCTTAATTCTATTTCCTAAACTTAATACATTTTAACCAAACTTCCCCAATAAACCACTATAACCCCCTCAATAATACACTATTCTCTAATTATTTTTACTTTCAAAATTTCTCAAATTCCTTCTCTTTTACCCTTCAAACACCTTCCACTCTCTCCCCTCACACACCACACACCTCTCTCCTTGACTGACCAACACCTTCTGACCAACTGCCTCAACCACCGTTTCCAGGGAGACCAGCGCTGGCTTGCCATTCCGAGACCAGCTCAGCCAATCACTATCCCTTTTAAACATTCCAAGCTGGCTGAGCTGACCTGCGGAATGTTGGCCAGCGCTGCTACAGCTCCATTTAAAAAAAATAAAACCCCATAGACTTTAATGGAAAATCATATTAATTAACCAAAATCACCTTAAAATTTTCTCAAATCACTCCAAACTTCACCCAAAAATTAAACTCCCCATTCCCTATCCATCCCTGTTTTCCAATTTTAAAAATCTCAAATTCTGACGTCCGCCTTCAAACAAACTATCCCAGACCCCTCTAAAATTCCCAAATCCAATTAAAAACTATCCCAAAAATTTCAAACTTCCCTCCCGGACCTACCCTGTCGAATTTAAAAAAGTAACTCTTTCCTAACCCTATAAAACCCACTCCTGTCAAAAACTCCTATTTAAAACACAAAACTTGAAAAACTAAAGTACTACAAAAATCCTAAAAAATTCCCTAACCCCAAATCCAAAAACAGAATTTAAATTAAACAAAACCCTGATTTTTTAAAAATAAAAAACCAAATTTACACATTTTAAAAATAAATACATTAAAATTTCGGGTCAAAAGACCCCTCACCTTGACCGGGAATTTCCCCTCACACGACCCCTGCCTTTGGTTCCGGTCCTCGCTGTCTTCCCACAAAAACGGAGGCAAGAATAAAAAAGCTCCGAAGCCGGGCCCAAAATTTAGGCCCCGGCTTCGGCCTAAACGCGAAAACACGCGTTCGCGATGTGTGCATGAGGCGCGCCGCCTCATGCACTCTTGCCCCGACGTCCTCTTCTTCGGCCGCCTCTTCTCGGCTCCCACAACACACGCCTGGGACGCTCCCTCGACGCCCCGCCTCTGCGCCGGCCCCACAAAACGGCCCCAACCAACCAGCGCCCCAGAACAACGGCGCCACTTCCCCTCTTCGGCCCCGGGAACTCACTCGTCCCCGGAAGCCAAAAATCATGGCGCTGCCTGCCCCAAGCAGCGCTGGCTTGCTGCCACTGCCGCCGGCCCAAAAACGAGGCCGAACTCCATCGGGAGCCTCCGGCAGCGCTCCCCTCACTCTTCCCGGCCCCTTCCTGGGCCCGAACATCTCTTCACTCCCGGGGGCAAGCGCAAACACCCCCAGGAGACAGAAAAACGTTGTGCTGCCCTCTGCAACCCCCAACAGCCCCCAGGTAAGTATCAAATTTATTTTTTTTCTAAACCTAAACCCCCTGTTACAGTACTACCACAGACCGGCGACACATCAGTTGAGTTTCAAAGCATGGACTTGCACGCAGAGATGGCTGGTTTCCCTGATTTGCCCCCCTTCAAAAAGTATGATAAAATTTGCAGTACAGTGCACTGCAATAAAAACTATGTCAAGCCAAACATTTCATATTCTCCTCTTGTGCCCCCTAGTTTGAAAACTACTGAAAACTATTGTGTTAATCTACTAAAGAAGTCAATCTCTACCCAACTACTAGAGTCATTAGTTTTCTTTTACATGGTCTTTTCTCCTTTTGCAAATTAACATGTCTTTCTTGTTGCTTAATCACTCCTAATTTGGTGAAGATAGAAATTCTGCTCCCTGTACATGCTTTCTCCCAAATGCATGGCCCCCTTTCTCGAGACCACTAAGGTATGATCGGGAGGAATAAGACCCAGAAACTTCCATGCATCTGTTGATGTGACTATCTGAGGGGGTCTTTTACAAGGGTATACTAGTGTTTTAGCACAGGCTAAACACTAGAGACGCCCATAGGAATATATATATCTCTAACATTTAGCGCATACTTATTTTTAGCGTGCGCTAAAAACGCTAGCGCTCCTTTATAAAAGGACCCCTGAATGACTTACTTGTGTTTTATGTTTTCATTTTTAGTATGTATGAAATAAGATTATTGAATATTTTATTTTTCTTTTAAAAAATGCAAACATTGTACGATGTTCTAATTTAATTGTTGTGACCCGCTTTCAACCTGAAGGCTAAGCAGGATGTAAGTGCTGGAATTAAATTAAATTAAATCTTAACAATAATAATTTGTATAGCACATACCAGATGTACACACTGGTGTACAGAACATTAAGGAGTCAACACAAGAAAAGTCACCTAAGGTTAGGTGCCAAAACTGTGAGCACTAAGTTTATTATGGCTATTAAGCCCCTAACTGCCATTCTAGAACACAAGCATAAGTCAGCATTTGTTAGCCTACCTTTTATTGGTTTTTACTGTTCACATATCCTGTGTTCATACACTATTGATACTCCCTGAGGCTTTATTCTGTAGGTATCCTTTTTACTTTTATAGTGGACTAGTTTTGTCTAAGTCTTCACACAGCCGTTTTACTCCAGACACTGAACACAGCTTTGTTTTATGGTGGGTTTCATTGATTTACTCTTATTTGTGCGTTCTCCCCTTTTCCACATGCCCCTTTTGATTTGTTTTAATAGTTATTATAATTTAAGATGGCCCTACTTTGATCACTTTAATTAACATACCCCCCTTTTACAAAGCCGTGCTTGTGGCTGACGGTGCGGTGATGTCTGTACAGCCCATTCAAAGTGAATGGGCTGTGTCGGCATTGCCGCGTGGCTTTGAGCTCCATGATGCAATGTTTTAACTGACATACTGCTAACACTTGTCATAAGTATGTAAGTATTGTCACACTGGGACAGACCAAAGGTCAATGAAGCCTAGCATCCTGTTTCCAACAGTGGCGAATCCAGGTCACAAATACCTGGCAAGATCCCAAAAATATATTTTTCATCTCTGTAATTTTGTATGGTCTATTGATGTTTATACTGGTTTAAATACCTTGTTGTTTTTATATATTTATCGTATGCTTATATTTATTGTTATTTTGTTGTTTTTATATATATTATTGATCTTATGCCTTTTGTTAGCCATTTGTTAAACGTGCAGCCCATTTAAAAAAATATATTTTCCAATAGAATTTTTTATTTCATTGGATTTTTAATGTATGGTTTAGATATAAGGTTTTGATTTTGGTTTGTATATAATGCTGTATCTGACCCCTGAAGCAGGCAGGTGTTCTCGCTGAAATATGGCCCTTGTCGGGTCTCTCATTTGTGCCACAATAAAGACCTGTTGTTTGATACTCCCTGTGTAGAAGTCAGTGTATTATCCTGCACTTTACTGTTTGGCATTTATTAGTCAACATTTAGGTACAACTGCCATGTCTATAGCAGGTGTAAATGCGCACACTTAAATGCGGCACCTTGCATGCATAACTGACAGTGTTCTATAAAGTCAGAATACCCATGCTCCACTCATATGAATGCCCCCTGTACAGTTAAGCATTAGAAAATTTACGCACTTTATAGAAGAGGGTCATTACTCACGTATATCTATAAATTACTGCCAATTAGTGTTAGTTAAGGTCAATTATTGATAGTTATTGACAATTAAGGGGTAATTAAGTTGTGCATACACTAGTGGTACCATTCTATAACTACTGTGCATCCATTTATAGAGTTAGAGGGATAGAGGGCAGTTTTGTAACAGGCCACTTATGGGTGAAGGCCAAGTGGACACCTACTTTGATGCTATGGGCCCTGTTTACTAAGATGCGCTAGAGGCACGCTAGCATTTTTAGCTCGCGCTAAATCCTCTTCTCCTCTGCTGATCTCCTCTTCTCCCCTAACTGCTGTGAGGATCTCTCCTCCGGTCACCATGTGCTCATCGCTTAGCTGAATGGCAGGCACCTCCCTGCAGATTCTCTCTCTGCTTCAACAACAAAGACTTTTGTAAGTTAACTTTTGATTTAAACCTGTTATCTTGTGTTAAAGCATAAATTCTCCTGTACCAAGATCCTTTTAAAAGGCTACCTCTTGCTTGCAACATTGATTACATTAGCTGTATTATAAAATAAACCCTTTTGAAGCTAAATATATGGTCTTTATTTTCTGAGCACAGGTTCTTGGACCTTGCAGTGCAGTTTGGTGTAACTCAACAAATATAGTATTCAATTCCTTTCTTATTCTTGCAATTGTAAATCTTATTACCTTATAGGTAATTGGTGGAGAATTAATCAAAATATATCTTAAACTTAGAAATACTGCACATGCTACGACCAAATGCTCTGGGCAGTTCCCCTGTTCTTAAATATCATATTAGAACTGTGAATATTTTTTGTAACAATTACCTATAAGGTAATAAGATTTACAATTGCAAGAATAAAAAGGAATTGAATACTATATTTGTTGAGTTACACCAAACTGCACTGCAAGGTCCAAGAACCTGTGCTCAGAACATAAAGACCATATATTTAGCTTCAAAAGGGTTTATTTATAATACAGCTAATGTAATCAATGTTGCAAGCAAGAGGTAGCCTTTTAAAAGGATCTTGGTACAGGAGAATCTGATCTACTGCCAGAATCAGACCACGGAGCCACGGTCCCAGACAGAGACCGAACGTTGGAGGTGAGAATTATTATATAGGATTTTATAGGATTTAGGATTGGAGTGGAGGAGTGGCCTAGTGGTTAGAGTGGTGGACTTTGGTCCTGGGGAACTGGGTTCGATTCCCACTGCAGGCACAGGCAGCTCCTTGTGACTCTGGGCAAGTCACTTAACCCTCCATTGCCCCAGGTACAAATAAGTACCTGTATATAATATGTAAGCCGCATTGAGCCTGCCATGAGTGGGAAAGCGCGGGGTACAAATGTAATAAAATAAATTAGCACACGCTAACCATATAGATGTCCATAACATCCTATGGACGTCTACACGCTAGAATGCTAGCATGCGCTAAAAACGCTAGCGCACCTTAGTAAACAGGGCCCTCTGTGTCTTCATAAGTTACTAGGGGCAAAGAGGCAGAAGTCACATCTAGATTGAACCCACAGATATTTACATCTGATTGGAAGCAGGTGCTAATGTTCATGCAAAAAAGTACATGTATATTTTATAAACAACACGTATAAATCATGACTTGACTTTACCCATTCTCTGTTCATACTCTACCTCAAAACACACCTTCTCGGTACCGCGCCATTTCTTTATGGGGTAATTTTATAAAAACACTTCAACTGTTGTATAGACAAGGAAAAAAGAGCAGCTTGTGGAAAGCTGTGTATGTTAATATCCATAGTAAAGGATGGAAAGTTCCAGACCAAGAGGCTGTAATGGAAGAAGTTGACTTGGATACAGTGACAGTCATCGAGACATGGTTCACAAAGTGAAAGTGAGGTAGACTGAACAAATTTCAGAAATCTGTGCTTAGGAGGATCTAGCTAAAGATAGACAAAGCAATGGAACCAGACGGGATACATCTGATGATACTTAGGGACATTCTGGTGACAGGCAGACAAGGTTCTTCTCCACAACAGTAGAAATAAGGAGGAGGCTGCGAGTTAAGGGCCACAAAGTCTGATCACAGTGGTGACTAAATTAATGCAATTGTGCAATAACAGAGGACAGTACAAAGAGCTTACAATCTAATAGACAAAAATAAAGCAAGCAAATCAATTAATGTGTAGAGGAAAGAGGAGAGGAGGGTAGGTGGGGCGAGTGGTTACAAGTCAAAAGCAATGTTAAAGAGGTGGGCTTTCAATCTAGATTTAAAGATGGTCAAGGATGGGGCAAGACGCAGTGCTGGACAGACCCTGATCGTAACTGAATAGATGGGCTGGTGTGAAAATTTTAAGGGGCTTCGACATTAGCTTCAGAACTTTTAGTACAAGAAAAGTGATGGCCAGATTTCTACGGTCTGTGCCCTGAGAATGGCAAGGACAAATCAAACGAATATACATATAAAGTATCACATACCATGTAAAATGAGTTTATCTTGTTGAGCAGACTGGATGGACCGTATAGGTCTTTATCTGCCGTCATTTACTTTGTAGTACAGTGTTTGGAATCCAATGGATAAGAGGATCCAAGCAGTATAGTTTCACTAGAAGAAGGTATTATCAGAAATATCTGATTAGTTTCTTTTGACTGGGTGACTAAACAATTGGATCAAGGGAGATCATGTTTCCCCTCTACTTCAACAATATCATTGGCTTCCTGTTGAACAATGAACTATTTACAAAACCATTCTGCTCACTTTCAAAGCTATCCAAGTGGGTTGCTCCAACTATCTTTTGTCTCTCATTATACCGTATTTTCCATCACGCTCCCTCTGTTCCTTGAACGATCACCGCTTTGTCCTTCCTAGTCCAAAACAGGCAACCCTTGATTCAAGCAGACACTGAGCTTTCTTTTTTTGCAGCCCCTGCCCTTTGGAATTCCATGCCTCTCTCTCTCCGTGCTCAATCCTCCTTAAAGCAGTTTAAAGTTGATCTTAAAACCTGACTCTTCAACTTTGCTTTCAACACTGACTGAGGGTACAAACTCCTTGAATCACAGGGTCTTCCTTTCTCTGTTTCTCCCTCTGTCTACTCTTTTCTCAGCTGCTGCTTTTCTTCACTGTTTGTTTTATCTGTCCTATCTGATATTGTAGTTCCTTTCCACGCTCATCTTCTTTTGTCATTTTACACTGTACACCGCCTTGGTCTGCTAGTGAGTAAAGGCTGTATAGAAAGTAAATAAAATGAAGTGAAATGAAATGTGGTGTACTTAGATTTCAGCAAGGCCTCTGATACAATTTCACACAGGTGACTCATAAATAAAGTGAATATACTTGGATTGGCCCTAAAGTGATTGATTGTGCTAGAAACTGATTGAGCGGAAGACAAACAAGGGTAGAAGTAAACTGTTCACTCCGAGGATATCATTAACAGTGCTGTACCACAGGGGTTGGTCCTTGGCCGGTTCTTACAGAAGTAATGTTGGGAACGGTTTGCCACTTTGCAAGTGATACCAAAATCTGCAACAGGGTAGACACCCTGGAAAGTACACATAACATGAGGATACAGATCTGTAAGGTAAGAATTTTCAACAGACTGTAATAAAGAGAAATCATTCAGTAATAGTTCGGTGAGGAGCAGCTTATCCTAGTCTAAAGTGTTCCAACAGTATGTTCAGAGAGAAAGTAAGGGATGGAAAGTTCCAGACCAAGAGGCTGTAATGGAAGAGGTTGACTTGGATACAGTGGCAGTCATGGAGACATGGTTCACAAAGAACCATGACTGGGATATAGTTACATCAGGCTATAATCTATTCAGGATGGAAAGAGTAGGAAAAAAGGAGGAGGAGTGGCGCTATATGTAAAAATAATATTAAAACCACAGAACTGCAACGCTTATGAGGCAGGGAGGCAGCTCTGTAGGTTCATCTGGAAAGACAGCATCTATTTAAATTGATGAGATAAGAACTACACTTCTTAACAAGCAATTATATGCACAGCCAAAAAAAAATCAGTTCTTGTTTATATTTTTAGCATTTTCCCATCATTAATGTGAACATTTTAAATGTGCAAGAATATTTTAACGCATGCAAATTGATTATATATCTGTTAATTTGTAGGTATACATACAAACGATTTGCATGCACTAACATTTTTTAGGAACCCAAATGAGCCAAATTCATGCTAACAAATGCACATCCCTATAATGTGGATTTGTACAGAGAAGGAAAGAGGGTAGTGCAAAAGAACACCAAGGTTAAGAGCCCAGAGGACTGGAAAGATAGTGGTATTATTTATTGTGATTTGAAAGGAGGGAAGGAAAAGGAGTTTAAGGTGATAGTGGGAAATTGATGAAGCAATATCAGATAAGCAAACTGAGAAGACAGAGAAAGTGACTTCCTGGTCAGAGTTGTAGACAAAGAACTAGGGAAGCCAGCGTTCAAACTCTCCTGCCACTAACATTCCTTGTGATCTTGGCCAGGTACCCACTTAGGACCCCTTTTACAACACCGCGGTAGAGCTACCATGGCGCTGGTATATGTCAATCTGACACTACTGCAGGAGCCCAGCAGTAGTCCATGTCCCCAGCTCACGCCATTTCTGGCATTTCACTGATTTTTTTTTTAATGCCAGGGGCTTACCCGACGGTAATCGCTACCTGGTTACTGCTGGGTAAGCACGAAAGCCCTTACCGCCTCCGTAAGGGATCCTCCAGTAAATAGCCGCACTGCAAGTGTTTCACTTACCACACAGCCATTTCCTTTTTTAAAGGAGAACATGCCTTTTACTCACTGCAGTAAAAGGGGGCCTTAGATTGTAAGCTCTTTTGAAGCAATTTATACCAAGCTTCTATCCTACCCATCAAGTTACTATCTGGGCGGCTTACATAACAGCACACATAAGAGAGGGAGAATTAGAAAATATGAACCAGGCACAGAAGAATGATGGAAAAGGGGGGGGGGGGGGTTGGGGGTAGAACTATAATATTGCCACCATCCAGCATTACATATGTCCTATAAAATTAAGTATTACATATTATTGTAACGTTGAGATTTATGATTAGGTTGTAGACTAAAATTTGTGTACAGAAAGATAGATCTGGAAATTGTCTGTATGAAATTGTATTAGATTGCAAGGAATGAGGTAAGTTAACTGAGGATGAGTGTAGACACAGAAGAGGAAAGGTTTTAGGGCCAAGCTCTGAAGCACACAAATAACGATAGAGTAGTCGAAGAAGATCCACCACATAATATACTGAAACTACACTGGGGAAGCTAAGAAGAGAATAAAGCCAGACCTGAGTAAGCCCAAATGAGGGTAGGCTGTCAAGGAGCACATTATGCTTTACAGTGCTAAACACAGCAGACAGGTTAAGAATAGAAATAAAGTTTTTCAGCTTTGGCCATAAAGCAGTCCTTTTAAACGTTGGTGTGGGCCCTTTCTGTGAAATGTAAACTGAAGTGGATCAATAACCAGCAGAAGTAGAACGAGATTTGGGGGAGGGGGAGGGTAACTGGCAAACTAGGAAAGATAGCCTGAAGAGTTTATTTGAATAATGTGGTTGCCACGTTAGTCTGACCTGAAGAAGCTGGTTGTGCCTCCAAAAAATATATAGCTATTTAAATAATAACAATTAAAAAAACCTTTATCCATTCTTAATCTTTATTTCTTCTAAGTATGTTTGAAGGCAGGGGAGAAGGATGTGAAAGAGGCAACATTGTTGAAAAACTGAGAAGGACCGCTTCTTAATCTCAAAATGAGACCAGTGGTTTCCAGAATGCAAATGAAGTGGCACTGTGGCAACGCTTAGCGAAAGTAGAACTGCTGCGCTAGTAAGGAAACAGAGATGCTGCAGCACCCCCTTAGGGTGCAGGCTTACATTATGTACAGATCAAAACCCATTTTTGTGTACAGAAACTCTAAAAATTATTCCAGCTTGCCTCAAAAGTAGTCTAAATTGCAGTTAGAACCCGGTGCATAAATAATGCGGACAGTTTTTTTTTTCACAAGCATGTTTTTTTAACAAAATATATTTAATGAAATTCTCGCTCTCTGTTTTATTTTATTTCATTTTCACAGCCAAGACTTTTATTGCTGTACTGCAGCCTCACACCCTCCACGTCCTAAACTAAACCTCAATATATTAACCACGGCTTAAGTTAAGGGCTTTGGCTTACCTTGTTTCCCTTATATTCAGCACGCTTCCGGGTCACTGCAGTGGGGTGCCGGGAACTGTAGTTTCTGTCTCATCTCCAGCTCAAGGAGGCAGGCCGCTCAGTTGGAATTCTGGGAGATGTGGTCTTGCTGATGCCTAGCCCTTAGGCCTGTACTGTACATCCTGCGGCAGAAAACTACAATTTCCAGAGGCAATGGGAGAGGAGCTGCAACTTCCTGGGAGGGGTGGGGTCACTGTGTGGGAAGATGTGTTGAAAATGAAATCTGCTTCTGCTGCAGTGCTCTAGATTAGAGCCTATTTTCACCTTTTTAATGCAGCAATATTAGCAGGTGGTTTTGCCCTACCATTTTGGGGTTTAGGGATTTTTCTTTTGCTGTGTTTTCCCCCGTTACAGTTCTGCTTCTATAGCCTGCTTTTCACCTGGGTAACTAGTTGTTTTTTTTTTCTTTTTTTCATGTATACCTGTGTTTTTGTTAGTATTGGGATTTTTTTCCTGTTTGTGGGGTGCCTTGGTTACTTACAACAGTGCCCCAAACTAGCATTCCTTTTTTTCCCCTTCATGGGGTTTTTATTTTGGTAACACTTTGTGTATTGGGGGGGGGGGGGGGGGGGGTTCCTCCTACCACTTAGTTCCCCATCTTCACTAAGCTCCAGTAAAGGAGCCTCCAGTGAAACCTGGTTGGTGTTTAATTCCTCTTTCTTCCCTCATCCTGTGCCATTTCTGACACCTCTTTTGGCAGTAGAGAATCTGCACTTCCAGTTCTGCAAACAGATATGTTGCACACACAAACTCCCCGATGCAGAACAGCATTAAGGATGATTCCCCTTACTAATCAAAATACACAGGAGAATAATCGATTTTTGGTGTCATCAAAATAACAGAGGCAAAAACTTCCTGTAGTATGATGCAGTCAATGATTGAGTATCACAAAATCCTTGAAGACATATATCTATGAGGTACTTTTACTAAGGTATGCTAATGATAAGATGCCCATAGGAATATAATAGGCATCTTATCATTTAGCTCATGCTAATCATTAGTGCACCTTAGTAAAAGGACAACAAACCTACCCTACCAAACCAGCATTAACACAGAATCCAAACAGCGACAATCCTGAGTGTGAAAACAAGCAATTCAAACACTGCAATGAGCCTTAGAGCTCCTCTTAATAGGATCCAAAAACAGAACAAACTGGAGTACTGTAGGTTTCTGCACAGAAACTATAACAGAATACCTGACCTTGGTCACATGTATAAAGCACAGATTAGACCCTGACCAAATACAGAATAAGTATCCACAAACTGGAACAGAAAGACACAGACAGAAACTGACTGGAAACCCCAAGAAGCCAGACTAAATGTAATGCAAAGCAATACTGGAGAAATGCACTTCCTATCAAACTACAAAGATATCAGAGATACACATTTCTCAAAACTAACATAAACAACCCAAGATGTGCCAAAAAAAAAGAATGAGAAGGGAAAACAGTATAATCTTGGGGGAAAGAGGAGAAACAGCAGCTATAGTATGTTGTATCCTGCCACCAAGCAAGAAATGTGACCTGACTAGGACTAGAACATTGGAATACATAACTTTATTTTATTGTTATTACTTTGTAAATTATTTCCTACTGTCTCTTTTTCTCTTGCTATCAACTAGTAAATGTATTACTTTGGCAACGTGTAAAATTGTCATGCCAATAAATCTGAATTTTTCCACAGACAATAACTGGATATGCAGGGGAAGGGAGACCAACTATGAGGATAAGGTCCAGTGGCTGGGGAGGGGGAGGGAAGAAAAACTCGTGCCATGGAGATTACTGTTATCAATGTCAGATAATATTTTAATTCTCAAATAACATTGAATTGCCCTGGCTGGACATGAACTAATTATTTCTAAAACATACTGGTCTTGTGCTCTCTGCAAAGGCATTTCAAGGATCTTGGGGGGAGCGGTTGCTGAGACTTCTACAATACGTCACCCTCCCCTAAGAACAATCCTTTAAAGGGGGGGGGGGTCATAGGAATTAGTAGAAAATTATTACAAATTAGATGAATCCTTGTCTTGTCCACAAGGGTGGTGAGCCCTTAGGTCCCACAAGGCCCCGAGGGGCCTCAAAGGACAGCCGTGCAACCCCAAATCTTCACCCGTGGCGACCGCCGTTCACCAGGGGTTGAGCCCCCAGCTGCAGGCGGCCAACGGGACTGCTGGAACCGCGGGGTTGACGGACTGACCTGGCTGGAGTCGGGAGACGTGGGCAACTAACAAGCAGTAGTCAGGGTCAAGCAAGTCTCTGGGCAGGCGGCTATCAAAGCAGTAGTCAGGTTCAAGCAAGTCTCTGGGCAGGCGGCTATCAAAGCAGTAGTCAGGTTCAAGCAAGTCTCTGGGCAGGCGGCTGTCAAAGCAGTAGTCAGGTTCAAGCAAGTCTCTGGGCAGGCGGCTGTCAAAGCAGTAGTCAGGTTCAAGCAAGTCTCTGGGCAGACTACCAGAAAGTAACAAACACGGGAACACGGAGCAGGGCTTCGGGAACAGAACCTGAAGCAATGTGTCAGCTCAGTTTCCATCTTTAAATATCGTGCCCCGTTAGCTGCCCTGCCCTCGTAGGAGTAGCCCACCAATCTGGGGCCCTGGATATCGGCAGAGCCCCTCGGATTGGCTCTGCCCGATCTCCCAGGTGGAACCACCAGCTCGGCCTTCCCATCCGGCGCTTTGTAGGCGGAGCTCCAGGGTCCCCGGCTCTGGAAGGAGAAAGACGCTGACCCACGCGTACTAGCATCGCCATCTTGGGCGGCGCGAACCTCGCCTCCACACCCGGCAACAGAGAGACCGGTGGCCGCAGTCGCCGACCGCCGGACTCGGCCAGACCCGCCATCACCGCGGCGGAGCCTACGGGCCGCTACCCTGCGCCGCGGAGGACGCTGGCTCCCGCCCCCCGCGGCGGGAGAGCAGGTAGGGGCGCGGGACGCGACAGTATCCCCCCCGGATGCCCCCTTCCTCCCGGGGCCAGGTTTAAGAGGAAAACGCGCGTGGAAAGCCCTTACCAATTCCGGAGCATGTACGTTGGTAGCTGGTTCCCAGGAGTTGTCTTCGGGACCGAAATGCTTCCAAGATAGCAGGTAGTATAGCTTCCCCCGCCGCCTCTTGGAGTCCAGGATGTCCTCAACCTCATACTCCGGATCGGGGTCAGCCTCGGGAACGACCGTCTCCTGATTCTGTAGATGCCACTTGGACCCCCGGAAACTCTTCAACAACGAAACATGGAAGGCATTATGAACCCGTAGTGTACTAGGTAGCCGCAACAGGTATGTGACTGCTCCAATCCGAGATTGGATTGTAAATGGCCCAATGTACCGTGGCCCCAACCTCCGAGAGGGTACCCGGAGTCTTAGGTATTTAGTACTTAGCCATACCTTTTGCCCCGGCTGCAACACTGGGGCGGGACGCCGGTGGCAGTCCGCAAAGGACTTGTACTTGGCGGCTGCTCGTTGTAGTTGTTCACGGGCCATCTCCCAAACCTCTTGCAGGTCAGCTAAGGTTTGAGTGACCATGGGCGTAGAAGTGTCAGGGGGAAAAGGTGACGGAAGCCGTGGATGTTGTCCATACACCAAGAAAAAAGGAGACTGCCCAGAGGCAGAGTGGTCACTGTGGTTGTAGGCAAACTCTGCCCAGGGAAGAAAAGATGACCAGTTATCTTGCCGCTTGTTGACAAAGGCCCGCAAGAATCCCTTCAATGTTTGGTTAATCCGTTCGACCATACCGTTGGTCTGAGGATGGTAGGCCAAGGAGAAATGGGTCGTAACCCCCAGAGCAGAACACAAGGCTCTCCAGAATCGTGAAGTGAACTGGGTTCCACGGTCGCTGATGATTTTGACAGGTAGCCCATGGAGCCGGAAAATATGCTGGATGAACTGCTGGGCTAGGGATGCCGCCGACGGAAGTCCCGGCAGAGGAACAAAATGGGCCATCCGGGAGAACCGGTCTACCACAACCCAAATCACGGTGTGTCCCTGGGAGCTGGGGAGGTCAGTGATGAAATCCATAGACAATTCCTCCCAGGGAGCTGCAGGAATAGGCAACGGTTGCAGATCTCCCCAAGGGCGCCCTACCACAGACTTAGTCCGGGCTCAAACAGGGCAAGTCGTAACAAACTGCAGAATATCTCGCCTCATCTGAGGCCACTGGTACTGTCGGGAAATCAGACGAAGGGTCTTTTGGAACCCAAAATGTCCGGCCCACACGGAGGAATATCCCCACTGCATTACTTTCCCCCGGTCCTGGGGAGGCACTAGATTCTTCACCGGGGCGACCCCTCCTGGGGCCGCACTGAGACAGTTAGGATCCAACATAGGATGAAGCTCTTCAATCTCCTCAGGAACCTCGAAGGTTCTGGAGAGGGAGTCCGCAGGGGTATTTTGGGCCGCAGACCAGAATACAAGTTGAAAATGAAATCTTGCAAAAAATAATGACCAACAGGCCTGCCGTGGATTTAACCTTTGGGCCTCTTGTAGATACAAAAGATTCTTGTGGTCTGTAATCACCGTAAACCGGTGCTCAGCCCCCTCCAACAAATGTCTCCATTCCTGCAGAGCTAGCTTCAAGGCTAGAAGTTCTCTGTCCCCCACCGTATAATTGCGTTCCGCGGGAGAGAACTTACGGGAAAAGAAGAAGCAAGGTTGACGCCGGCCCTTGTCGTTAACTTGAGAGAGGACGGCCCCCGTGCCCAAGGCAGAAGCGTCCACCTCTATTACAAATGGTTTATCTGGATCCGGGGCCAGAAGGATAGAGGCAGATTCAAAAGCTCCTTTTAATTGACCGAACGCTGCCTGTGACTCAGGTGGCCAGTTCCGGACATCTGCATGTTTCCTAGTAAGCGCTGTCAACGGAGCTGTCAGTTGCAAATAATGAGGAATAAATTGACGGTAGTAATTCGCAAACCCCAGGAACCGTTGGAGCGCCCTCAGTCCCTGAGGTTGAGGCCACTCCCGGATAGCGCGGAGTTTATCTGGATCCGTCCGCAACCCCCCTGGTAACAGAATATGTCCCAGGAAGGGCAGAGATTGCTGATGGAATGAGCATTTGTGAGTTTGGCAAACAAGCGGAATTGCCGGAGACGCTGCAGCACGGTACGAACATGGATCACATGCTCCATGGGATCCTTGGAGAAGATCAGGATGTCATCCAGGTAAACAATTACTGTAGAATACAACAAGTCCTTGAGAGCGAAGTTGATAAATCTTTGGAACACTGCGGGAGCGTTACATAAGCCAAAAGGCATCACCCGATATTCGAAATGTCCCTCATGAGTATTAAATGCAGTTTTCCATTCGTCCCCCTGCCGGATACGGACCAAGTTATAGGCCCCACGGAGATCCAACTTGGTGAAGATCTGAGCTCCCTGCAACCGATCAAACAGTTCTGGGATGAGAGGTAGGGGGTATCGATCCTTCACGGTGATGGCATTTAGACCCCGATAGTCAACACAGGGCCTCAAGGAGCCATCCTTCTTGGTCACAAAAAAGAATCCTGCCCCGGCAGGGGACGTAGAGGGACGGATGAACCCCTTCTGGAGATTCTCCCGGATATAGGCTTCCATTACCTTAGATTCCTCCCGGGACAATGTATAGAGACGGCCCCGAGGTGGCATGGTGTCTGCCATCAACCTAATCGCACAATCAAAGGATCGATGAGGCGGTAGGACATCAGCCTCCACGGGACTAAATACATCCGCAAAGTCCCGATATTCCACCGGCAGCGTAGCTTGACAAGCTGGCACAGTTCTAGGGGTAGCTACCACCGCGGGACAGCTGGATTTTCGGCCCTTCAAACAGGCTTCAATGCAGGCGTCACCCCAGGCCCGAATCTTCCCTGAAGTCCAGTCTATGACGGGGGTATGGCGCCGTAGCCAGGGTAGGCCCAGTACTACCGGATGAATGGTACGGGGTAAGATCAAAAATTGAGCCTCCTCACGGTGATCCTCCCCCACCTGAAGTCCCAAAAAGGGGGTTACCTCAGTGATAGGCTGAGGTAATGTAGTACCCTGGATGGATGTTATTTGCAGCGCCGGTCGATAGGGTAGGGTGGGCCAACCCATCTGCTGCAGGGCGCCTTGGGGGTAGCGTTTCCCAGCCGTGCGGGGCAAGAGCGCACGAAATGTCCTGCCTCGCCGCAATATAGGCAAAGGCCGCCCCGCAGGCGTTGAGTCCTCTCCGATGGGGACAATCGTTGATGACTGATCACCATCGGTTCCTCACAATTCTCCTTAAGATCCCGGGAGCCACGGCGGGGGGACGGTCCCTGGCCAGTCCGGGACGCACCCCTAGACCACTTCCGCCGGTCCGCTCGAGCTCTAGCCCTTTCTTGAAACCGGGTATCTACACGGACACAGAGCGAGATCAGGATGTCCAGTTGCCCCGGGACTTCTCGTCCCGCCAGCTCATCCTTGATTCGCTCCTGAAGTCCCTCCAGAAAGATTGCGGATAAAGATTCTTGATTCCAACGCAACTCGGTTGCCAGAGTCCGGAATCGGATAGCATAGTCTGCCACGGTCCCTTCGCCCTGTTGAATCCGCAGTAGCTCGAACGCCACGGAAGACGGCGTTGAAACTCTACATAATTATCCAGGAGCGGATCCTGTTGTTCGCATAACGGGGACGCCCATGCCAGGGCCCATCCCGAACACAAGGAAATAACGTAAGCCACCTTAATCTGGTCTGATGCAAAGGCCTCCGGCTGCATCCTGAAGGCTAGGTTGCACTGATTGAGGAAGCCCCGGCAGCCTCCGGGAACGCCATCAAATCGTGCAGGCTCAGGGAACCGAGGTCCCGGGAGGGACCCTCCCAGACGGGGAGCCGCTGCGGCACCCTGGACCGCAGCGGCCTGGTTCTGTACCTGGACCGAAGAGAGCTGAGAGCAGACGTTCTGGAGGGCCCCTGACAGGGCATTCAGCTGCTCCTGCTGCTGCTGGAGGACTTTAGCCATGTCCCGCAGATCAGGTTGCGTAGGCGAGCTCATGGCTTCAGGTTCCTGTCTTGTCCACAAGGGTGGTGAGCCCTTAGGTCCCACAAGGCCCCCGAGAGGCCTCAAAGGACAGCCGTGCAACCCCAAATCTTCACCCGCGGCGACCGCCGTTCACCAGGGGTTGAGCCCCCAGCTGCATACGGCCAACGGGACTGCTGGAACCGCGGGGTTGACGGACTGACCTGGCTGGAGTCGGGACACGTGGGCAACTAACAAGCAGTAGTCAGGGTCAAGCAAGTCTCTGGGCAGGCGGCTATCAAAGCAGTAGTCAGGTTCAAGCAAGTCTCTGGGCAGGCGGCTGTCAAAGCAGTAGTCAGGTTCAAGCAAGTCTCTGGGCAGACTACCAGAAAGTAACAAACACGGGAATACGGAGCAGGGCTTCGGGAACAGAACCTGAAGCAATGTGTCAGCTCAGTTTCCATCTTTAAATATCGTGCCCCGTTAGCTGCCCTGCCCTCGTAGGAGTAGCCCACCAATCCGGCCCTGGATATCGGCAGAGCCCCTCGGATTGGCTCTGCCCAATCTCCCAGGCGGAACCACCAGCTCGGCCTTCCCATCCGGCGCTTTGTAGGCGGAGCTCCAGGGTCCCCGGCACTGGAAGGAGAAAGACGCCGACCCACGCGTACTAGCGTCGCCATCTTGGGCGGCGCGAACCTCGCCTCCATACCCGGCGACAGAGAGACCGGTGGCCGCAGTCGCCGACCGCCGGACTCGGCCAGACCCGCCATCACCGCGGCGGAGCTGGCCCCCACGCCGGGGCCTACGGGCTGCTACCCTGCGCCGCAGAGGACGCTGGCTCCCGCCCCCTGCGGCGGGAGAGCAGGTAGGGGCACGGGACGCGACAATTCTATTGAAATTCCCCAGGAACTTGTGTTTTATTCTCTTGTGCGCTTTCTTTTTCCCGAAGCCCATGGCCCAAGTGAGCTTCCCCTCTTCCCTGCTTCCTGTCATCTGATGCCTTGGACATAGTTCTATTCTTGCTCTTGTGTTTCTCAGGTCCCACAGCCACCATACTTTCACAGTAGGTGAACCCCATCACTTTCCAACAGGCACCATCCTTGATAACCAATATATAGCTAGATTATAGTTCATCTGCATCAGGTTCTGTAATTTTCCTGTTCTGTTTGCACAAGTGGGTTCTTTAAATCGTGGGCATATCAAGGATCCTAACTAGGGTATTTCTAAGATGAGATGAGATAAGATGAAAGTTTGGTTATTTTATCAAGCAATACTAGGATTAGATGATGTTTCGTGTATTAGCTAAAAGTAGACTTAAATGTTAAAGAATGATTTTGTTTTCATTCAGTGTACAATTAAATTATAGAATTTGTCAGAGAATATGGTAGAATAGTTTAAAAGTTGAGTTTAAAAAGATCTGGACAAGTTTCTGTCAGACAACGGCCATAAACAATTATTAGCCAAAAATACTTGGATGTCTCCAGTTGATACTTTTGAAAATGAACAGGGAATGGACTTTCCTATTAGGATATACTGGGTTCTAAGTGACCCAAACTGTCCACTGTTGGAGACAGGATGCCGGGCTTGATGGAGTATTGGCCTGCCTCCAAGTGTATCTTACACCCATGAGTTCTGTAATAATCCATGAATGTTGCTGCTGTCCCTAAAATACTACTACTTATTATTTCTATAGCACTACTAGACGAATGCAGTGTCGTACACTAAACATGTAAGAGACAGTCCCTGCTCGACAGAGCTTACAATCTAATCGACAGATAAACAGGACAAATAGGGGTTTAGGGACTTACTTATGGTGGGAATGATAAAACAGACATGGTACTGAACTGGTGAATAGAAGTTAAAAGCAGCCTCTAAACGGTGGGCTTTTAGCCTAGATTTGAATACGGTCAGAGATGGAGCTTCACATACTGACTCAGGAAGTCTATTCTAGGCATACAATGCAGCAAGATAAAAGGAATGGAGTTTGGAGCAGTGGAGGTGAAGGGTATATAAGAGAGATTTACCCAGTGAATGGAGTTCCTGAGGAGGAGTCTAGGGAGAGAAAAGAGTGGAGAGGTACTTAGGAGCTGCACAGTTGAATGTACTTGTAAGTCAATAAGTGGAGTTTGAAGTATATGCAGAAATGGATAGAGAGCCAATAAAGTGACTTGAGGAGAGGGCTAATATGAGCATAATGACACTGGCGGAATATAAGTTGTGCAGCAGAAATTTGAACAGATTGAAGGTGAGAGAGATGGCTTAGTGGAAGACCTGTGAGAAGCAAGTTGCAGTAGTCTAAGCATGAGGTGATAAGAGTGTGGATAAGGGATTTGGTAGGTTGCTGAGAAAGGAAGGGACGGATTTTGGTGATATTATAGAGAAACTACAATCTTATTCTTCTGTGGAATTCAAACAGTTAAACAATTGTATTGATTCTAGAAATGTGTTCTTTCTTTATTGGGATTTATTTACTGCCTTTTTGGAAGAAATATACCCAAGAGGTGTACAACAAATATAACCTGAACATAGGCAGTAGACCAGTAAAAATACTCAAATAATAGTGTTCATTATGGCCTAGTATGCTACTTTCAGTGTCAACACAATACACATTAAAACATCTTCACAGACAGCACCTGACTGTAGATAGATGCAGGTTAATTCTTCTGACACTTGCTATGTCTGGTTTTTTTTTTTTTTTGTAACGATTGCAGCTGGCACCACTTTCTCCTGGAAACACAGCATCATGCTCAGGTGCTTTCAGGATGGATGCAAGAGTATTAGGCACAGGATCCTGGATGAGCCCTCCTCCCCCAGGTTCAGTGGCACCCTTGCACCCCTCCCCCAGTTCATCAGCACAGTTTCCTTAGCCCCCTGCCAGCCAAGCAGAACCCCAGCAAAAAAAAAAAAAGATGCAAAATAGTACGGATCTGCTAACAGTAAGTCCATATCAGAAGGAGTGGGACTGACAGAGCCATTAGTGGTATGACCTAAACAGTAGCTCTGTGACTTTATGACCCTTTTTCCCCACTAGGAAACAGTGGGGTTGGTGGTGGGGTGAATGGGGTTAAGGGAGAGGAGAGGAAAGGAAGGAAGATGGTGGACTGGAATGCAAAATGCTAAGGGTAGTCTATCCCAAAGAGTGAGACTGAAAGCCAATGAGTGAGACTTTTCTCACAGTGTATTTGGGGTATAAATTTGGCATGGTTGTGGAGGGACTGAGGCCTGAGGAAAAGCTGCTGACTATTCTTATTGACAAGTAATGCCTTCATATGCACCTAAAAATTTATTTCTGCATCATAGATGACGTTGATCAGAGGTATTAATGCAAAAAAAACTGAATTTGAAACCTCAAGAAGTTAGACTCTGCATTTAAAGCTATACTATAGAAATACTACAGAAACTAAAATGCAAGATATCAGAGATCTGCATTTTCCAAAGCTGATATATTCCAATTAAAAAATTCAAAATTGTTTTCTGAGCATTTTCTATTCACTTTAGTCTCAGTGTTTCTTTCCTGCTTTTCTCTGAGGGGTGGGGAGGGGGGGGGGTCTGTCTTTGCATGGCCTCTGGTCCATTTAACATTTCTTCTCTTGTGGTATATAAGAGAAGGATAAGGTCCCCATGTGAAAAACAGCAGGATGAAACAGTGAGGCAAGTGAATCAATAAATATTGATTCACTTGCCTCACTGTTTCATCCTGCAACATTTCTTCTCTCTATGTCCACCATCCATCTTCCCTCTGCATCCCTATCTAACCTGTCTAGCATCTCTCCCCTGTGTCTCTGTCCCCATCCTTCCCTCCATGTTCAGCATGTGCCCTCTTAGTGTATCTATCACTCACTCTATATCCATCATCGCCTCTCTGTGTCCCTTTATTTCCATGTTCATTATCAAGCCTCAGTGTCCCCATCCTTGTGTCCAGCTTTGCCCCTCTGTGTTCTTATCCCTCTTTCTGTGTCCAGCATTGTCTCTGACATGTCACTATTCTTCCTTTTGTCCAGCACCACCCCTTTGTATATGAAGACTTCCCCGTGTCCAGCACCACCCCTTTATGTCCCTAACCCTCCTCCTGTGTCCAGCATTGCCTCTCTGTGTCCTTATCCACCCCTGTATCCAGCATCACCCCTGTTTATCCCTACCCCCCTTTTTCCAGGATTGTCTCTCTGTATCCCTATCCCTTCTTTTTCAACATTGCCCCTGTGTTCCTATCCCCCCATGTTCAGCATTGTCCTATGTTCCTATATTTATTTATTTATTACATTTGTACCCCGCGCTTTCCCAAATACAGCAGGCTCAGTGCGGCTTACATAGTAAAAAAAAAAAAAAGCATTACAAAGAACATGTAAGAAGAATATTATAAACTGTGATAAACATAATGGCAACAGTGCCCAAGATATATGAATTGGAATATAAGGATAGGATAAGATAGGTAAAAGGGAAGGCAATTGGGAGGGGTATGGTATAAAAGATTGGAGATTGAGTATAAGGGATTTGATAATAAAGGTCAGAGGTATGATTGGTGTCAGAGTCAGTGTCATCGTCTGAGCAGGAGTGGTGTAGGTGGGCTGGTAGAATTAAGTTGGTTCATTAGGGTAAGCTTGCTTGAAAAAATGGGACTTGAACATTTTCCTGAATGGTAAATAGTTGTTAATTGCTCGGATGGGTCTTAGGAGAGCATTCCAAAGTTGACTACCCAAAAAGGAGAAAGTGGATGCATAGTAGGTTTTGTATTTGATACCTTTGCAGTTGGGAAGGTGTAGATTGAGATACATTCGTGATTACATTTATCTGTTTCTAACTGGAAGATCTATCAAGTTGTTCATATAGCTAGGGGATTCTCCTGATATGATCTTATGGATCATTGTATGGACCTTGAAGTATATTCCTCTTTGATGGGGAGCCAGTGAAGCTTCTCACGAAGCTTCTCCCCATCTAGCATTGCCCCTCTGTGTCCCTGTCCCTATGCTCACTCTATGTCCAGCATCTTCCTGCTATGTCCCTGAATATCTCTGTGCCCAGCTTCTCCCTTCTCTTATCTCTTCCTCCCACATCCCCCACTCTAGAGCCAGCATAACTCCCTGTCCGTCCCCTCCCCTCTCATGGTCCAGCATGTCCCCTTCCCACCATGGTTTCTCTCTGCCCCCCATTTCTGGTTTTTCGCTCTCTTCCCCTCCTCCCTCTGTGATCCAGCATTTCTCTCCTCTTTTCCCTGTTTGCTTTCTTCTGGTTTCTCCCCACCCCCTTTTTATTTTTTATTTACACATGCACAGAAATACGGGTACACATAGGTGAGTCTTTTGTCTTCACATTCAGAATTAAGGCCCCTATAGGAACTTCCCTTTCTGCAAGGCTACAGCCCACCTAAAACAAAATTGTTTAGAATTAAAATACCCTAGAAGGGACCCATAAGGTGGAGATTGAAGAAGACTAGGGAGAAACCAGACCCTGCCAATAGGGTAGGCTCAGAAATTTGGAAGACCAAATGATAGTCTCACTGTAGATGATGGCAGATAAATTGAAATTGATCATGTAATCTCCCCAATAAGGCAGTTCGGGTTATGTCTTCCACTCCGTACAGGTTATCTCAGCAAGCTTTCATTTAGGGTTCTAACTGTTCTGTATTCCACAAAAAAAGTTATTTCACTGCTATTTTGAGCTGAAGCACCCAATCCTCTATTTATATCCTACATATTTTTGAATTCCATCCCATTCATCTTTTCCAGCAGGGCCTTCAGGCATCTAGCACCATTTCCATAAATATTTCTCCAGTGTGACTTGCACTTGCTCACATTAAATGTCATCTGCTATTTGGATGCCCAGTGTCGTAAGATCCTCTTGTAATTTTTCACATTCCTTTTGTGATTTAACAACTTTGAATAACTTTTGTGTCATCAGCAAATTTAATTACCTCATTAGTTAGTCCCATCTCTAGATCATTTGTAAATATGTTAAAAAGCAGCAGTCCCAGCATAGACCCCTGGGAACCCCACTATCTAACCTTCTCCATTGAGAATACTAAACATTTAACACTACTCTCTGTTTTCTATCTTTTAACCAGTTTTTAATCCACAATAAAGCACTACCTCCTATCCCATGACTCTCTAGTTTCCTGTGGAGGATGAGATTTTGAGGGGTGGAGCCCAGTTCAACCATTCAGAATCCTTCTGCATTTCCAAAATCCTATGTAGTGGTTGTGGTTGAAAGTGAACCTCCCAGAAACTCAATCAAAAATTTAAGCTCACAATAGCTTCAATGACTGCAGTAGGTTTAGCTTAGTTTAGTTTATTACTTTTATTCCACCTTTATCCAAAGTGGAGTACAGAAAACATACATAATCATGAAACACAATATTCAAAGCAAAACAAACAATTAAAATAACCTAATAAGCCAACAGGTCATATCTTCAAACACTGGACTACTGTAATCCTTACATCAGTCCCAGGCCACTGCATAAGCCATCTGAAACAGATAACTTTCAACTGTTTCTTAAAAGTTGCAGTGTCTTGTTGCTGTTTAATCCACAATGGTAATTGATTCTATTCCCTTGGGCCAGCTACAGAAAAGGCACATCTCCTCAATTCTCAGCTGTTGCAGATCTTGAGCAACAATCCTAAGTGTACTCTCTGAGATCATAACAATCTCATGGGACTATAAGGCTGTAAAATGCGCAGATAACATGAATAAACATGGTACAGTCCCAAACAAACCAACAACAACAGCTTAAACCTGATGCAAAAAGGAACAGGTAGCCATTGCAACTTAATACAGTATGGTGACAAATGTTCAAATTTAGAAAGTCCTAACAAAAGATGTGTAGCTGAATTGGGTACAACCTGCAATGACTGAATACAGGAAGCTGACAATCTCAAATAAACAATATTGTAATAGTCATTCCCACTCAAAGCTATAGATTGTAGATCAGACCTGAAGTCTGACATGGATAAAAATGGTTTCAACTTACTCAACAGGCATGGTTTAAAATACGAATTCTTAATCACTGCTTGTATTTGCAGTCCTAAAGGTTAGCTGTAAGTCTAACAATACTCCTAAATTAGGCACCTGGTGAGAAAGCTTGAATAAATTGCAAGATAAGGAACTTACAAAGGTACATCAAGATTCTAATCATGAATAATCAACAAAAGTTCTGTTTCTGAAATGTTTAATAACAGTCTATATTTCCATTCATCCAGACAGAAATCCCATCAAATATCTCCTGCAGATGAGTAACCATAGCAGAAACAGATGACTCTAATCAAACATATAAATGGCGAGTGACCGACTCACTCGCAAATGCGCAGTAGAGACTTCCCTCTCCTCTCTGTCCCGCCCCCACGTCAATACGTGATGACCGGGGGGGGCGGGACAGAGAGGGAAACTGCGCCACCGAGGTTGCTACCGCTCCCCCCCCCCCACTCGGAGTCGCCGCCGCCACCCCTCCACCCGGCCCTCTCTTCCCTTCTGAACTTACACATCCATTCGCCGAACGCAGCAACGCACATCAGCTGAGCTGCAGTGAGCCCTTCCTTCTTTGCCTGTGGCCCCGCCCTCCTGTGACGTAACGTCAGCGAGGGCGGGACACACACAGGCAGAGAAGGAAGGGGCAGCTCAGCTGATGTGCGTTGCTGCGTTCGGCGAATGGATGTGTAAGTTCAGAAGTGAAGAGAGGGCCCGGGCCAGGTGGAGGGGTGGCGGCGGTGGCGACTTCGAGGGGGGGGGGAGCGGTGGTGACCGCGGAGGGAGGAAAACCTCAATACCAGCCCGTTTTTACGGGCTCAACGGCTAGTGGAAGAATAAACTGAATATCATCCGCATAATCATAATATATTATACTATACTATACAGTGCTTCTAGTCTGCAAAACACCTGATGTTCATTGCAGATTACATAAAGAAGACTGGATCAATCCTTCCAGGAAATACAGTAATAATTCAACATTAAAATAAAATTAAACTCCAAAACATTTCTTTAATGACCACATTTTTAGTATTTTACAAAAAACCAAATAATTTGAAATAATACGAATTTCCAGAGGTAAAAGATTCCAAACTACTGGTGCCTGATAATGTAATGAAGAATTAAGTATAGATTTATATCTAAGCTGTCTAATAGAAGGAAACTGCAGCAACATTAAGTTACACATTCTATAAGCAGAATTTCAACACAGTGAATTGACCCAGTTAGCAAAATAGAAAGGTGCTAACCCATATAATATTTTATGGACAAAAGAGCAAAGTTTAAACTGAGCCCTTGCTTCAATCGGAAGCCAATAAAGATTCTCAAGATGCGGAGTAGCTGATTCAAATCTAGAACCTGAGAATATTAAGCGTGCTGCAGTGATCTGTACTAGTTGTATTTTGTTTACTAATGTCCTTAAACTACCTACAAATATAATATTGCAGTAGTCCAATCTACTCAAAATTAATGCTTGAACCAGCAATCTAAATTGCATAAATCCAAAAACTTTACGCATTGACCTTAGCTTTCGCATAGTATAAAAAGATTTTTGAACCATCTGTTTAACATGATCAGAAAAGGTCAGTAGACTATCCACTTCGACTCCTAACATTTGTGAAGATTTCTCAAACACAAAAGAATCCGTTCATATCTGAAAATTTTGGGGAAAGCTTTGACATTAAGATCCTAGCCATAAAAACATGGGGCCTTCTTTACTAAGCCATGCTGGAGGCATGCTAAAAATTAGTATGCGCCAGTGCACGTTTTCTAGCTTAAAAGGTGTCCGTACTCAAATGCCAGACCACCCTTCAGGGGTAGGATGATCACTGAGGGACCCACCCCACAATAGCCAGGCCCCCCTGCAACCAGTCACAGAATCTATGACAAGGCAGAATTGGTGTATATGGCCTGAGCTCTTTCATTAAAACGTGGGGACCATAGGTCAATTTTAGCAGACAATGGAAAAGGTGCCGGTACTCAGTACCCCCTCAAAAAAAGCCTTGGTATGCGCTAATGCTAGAGACACCCATATATTCCCATGGGTGTCTTTAGTGTTAGCGTGTGCTAATTTTTAGCGTTCCTACAGCTTGGCTTAGTAAACAGGCCCTTTAGTTTTTACTCTATTTAATTTTAAATGATTGTTGGTAATCCAACAATCTATAAGTCTGATGCAATCCTCTAAACTATTCAAAGTAGTGACCCAATCTTTAGCAACCGGTAACAGCAAACTGACATCATCTGCATATATATATACAGTGGTGGAAATAAGTATTTGATCCCTTGCTGATTTTGTAAGTTTGCCCACTGACAAAGACATGAGCAGCCCATAATTGAAGGGTAGGTTATTGGTAACAGTGAGAGATAGCACATCACAAATTAAATCCGGAAAATCACATTGTGGAAAGTATATGAATTTATTTGCATTCTGCAGAGGGAAATAAGTATTTAATCCCTCTGGCAAACAAGACCTAATACTTGGTGGCAAAACCCTTGTTGGCAAGCACAGCGGTCAGACGTCTTCTGTAGTTGATGATGAGGTTTGCACACATGTCAGGAGGAATTTGGTCCACTCCTCTTTGCAGATCATCTCTAAATCATTAAGAGTTCTGGGCTGTCGCTTGGCAACTCGCAGCTTCAGCTCCCTCCATAAGTTTTCAATGGGATTAAGGTCTGGTGACTGGCTAGGCCACTCCATGACCCTAATGTGCTTCTTCCTGAGCCACTCCTTTGTTGCCTTGGCTGTATGTTTTGGGTCATTGTCGTGCTGGAAGACCCAGCCACGACCCATTTTTAAGGCCCTGGCGGAGGGAAGGAGGTTGTCACTCAGAATTGTACGGTACATGGCCCCATCCATTCTCCCATTGATGCGGTGAAGTAGTCCTGTGCCCTTAGCAGAGAAACACCCCCAAAACATAACATTTCCACCTCCATGCTTGACAGTGGGGACGGTGTTCTTTGGGTCATAGGCAGCATTTCTCTTCCTCCAAACACGGCGAGTTGAGTTCATGCCAAAGAGCTCAATTTTTGTCTCATCTGACCACAGCACCTTCTCCCAATCACTCTCGGCATCATCCAGGTGTTCACTGGCAAACTTCAGACGGGCCGTCACATGTGCCTTCCGGAGCAGGGGGACCTTGCGGGCACTGCAGGATTGCAATCCGTTATGTCGTAATGTGTTACCAATGGTTTTCGTGGTGACAGTGGTCCCAGCTGCCTTGAGATCATTGACAAGTTCCCCCCTTGTAGTTGTAGGCTGATTTCTAACCTTCCTCATGATCAAGGATACCCCACGAGGTGAGATTTTGCGTGGAGCCCCAGATCTTTGTCGATTGACAGTCATTTTGTACTTCTTCCATTTTCTTACTATGGCACCAACAGTTGTCTCCTTCTCGCCCAGCGTCTTACTGATGGTTTTGTAGCCCATTCCAGCCTTGTGCAGGTGTATGATCTTGTCCCTGACATCCTTAGACAGCTCCTTGCTCTTGGCCATTTTGTAGAGGTTAGAGTCTGACTGATTCACTGAGTCTGTGGACAGGTGTCTTTCATACAGGTGACCATTGCCGACAGCTGTCTGTCATGCAGGTAACGAGTTGATTTGGAGCATCTACCTGGTCTGTAGGGGCCAGATCTCTTACTGGTTGGTGGGGGATCAAATACTTATTTCCCTCTGCAGAATGCAAATAAATTCATATACTTTCCACAATGTGATTTTCCGGATTTAATTTGTGATGTGCTATCTCTCACTGTTACCAATAACCTACCCTTCAATTATGGGCTGCTCATGTCTTTGTCAGTGGGCAAACTTACAAAATCAGCAAGGGATCAAATACTTATTTCCACCACTGTATATATATATAACAAGGTATTTTCAGCTGCTCAAGCTCCTGTCCCAAAGGTTGTAGCGTTATGTTAAACAAAGTGGGAGACAGTGCCAATCCCTGGGGTACTCCATACCCCGGCCTCCAACTCATGGAAGTACAATTTTGCCTTTTTATCACATAGTTATGTTCTGCCAAGAAGCCCGTAAACCAAGAAAGTACAGATCTGCCCAAACCCAACTCACTCAGGCAAAACAATAAAAGATCCTGACAATGAAATCAAATGCAGAGGAAAGAGCAAATTGAATAACAATAGCATTTTGCCCCTTACTCAGTAAAGATTTTCTATTGGCAATCAAAGCCTCCAGTACTGTTTCAGTACTATGATCATTTCTAAATCCAGACTGAGAAACATGAAGAATATTATGACTGTCCTTATAATCATCTAATTACTTCACTACATATCTTCTCTAACATCCTTATAAACAAAGGAATAGAGGCAACAGGATGATAGTTATTAACAGAGAGTAAGTCACCCCTGGGATTTTTTGGGATGGGGTAAGAACAATTTTCCCCCAAGAAGATGGAAAATACCCACAAGCTAAACTATTAAACAACTCTGTAAGCTTATGAACAAAAGACATAGATACCTCCTTCATAACAAAAGTGGGAACAGGATCCAAACTGCAATGAGAGCTTACACACTTAGGGCACGTTAGCATTTTTAACGCACGTAAATGGTGTATGCATGTTAAGTGCTAACGCACCCATAGAAATGTATAGGTGTGTTCAGGGCCGTGCCAACATGGTAAGCGGGGTAAGCACGGCAGGGGGGTGCCGACCTCTGGAGGGCGCCGCCACGGTGCTTGCCCTACCTTTTTCCTGAGGTCAGCTCACTTGCAAAATGTTTTACCTGAAGCTGTGATTCTCCTCTCTCCCCTGCCCTCCCCTCTTTGACCACATTGCTCACTGAGGCAGGCAGGCTGTGCTGAAGTTGTTTGAAACAATACAACCAGTGCTATATATGTCTTTGGTGTGGGAAGAACTCCTCATTCAGGGTGAGCTTGAACAACATTCAAATTAAAGAGAACAGCCAGGTTTGGAGGGAGGTGTGCAAGTGAGACTGGGGAGAAATAAAAACTGAATAGTGTAATTGTTAAAATCTGTAAGTGGTTCAAAGTTGTTTTTTTTCTGAGCATATACACCGAGAGGAGGGCATGACTGCAATGATGTGTGCATAATTATCAGGTAACCGGATAGCTACAGCTAAAAGCCATTTCATTGGCTGGTGGTTCCAACAGTAGTTTCAAAAGAGGAAGTTTAGCTGACGTGTAGTGTAGAAGAGCTGGTAAGTGAAAATCTGATTATTTTTTTTAGGTGTTTGTTTTTATATAAAACATTCTCCTTGGATTCGATAGGAAGAGTCTGTGATATGTGAAAATATATTTTGCTTTAATGAAATTGCTAAACTTTAGAGTCAGAGACTTATCAATGATCAGAAAAAAAAAGTCACCAGACAACAAAGGTAGAGAAAAATCATTTTATTTTCATTTTAGTGTTTGGAATATGTCCACTTTGAATATTTACATCTGCTATCTTATTTTGCAATATATAGCAATTTGTTTCTAAGAATATTGCTGACAATTCCTGTCAGTGTGGCAAGTGGTGAAACTAGTAAAAAATGCCCGTTTCAAAAGGGAAGGAAACGGGCGCTAGCAAGGCCATCCCCCACTCTCCCTCCCTCCCTCGCTGTTCCAGACTCTGCCGTCCCTCCATTTTCACTCCCCCCCTTCCTGCGACCCAGTCGACCCCCCCCCCTTCTCGGCGAAAACCATCCCCCGCTGCCATCCAGTACCTGTGCTGATGGGGGACCCCAACCCCCGTCAGCAGAAGTCCTGTGCTGGCCTTCGAGGTGTTGCTTCTTCAATGATTTTGTGTCCAAGTTGCTCTGCGTGCGGTAGCCCCAGGTGGGCTTAATAAAGAGATCGATTGGCTGAGTTTGTAGAAGTAGATTTAAACCGCTGAGAGTCCCAACCAGCCAGTACGCATGTGTGGGCATCTTGTTTGACGTTTCCACCGGCTACTCGCTGGGATGAGTTCCTGCCTACCGTCGGTAGCTGTAAGTAAATTCAAGTTTAGTTTTACAATATAGTTTTGGTTTATGTTAGATTGGATGGATTAGGTATGCTGCCTTTGTACTTTGTCTTTTTTAAATAGAGTGAAAGACCCTTGAAGACGCTACGGGTTCTTCCGGAATTCACTTATAGTGGATTTAAACTGCATAGCAGTGTGGAGGACACAGTAAAGAAGATTGTGTCCCAATTGGTTAAGCATTACTATTGATACTGCAGCTATTTGTGTGATTGTTATCAAGCTACGCTTCAGAACCTATGGCAGTGGTCATCTTTGAATTTTTTTCATCTTGGAACACTGTGCTTGTTGAACTATCTTGAAGTGCACAGTGCCATCTACAAGCTATGACAAATTAGACATCATTTCTACCTATAGGTGATGTGGCGAGCCTAAATCTGTTTATGATGATAAGCTCGGGACTGCTGCATATCTCTATGTAATGGCTGACGTATTTGATATATGTCCACCCTGCTATATGATGTGATTTTAAATAGTGTATATGAGGTGTGAATGAGATTGAGTGCAAGTGATAGGTTGATAGGATATTATTATAAGAATTTTTGATATGTTAAACATTTAATAAAGATTGAATTGTTTTGATATGCAGATATGCACTTTACGGCTGCTTGATAGTTTATTAATTTCATGTGCAACCAGTTGAAATGCTCCAATGTTCAGACCTTGGTTAGAACTGGTATATATATATATATATATAATTAGGGCAAAGTAAATATATTTTTTTTAATAATGGGGGCATCTTCACCATTTTGAATTCAGCACTGCACAAAATTCCATAAATACTCAGAAAAGCTTTTTCAAATGGCTCTGGGGGGTGCTGCACACTGATGCTCTTATTGAATGAATGGTCATCCTGCTTGTTCTCAGAGAAACTGACTTGCCCAAGGTCACATAGAGAGTCAGTGGCAGAGCAGGCAATAGTCCTAGAGAGCTGAAGTGATTCCTCCAAAGGTTACAGAAAGTCAGTTTTCGCATCCTGTTCAAACTTCTTCTACTAACCTATAAATGTATTCACTCTGCTGCTCCCCAGTATCTCTCCACACTCGTCCTTCCCTACACCCCTTCCCGTGCACTCCGCTCCATGGATAAATCCTTCTTATCTGTTCCCTTCTCCACTACTGCCAACTCCAGACTTCGCGCCTTCTGTCTCGCTGCACCCTACGCCTGGAATAAACTTCCTGAGCCCCTACGTCTTGCCCCATCCTTGGCCACCTTTAAATCTAGACTGAAAGCCCACCTCTTTAACATTGCTTTTGACTAGTAACCACTTGTAACCACTCGCCTCCACCTACCCTCCTCTCTTCCTTCCCGTTCACATTAATTGATTTGATTTGCTTACTTTATTATTTTTTGTCTATTAGATTGTAAGCTCTTTGAGCAGGGACTGTCTTTCTTCTATGTTTGTGCAGCGCTGCGTATGCCTTGTAGCGCTATAGAAATGCTAAATAGTAGTAGTAGTAGTAGTGATGAAAGTGAGTCTTGAATTCTCTCCTAGGACTTGGGATTCATGTACCAGTGCTCCAATCACTTTAACTCTCTACACTCTTCTAAAATAAGTCGGTTGGGCAGCATTTGGTGATGAAATGTGATAAGACTCAGAAAATATATGCAAACTGGTGGCAATTGTTAAAAACTGACTGGGGCTCTTAATTACTATGTAGGAGAATCTACCTGCTTCCTATATCTGCTTCTCTGTCTCAAGCTTGCTTTCCTTTGACATAGTGATAAATTGCTACATGGCTGCCTCTGTCTACACTCTGTACCTGTGGTGAGACTAGATGATTATTCAGAAGCTTGTGATGTTGTATGGCAAAAATGAAAAATACTAATGGGCTGGTGGCTCAGGTGACAAGTGCTGTGTGGAAGGACTCTGGTTTGATCCACATATCACATTAACCAATCCCTGGCTTGACTGTCAAGGCAGTGTTCACAGTACTCAATGCTCAATGGAAGGAGTTGCTTAAGGGTGACACCTGTTGTCAAGTTCAGGGTCTGTGTTTACATAGTTTTGAGGGAGACCTAGTGTATGGCCTCTAGCTCAGCTTAGGCCTGCTGCAGTGACTACTACTACTAATCATTTCTATAGCACTACTAGACATATTCAGCGCTGTACACATTGTATGCAGGTGCTTTTTTTGTCCCTAGAAAGCTCACAATCTAAGTTTTTTTTACCTGGGGCAATGGAGGGTTAAGTGACTTGCCTAAGATCACAAGGAGCTGCAGTGGGAATTGAACTCAGTTTATCAGGCTCAAAGCCCGCAGCACTAACCATTAGCCCACTCCTTGGTTATAGACTAACTATGTTGGGGGTGAGGGAGGTATAAAACACACAGACCACCCAAAGGCATCACCTAACTTACTAATCAGGTGGAGATGCAGAGGAATGACCAGATTTTGGTGAAAACTGGCACATTGCTGAAGTTTTTCAAGCTACAGGGTGCAATACACAATGGTACCCAAAAATTGCCATTCTATGTAATTATATTCAGAAAAAATACACAAGGGGAAGCAAACTTTCAAAATATCCTCAAAGAGCATGAAACATGCAGTTTGCTAACAAAGGGGGTCTTTTACTGGTGTGCACTAGCATTTTTAGCTTGTGCTAATAATCAGCTGTCACTAAACTCTGCGACACCCATAGGAATATAATGGCCATCTCAGCATTTAGTGCCAGCTGATTTTTAGCATGAGCTAAAAACACTAGCGCACCTTAGTAAAAGATCCCCAAAATGGCTAACAGACTATGGAGGGCTACAAACATCTCAAAATTTAAATAAAAAAGGCTTCAAAGCTCAGAGAGCTTCATTCTGACCACATGTGTCAGTTTTTTCCCAAAGGAATTCCAGATACTATCATTGGCCTCAATAAATCATCAAATTCCAGGAAAAAACCTCCCAAAAACGGAGAAAAACATTGCTCACCAAAGGAACTAGAAAAAAATAGCCAAAACCCACATCAAATCCCCATTGGTCCCAATAAATACCACTGGTAATCCAGTCAAGTAAGTAGTTATGCAACTGTATTTTGATATAATTAATGAATTAACAGCTGTATTTATTAGAACTAATAGGGCTTTGATGTGGAAATTTTTGTTTTTTAATGACTAAAACAGACTGTGTGGGTTTTGACTATTTTTCTTTTTTGTTTTTTGGTTGCTCTCTTTTTTTTCTGCAGTTTGATGATTTACCCCTCCCCCCCCCCCCCCCCCCCCCCCCCCCCCCCCCCCCCCGCTCAATTATAAATCTGTACGGTATTAGCACATCCACAGCTGCTAGTGTGGCTTTGTAAACAGGGGATTATTGAGGCCAATGATAATATCTGGGAATTCCTTTGGGAGAAGTGATACATTTGGTCAGACCGATACTCTCTGAGCTTTGAGGCCTTGTTTATTTCAATTTTAAAATGTTTATAGTCCCTCCTCCACATTCTGTGTTTGCCATTTTGTTAGCAAACTGCATGCTTCATGCTTTTTGAGGATATGTAATTATATTCTCCATTGGCCACACAAAAAATAATGTTCCATGTATCTGGACAAGCATACTTATGTTGTGCCATCCTTGATGGTGTCACCACAGTCACTAGAAGCTAGCTGTGTTGTTTCATATAATTTCTTGCAATAATTTGAGACAATAAGGTGCAGAAATGGAAGCTTTCATGGTAAGCCCTTTGGGGTAGGGACCTTGACATACCACTTTTTTTTTCCTTGTAAGGCCTATCTGCTTTTCTCCTTCTTGTACACAGCACTCTGTGTATCAGTAGTCTTTTACAAATAACTATTGGCAATAAACAACATGTCCCAGCTCACCTGCTTCACTGCTCACAGAATACAAGAGGTGAGAACAAGCATGCCCCAAGAGGGGACGTAATAGCTAACCAATGATTTGCAAAGCAAATACACTATGCAAACCAAATGTTCTGTCCCTTGAGCTGCTTTTCATGGTTTATTTCTTCCCTGAAGGTTGATGAAGGGTAAAGAAGGATGCCAGATGTTTCTTTTGCTTATTGTGATTGAGCCAAACTCCCTGAAAGGTCTTTTGGGTTGTTTTTCTTTGTCAATTGCTAGTTGACAAAATTTAGTCTTGGTTGTGCTTAATTAGTATTCCACATATCCTATGGCCACAGCCTAGAATGGTGAGGAGGGAAACTTGCATTCTGACAAACAATGGCCATTGTTCTTTCATGAGTGGAATACAGGGGTGAAGATGCCAAGGGTGGAGCATTGCAACAAGTGAGATTTTTCAGGTGGTGTATCCAGGGTCTACATCTAGAAAGGTGTGTGTCATATTGCATTACATAAAAGAAACAATTCAATTTGTTTTCTTTGGTTATTTCCGAAAGGTCTTTGAGAGGGTAGAGGCTTAACGTAGGCAACCAAGACCCCTCGGGCCCACCATTCTTCTCTTTACCACTATAACCCCAATAAAGACTTCACACATGGTATTTCTTTTGTGGCACAACTGGGCCGCAGCTTTATTTCAAATACAAACATATCTTAACCCTGGGCATACCCAAGCCGCTTCAGCCTCAGGCTCAATAACCCCCAAGCCAAGTCCGCCGCACTAGCAAGACTGGCTAAGCTTGTAGAGAGAGCCCCCCGCCGCACAGCAAGGGGGCCGTACCGTAATCGCAGCTGCCAGCTGCCTATTTAACCCCATCCGGCTTGGGTACCCCGCAAAAGCTGCGACAATATACACATTTCTACATAATGTTTTTGTTTTTTTTTGTGGAGGGCGGGCTGGGCGTCGTCCGCTGACCTGGCCAACGAAGAGGCCGTACCTGCTCTCTTCTGGGGCTTTTAACCCCTTTTGGGTAGCTCCTCCTATGGCCAGAGGGGAGCCATGAGCGTTGGGGTCCTGCCCCTTCCTCCCTCGCTCGCTCCCAGCCGGCCACGGAGCGCATGCCCGTCGGGGGCACGGCGCCATGTTATTTTTGGCTCCGTGCACCCTACGGGGCACTGCGCCTTGCTTATATGGGGACAATTTTCAAAGGAATTTGCCTAGATACCTAAGCAGTTATTTGGGTAAAATCTGTGTGCTCAATGTTTTCCTCCTCTCAAGGGCCAAAGATAGGTGCACAAGTTTCAGAGCACCTGGACTTGCAGGCACAGGGAAGAAATTGTGCTCAGATTTCTTCCTCCTGGTGGTGCCACCTGGCTTTTCTCCTTTTAGATTTGCCTCTCATAAAAGCAGTGATTAGGATCAGAACCCGGAGGCTATAATGAATGAGAAGATGAACAAATGCACATCCCTAATGAATAGGCATTTCTGTCAATATGCTGTCTGAAGCAGCTTTTAAATTAACATTTTAGGATTTTATTTTGAATTTCAAGTGTATATATCTTTGGTTCTCAACCCAGTCCTCGGGACATACCCAGTCAGTCCGGTTTTAGGATATCCACAATGAATATGCATGAGATAGATTTAAATGCACTGCCTCTTTGGTATGCTAATCTATCTCTTGCATATTCATTGTGGATACCCTGAAAACCAGACTGGCTGGGTGCGCCCCAAGGAATGATTTGAGAAGCACTATGTATGACAGGAGGTTTATGATGAGCTTCAGTTTTAGGGGTTTCTGGTTAACGTCCTAAGGGATAGGAAATGCTCTTTCTGTGGGGTTGTATTATTTAATTTGTAGGTCTAAACTTTTGTTAAGAACAAGCCTCTGCCAGGAAAGGTTAATATCAATGGCCTGTCCCTGCGCCAGTCGTTCCCAAACCTGGTCCTGGAGGCACCCCAACCAGTCAGGTTTTCACAATATCCACAATGAATATTCATGAGAGAAATTTGCATGTACTCCCCCCCCCCCCCCCCCCACACACACACACTGTGTACAAATCTCTCTCATGAATATTCATTGAGGATATCCTGAAAACCTGCCTGGCTGGGGTGCCTCCAGGACCAGGTTTGGGAACCACTGCCCTGAGCTATAGTTCTGGTCTGGGAAGCATAAATACTTCTACTCACTTATTTTCGTAATGCTACTAGACATACAGATAAGAGACAGTCCCTGCTATGTAGATTGTACTATCTTGTCAAGACACACAGATGAGACAAATAAGAGGCTTAAAGAACTTTATAGTGTTCTGACATAACAAGTGTTAATTTCAGCCCAGGGCTATTGCAAAGTGAAGGCAAGCAAGTGACCAGGATCAGGACAAATCAACCAGATTGGGGACTTCCCCATTATAAGGTTGAAGACTGAGGGGAAGGGAATAAGTTCCCTTGGATATTGAGAAATTGGTTGATTTCTCCATACCTGCAGCACTGTTTCCTCTAAACCAGTGCTTCCCAAACATGGTCCTGGGGACACCCCAGCCAGTTAGGTTTTCAGGATGTTCACAATGAATATGCATGAGACATATTTAAATACACTCCCTCCACTGTATGCAAATCTGTCTCGTGGAATAATCATTGTGGATATCGGGTGTCCCCCCAGGACCAGATCTGGGAAGCTCTAAACTGTACTCATGTGCATGTGCACAGAGATCATGAACCCCATGCATACGGCAACACATTGCACACACTGGAAAATACTATTCTATTTTCAAAACAGAATACCATGCAAACATTCTGGGGCTGGCAAAAGGGTAGTGGCTGAAAGAAAAACATTATGCCAGCAGCTCTGCCCTGCCCCATGGCTGGCACGAAGGGTGCTTAAGAGCAGGTCAGCTTCCTCATTGGTAAGAGGTTGGTTTCATGATATGATGAGCTAGATCCCCAAGTTGAAAGTCACCTGTTAAGGTATAGCTGTGTATGCCAGAGCTGCTACCAGTAGGTAGGTTGCCTGTAATTGGAGGGGAGGAAGACCCAAAAGTGAAGATTCACCTAGGGTGCCTAATATTCTTCTACCATTCCTGAATAATAATATTTATTTTTTATCTATAAAAATATGCAATCACGTGCTAAAACAACAATGTAGAATAGCTTTCAGTAAAACAATTATTTTAACACTTTTGAAATCCTGATATTATCTGCATCATACTTGCTGAGGTGCTTTTGGCTTGTAGTACACAAATCTGAATTCAGTTCATAAAAAGTTAAACAAAAGAAAATCTTTGCACATCTAGTCCATAAAAAATAGAAGAAACATTGACCTGCAATACCTCCTGGCCTGCCAAAAATAATGCTGGAGGTGGCTGTACCACTTTGCTTACCATCCCCCTTTCTCAGCCCCAGTTATCCTTTCTCCCCATTGCCACACCTTATCCTTGTGTTACCAGCTTAAATGATACCCACTTCTGTTCTCTGGAGAGTGAGGCTGGCAGTCTACAGCCTCTACATGCTGCCACTGACTCCTCTCCCTCTCCTGCTGCCAAACAGTGGCGTAGCTAGGTGGGGCCACAGGGGCCTGGGCCCCCCCAAATTACCTCTGGGCCCCTGTGTTTGCTGGCGGGGGTCCCCAACCCCTGCCAGTTCAAGCCTTGTCCAGCGCCGTTTCCAGCCTTGCTCTCTCTTCCTCCTCACATCCTGCATGTTCCTTTTAGTGAAAGGCAGACTAAAATGTGCCCCCCCCCACCTCAGACTCTGCCCCCCTCCCACCCTCGGCGAGGTCTGGCTACGCCTCTGCAAACAGATCACTTATTTGACCAGTGAAGGACAAGAAAGGGAGAAGAGCCAGCAGAGGCAGGTTAGAAGCCTTGTACTCACCAGCCATGATGTCCTATTGCCTGAGCTATTGATAGGGATGTCTCTTTCCTCCTCAGTGCCAGTGGAATAGAGTAAGCCAATGTTCTTTGCCATGTACAGACAGGCTACAACAGAGAAGGAACAGCAGTAGCAATTGCAACAACCCAGGGTCACGTGGGGAGGGGAGGAGGGGGGGCACAGTCTTAGGATGTGACCCTAATGGATGAGGCTACTGCAGTGGCACCGGGCTTGGGGCAGTATCCCCAGTTCCCACAGGGATGGCCCTGCCCAGGGCACCAAGCAGAGGGTAGAAGGTGCCATGCTATTTTCGTGAGTTAACTCGGTGAGTCTATGAGCACAAAGATCCAAAAGGGGAACATCAAAAGCAAACTTTGCCATGGGCGTCATTTTGTACAGCAATTGCCCTGTGTCACTCTGTCACTGTATTGTACATCTGGCCTGGGAAGGGTTAATGTGAGCAGTCTGTTCCTGGGGCCTGGGAAGGGTTATTTCAGTTTGTCCCTGAGGTACTGCTCTGCTCTGGGAAGGGTTAATATGAGCATAATCGGTTTTCATTAGCCTGTGTTAAGATACAGTGAATTTAAATTATATATTTTTTTATGTGTTGCAAGCCACTTGGGGCAGTCTTTTGGGGTTGAAAACACAGGGTATATAAGTGTCATTAAAAATATACGATTCTGGTATAGAAAAGAAAGAGTTAATGTCGGCCTGCAGATGGTACAGCTCTGACGTGGGAATTAGACTGGGAACAGTAAATGTAACATTGTGACTTTGAGCCTGCCTCTAAGGTGCAGCTCTGGGTGTGGGAAGGGTTAATGTTTTGCAGTCTGTGTAGTACAGCTTTGGTTTACAGCTGTGAATTCTCTCCATGGCTCAGAACTGCAGGCTGACTTGTGTCGGGGGCGCCATCTATTGTTTAAGGAGTGGAAGCGAGAGAATTTATTTGAGGCTGAAGATTGTGCGAGGCTCTGCAGAAAGCCAGCCGCACGCAGCGTGAGAGAACGGCTGGTCTGGCAGCCAGGTGCACACCAGGGATGAGGGGGAGGGTATGCTCCAGTGCTACTTTTTGTTTGAGCTCTAATGTAAAGTGCATACTGACGTGCACTCGAAGAAAACATCTGCATGTCTCTATATGCCGTATTATGTATCACTGCCTCTTGTTCACTATAAGTGAAGTTTCTGCAAGCGCAGATAACGTTTCTTCCACCCCAGCAGTGTTTAACAAATCCAGCATCCCCAGCAAGACGTAAGAGCCTTAGAGAAACAACGAAATATAAAATGTCTGCAAAGCTAGTTCTTGTTGTGCTTCCTAGAAACTCGGGAGCCACGCTGTGTTTATTAAAAATGTGTTATACCACCTTACCTGACCATCCATCTAGGCGGTTTACAGACTAAAAGAAGTTGGAAAAACACAACAGAAACCTGTCGGGGGTGGGGGTTGGGGGAAACAACTTATGCCCAGATTGAAACTACCACCCTCTTAGGTAACTTGTACACGTGACTAGGCATGGAAATGGCAGCTGAGCAACTAAGGGCTATTCTGAAAGGGCACAGGTAAGTGGTATAGCATGGAAATGCAAGGGGCACATTCATATGGGGGGGGTGCAGCTTACAAAATACTGCAAGTTATACATACCCTTGCCGTATTTGTCTGAGCGCAGTTACACCAGGTCTGTAATGGAGTACAGATGTCCAGATGTACCTAGGTGCTACATAAGTACATAAGTACATAAGTAGTGCCATACTGGGAAAGACCAAAGGTCCATCTAGCCCAGCATCCTGTCACCGACAGTGGCCAATCCAGGTCAAGGGCACCTGGCACGCTCCCCAAACGTAAAAACATTCCAGACAAGTTATACCTAAAAATGAGGAATTTTTCCAGTCCCATTTAATAGCGGTCTATGGACTTGTCCTTTAGGAATCTATCTAACCCCTTTTAAACTCCGTCAAGCTAACCGCCCGTACCACGTTCTCCGGCAACGAATTCCAGAGTCTAATTACACGTTGGGTGAAGAAAAATTTTCTCCGATTGTTTTAAATTTACCACACTGTAGCTTCAACTCATGCCCTCTAGTCCTAGTATTTTTGGATAGCGTGAACAGTCGCTTCACATCCACCCGATCCATTCCACTCATTATTTTATACACTTCTATCATATCTCCCCTCAGCCGTCTCTTCTCCAAGCTGAAAAGCCCTAGCCTTCTCAGCCTCTCTTCATAGGAAAGTCGTCCCATCCCCACTATCATTTTCGTCGCCCTTCGCTGTTACAGAATAACTCTTACCAGGCAGCATCAGGAAGGTACCCACTTATAAAACTGTCCCCTTAGTGACCTTTAGTCAATCCCCTAACCTCCCAGTGCGCATACTAAGTTGTAAGCTCTATGGGAGGACACTGTAATTCTGTGATATCTGTATATTGCAGTCTATGTTGGAAGGGCTTTGCATTCAAATACATGTCAGTATGTGTGCATACGTGTAATATGTTTAAATGTAATGAGCCTTTCAGGACTCTCGCCTAGTATGCTCCTGGATTCAGGACCACATCAAGTATGTAACATTTGATTACAGCATTCCCCATCTGGAATGGTTGCAGTGGTTCTGTGCAGGGCCGCCGAGAGACTGAGCCGGGCATGGGGCAAGGCCGCCCCCAGGGCCCCCGCTGCTGCCGCCGCCACCCCCCCAATCGCTACCACTGTCGCCTCCCTGTCCCGCTCCCAGGCCGCCGGCGCTACAGTCCCTAGTCTCCACCCGCCCACCCCCAGCCCCAACAGCCCCCCTCTGTCCACCACTGGGCCCCCTGCATTCAAATCCACAGCGCCAACGAGCAGCACCTCACCTCCGTGTGAAAGCGGCAGATCGCCTCCCTTCGGACCCTCCCTCGCTGTGCCCCACCCTCATGGAAACAGGAAGTTATATCAGACGAGGGCGGGACACAGTGAGGGAAAGCCTGAGGCGATCCGCTGCTCTCAAATAGACGCTGCGCTGCCAACTAGAGACTCTCCCTTTTCCAAATGCAGGGGGCCTGGTGGCAGACAGAAGGGGGCCACCGACGGAGCCGAAAACAGGCAGGTGGAGACCGGGGACTGCAGTGCCGACAGCCTGGGAGCAGGAGAAGGAGAGAGACCCCAGCACTGGGCCCCCTTGGAGGCCCTAGGCCCGGGGAATTTTGTCCCCCCCTGCCCCCCTCGGTGGCCCTGGTTCTGTGTGTCCTTACATAGGTCAAGAGAGCCCTAGAGAGTGTGTGGTGAATTGTGGTGTTGTATTTGTTGTGGTATTCTTTTGCCTGATGAGCAATAGAGAGTGTATGATTAAAGCTCAGCCTTTGGGCCTATTTAATTCCAGTGTGAAGTGAATATAAAAACAGAGATTTTTACCCACCCCTCTGCCTGTGTCAGATTGAGGAGCAGATGCAGCCTGACCCCTAAAACTCAAGGAGAAAATTAAAGAGAAGTCCCGCTCAGAACCTGGACTGCTGGAGGAGATGTGGTGTGCAAGATAATTCCTATTTGCTGACTGTGTAGAAGAGAGACTCCAGAAGGAGGAACAGTTGGCCTAGTAACCAGGAAACCCTCACCTTGCAAAGAGACTATTAATTTATGCAAAAGGGACTAGATTTGCCCAACAACCAGGAAATAACTATTTTCCAAAAAGACACAGATAAAGGAAATGTGTGAAATACTACAGTTTTTAATTAATGCTGTACAACCTCAAGACAGAAAGACTACCTCTAAGCTGCATTCGGTTTGTAGGTGTCATGAGTAAAGTGAGTTGGAGCACCACATATCTGTCTCTAAAGTGGTTGTTTGAAGGGATTTCTACACCAGGGCCTTGAAGAGAAATCTAATTTCCAGGAGAGAACCTGCTCCTTGAAGAAGAGTGCAGCACAGAGTGAGGAGTGCATGCACAGAGCAAAGAAGGGAGAGGACACCAACAAATTAAAGAAAGTTCTGTAGGGCCCCTGGGGTGTGAATCCATTGATTAACAACCCCCCTCCCCATAGAAATAAATAATACAGGGTCCAATATTCAAAAGAGTTTAAGGGAAATGGGGCTTGATATACTGCCTTTCTGTGGTTTTTTGCAACTACATTCAAAGTGGTTTACATATATTCAGGTACTTATTTTGTACCAGGGGCATTGGAGTGTTAAGTGACTTGCCCAGAGTCACAAGGCGCTGCAGTGGGAATCAAACTCAGTTCCCCAGGATCAAAGTCCACTGCATTAACCATTAGGCTACTCCTCCAGTCCTGCCCAGTTAGACTTTGCTGAGGTGGCCATCTGGCAATATTCAGCGGATAGTGCTGGTGAATATTGCCTTTGACTGTGGTGGCACTCTCTGGTAGTGCCAGGGCAGTCTGGGGCGGAGATTAGGCGGAACCGGCATTTTAACTGGTTAGCAGTGATATTCAGAGGGACATTTTCAATATGACGACTAAGTTGGACTTTGGACGTTTAGCACTAAATGTTCCAAATCCAAATAGCAAATGTAACCATTTTCGAAAAAGCAAAACATTTTATCTTTTTTTTTTAATACCATTTGTAACAAGGTTTTGTGCTCTGTTGCATTTATCTTTTCAGGCCATTATCGAAAAAAAAAAAGTACAAGTGAAAATTTTAGAAAATCAAGCCATTGGGATGTAGGAGGGGCCAGCATTTTTAGTAGACTGGTCCCCCAGACATCCCAGGAGAGCAATGGCGCTCCCTAGGGGGCACAGCTGTGGAGTTCATATAAATGCTCCCAGGTACACATCTCACCATTTCTCCCCTATCTTGTCTGCTGAGCCCTCCAAAACCCACCCAAAACCCATTTCCCCCAACTGAACACCACTACAGTAGCCCTTATGGGTAAAGGGGGCAACTATATGTGGGTACCGTAGGATTCTGGTGCGTTTTGGAGGGATCACAGTTTTCACCACTACTCCGGGGACCTGCATGCTGCTCTAATGGACCTGATTTTATTACATCTGAGGCTGCCATAGAGGCTGGTGAGTACTATTTTTATTCATATTTTTTGGTGGTGGGAGGGGGTCAGTGACCACTGAGGGAGTAAGGGGGGGTCACCCCTGATTCTCTCCAGTGGTCATTTAGGGCACTTTTTATGTGTATGAAGGAGTAGCCTAGTGGTTAGTGCAGCAGGCTTTGATCAATTCCCACTGCAGCTCCTTGTGACTCTGGGCAAGTCACTTAACCCTCCATTGCCCCTGGTACAAAATAAGTACCTGAATATATATAAACCACTTTGAATGTAGTTGCAAAAACCTAAGAAAAGCAGATATCAAGTCCCATTTTCCTTATTTATTAGAAAAATGTCTAGACCAAAACATTTAAATTTTCGTCCTAGACGTTTGGCTTTGTTCCATTATGGCTTTTAAAAACTAAGCCCCCTTGTGATCTGGAGGCACTGCAGACAATGCATAGCTAGACCTCTGCAAAACAGGTTTTGAAAATACCAGTTGGTTGTTTTGAAAAAGAAATCCATCCAAATGGTGCTTTATTACACCTTGTGGACATTTTTCTCTTTCAAAAATGAACCCCTCAGTCTGCTAACTGGTTAATTAAGCGCATAAAGTTAGGATAGCAAAAATGCTGACCGCCACAGGTAGAATATTGGGCCCATATGTTTTTGTATTGATTAAAGCAATTCTAGTTGAATCTCTGTACATGTGGCTTGATTCTAGCACCTTACTACATCTGTGGGTGAAACTATATTTATTGGAGATCCAATGTCCTCCTCCCCTCCCCCCTTTTATACGCATAGACAGACACACTAACACCACAGTTGGATAGTAGCCAGATTTGGGGGGGACTGTTGAAGGAGCCCTGGTACATGGCCCCCTGGCCGAGGACTGTCATGGCTGTGACTGAGTTAAAGGGATTTGGAAGGTGATGTAAAACAGGAAATATCCCTGAATAGTTGTGAAGGAAGAATCATGAGACCGGATACTAGGTGTGGTTTCAAATTGAGCTGGATCATCAAAGAAATAGAAGGAATCTAACAGGTCGAAAAGCTAAAAAAGAAAAATAATGCAGGCCACCCTCATCTCCTCTGTAAAATACCACTTCAGAAACGTTTATGGGCTTGAGAGTTTGCACAGGTGTTGAGTAGCTGAGCAGAGGAAGACAGAACTAGTAGGAGCTGTCAAATGACTTTATTACACACAAAGATTGCACACTAAAAACAAGAAATCAAGCTGGATGTAGGCGTCCAAGAATCCAACAAACATAGAAGCTCATTTTCAAAGCACACAGACTTACAAAGTTACATAGGTTACTATGGGGTCCTTTTACCAAGCTGAGGTAAAAAAAAACCCTGCGGTGGCATCCCGCGTGCCAAGAACCTCTCTCACCACAATGGGTAAAAAGTCTTTAAAAAAAAAAAAAAGGAAATGATCATGCGGTAAGTTAACCACTTGACACGTGACCATTTCCCGGGAGAGCCCTTACCGCCACCTGGTGGTAACCGCTGCCCAGTTACTGCTGGGTAAGTCCCCAGTGCTAAAAATTGAAAAATATTTTTGAAGCGCTGGAAATGGTGCACGGTGGGGGCTTGCCATGCTTTAGTAAATGGGCCCCTATGTAACTTTGTAAGTCTATGTGCTTTGAAAATACGCCTCTATGTAACTTTGTACATCTATGTATTTTGAAAATATTCCTCTGTGTTATGCTTTGAAAATGAACACCATAGTCTTATTAGTTGTTAAGCATGTTTCGCCATTACTGCCTCTGTTATAGCTAGCAGACAATTCAAAATGAATCTGGGCCATTGGTATAGAAACACATTGGAAGTCTGAGAGCAAAAAACTGAGTTAGGTTTAAAAGAGGATAGTGACAGCAAAAGGAAAGAAAATTAAGAAAGAAAAAAGGGGACAGGAAGGCATATCTGACAGCCTGAAGGCTCGTGCACATGCAGGAAAAATGCAGAAGAATAAAATCTTCAGCCATGACAATGGAAAAAGCTTTCAAAAGTGATTGAATAGAAAAAGGATTGTGAATGCCCACCTTCCCCAGTGATTATTTCTCAACTTTTTGTAACATCCTTTGCAGTTACATTTGCTGCTCAGTTTTCTGAATTTATACATGTGCAGCAGATAATGCGCAACATCAGTGTTAATGCACACTAAGGATTAGTAAATAACCTCCACAAATGTATAAATGAATGAATATACAGTATGTTTTTCCTGTCTCTCCTGGACATACTTAGTTGGGGTTTGTTTGGCATGATTTGTCTTTTCCAAAACAAGAAGAAACAAAGTGATGTGATTATTTATTATTTCTATCACAAATTCCACATGGAGTAGTATTTTCAGAGCACTTAGGGGTCCTTTTACTAGGCCGCAGTAAAAAGTGGCCTGCGGTAGTGTGGACATGTGAAATTGGCAAATGCTGGGCCATTTTTTACCGTGTCTGGGGAAAAGGATTTTTTAAAATTGGGGCAGTAAATGGCCATGAAGTAAAATCAAAAGTAGCTTGTGGCTATTTACTGCCTGAGCCTTTACCACCACCCATTGACCTAGTGGTAACGGCTCACACGCTAATCATGCGGTAATCAGGAAGCGTACGCCAATATGGCTGTGCCACCAGGAACACCCCTGCGGTAGAAAATAGAAAATTATTTTCTACTGTGGGAAACAGCATACGCCAACTTCAGAATTACCGCCAGGTGCCCACTCTACCCCAGTGGTAGTGCCAATTTGGCATGCACTACCCATATATTAGCCCTAGCGCTGCTTAGTAAAAGGGCCCCCTAGACGTACAAAGTTCCATAGGTTATCTATGGAACTTTGTAACTCAAACCCCCTGTTTACAAAGCCGTGCGGCAATGACGACAGCCCATTGAAAGTGAGAGGGCTGTGTCGGTATTGGCGTGCCAGCAACTGCTAGTGCAACTTTGCAAACAAGGGGGTAAGCACTTTGGGAATTAGTCCCATAGTGTCTGAAATAGTTAACAATCGAATTATTCATGGAGACATGAAATGAGAATAAATTCCAGAATATCACGTGCAGGGTGATATTCGAAAGAAACGTCCAAGTTGGGATTTGGACGTCTTTGTAAAACGTCCAAATCCGGGGGCGGGGAAAACTGTATAGATGGACGTCCTTAGACATGGACGTCTTTAACTTTCTGCGATTTTCAAAACCAAAGACATCCATGTCAAAAACGTCCAAATGCAAGCCATTTGGATGTGGGAGGACCCAGCATTTGTAGTGCACTGGTCCCCCTGACATGCCAGAACACCAACCGGGCACCCTATGGGGCACTGCAGTGGACTTCATAAATTGCTCCCAGGTACACAGCTCCCTTACCGTGTGTGCTGAGCCCCCCAACCCCCCCAACCCACTACCCCCAACTGTACACCACTACCATAGCCCTTACGAGTGAAGGGAGGCAACTAGATGTGGGTACAGTGGGTTTGTGGTGGATTTTGGAGAGCTTGCTGTTTCCTCCACAAGTGTAACAGGTAGGAGGGGTATGGGCCTGGGTCCGCCTGTCTGAAGTGCACTGCACCCACTAAAACTGCTCCAGGGACCTGCATGCGCTGTCATGGACCTGAGTATGACATCTGAGGCTGGCATAGAGGCTGGCACAAAATATTTTTACAGATGTTTTTTGAGGGTGGGAGGGGATTAGTGACCACTGGGGGAGTAACGGGAGGTCATCCCCGATTCCCATTGGTGGTCATCTGGTCATCTCAGGCACCTTTTTGTGCCTTATTCGTCCCTGCTTTTTTCGATTATGGGTCAAAGACGGACGTCCAAGTGTTAGGCACGCCCAAGTCCCACCTTCACCACGCCTCCGACACACCCCCTTGAAATTTGGACGTCTTTCTGACGGACTGAAGTTGGAGACTTCCAAAATTGGGTCTCAACTATACCGATTTGGACGTCTCTTGGAGATGGACGTCCATGTTCCGATTTATGTCAAAAGATGGACGTCCATCTCTTTCGAAAATGAGCCTGATTGTGAAATAAATTCCTAACAAATAAAATAGTGAAATGTGTTCTTACCTGTTAATTTTCGTAGGAAATGAATCCTGCTAGATTAGTTCAGACAAGTGGATTATCTCCCCAGCTAGCATATGGAGGCAAAGAACACTGACAGTCAGTGACATCATCATCAGTATAAAGTGTGTTGCAGCTCTGGAACTTGCCAATATATTATTGCCAAAGCATTATCTGTAACAAACAAAGATGTAGGAAGGGGATGTTGGTCAACCAAATGAGTCTGTATGTGCCTTGATTTCTATTTAATAAATTTGCTATTATTTATCTCTGGACTATATCTCTCATTTGGTTGGCCAACGTCCCCTCTCTACTTCTTTGTTTGTTGTGGATTTGGTTTCATAGGGTATTGGCCTTTTTTTTGAGGTGTGCAAAGCAGATCTGTAACATTTAAACATTATGAACCAAAGTCATGGAACAATATTATAGCTAAACATACAAATCAACCCTATAGAACCAAATTAAAGGGTAACATTACAGTACAACCTGTTAGCATCCCCATATAGAGCAATATGATTCATAAATTAATAAGACAGCACAACATTAGGACAACATTAAAGTGCCACCTCATCACACTGCAATATAATGCAGCATCATAGCACTGCATTGCTTTCTCAAACCTCCAAGCCCTAACCAGACTGTGAAACTCACTCCCTGAGAGATTTGTCTAGTCACCAGAAGGCACCGAGAGGCACAGAACAGCCACAGTCTTCCTGAATGTGTCCTGGACCAGTCTAGCAGAACTCAAGAAAAGGAAATTAGCAGGTAAGAACAAACTTCACATTTATCATCCTGCTAGACCAGTCCAGATGAGTGGGATGTTCCAAAGCTCTAAGGACCTCAAAAAGGAAGAAGACAAGGACACAGATATCTACCCTTGAGCATACAGAAATGTCATTTATAATCATGCTTTTTAAATATCTTTATAAATTCTCAATGTAAAGCGAAAAAGACTAAGCTTTGGCAACAGGAACAATGTCAACGGGGACCCGTTTCACCTCCCAGGCTTCATCAAGGAAACTTTGCACCATGCCAACACTGCCAAATCAGTATCAACATTTCTGCTGTCTCAAACTCACTTTTTCTGAGACAGCAGAAATGTTGATACTGATTTGGCAGCGTCAGCAGGGTGCAAAGCTCCCCTGAAGAAGCCTGGGAGGTGAAATGGGTCCCCGTTGGGATAGTTCCTGTTGCCAAAGCTAAGTCTTGTTTTACATTGAGAATTTATGAATATATTTGACAAACATGATTATAAATGACATATAACAAAAAATACTTGCCTGAATTGAAGTTGAACTGTTTTGTATGAGTGAGCACTGAAACTGAAGCATGTTTAAAATGTAGAATATTTAAAAGGAGGTTTTTGTCCAGTGAGTTTCTGGATATAGAAGAGGTGAAGCACTGCTCCACTGTTTGTTATTTTGACATTTGCATTTTGTAGTGGTTTTTCTCCAATTTTGATTTTACAGTTGCCAAAGTAGCAATGCAACTTGTCATGCAAAGCAAATTACTTAAAGTTATGGCAGGAACAAACCCTTCTCTGCAAACCTTTTAATAAGTTTTAGTCTGCTTAACCTTTTTAAACAGCCTTTGTGATTGGCTACGTTGGAAACTGTAGATGCTAGAAGAATTGAATCTGGCAGGTACTCACCACTTGAGTATCTGAGGTACCATGGCTCTGATGTGTAGGACAGAGTTCATTCTGGAATGCAATGTTTTGTCTTGACTGGTGGCTCTGTACAAATAATGGCAAGTGTCAGGCACCAGTTTTAGGCTGGTTTGATTCAGTATACAGCAGGGGAATATATATACAGACCATGATGTTTCACACAGAAACAAACTGAAAGAAAAACTGCGGTGTTAAGTCCATAATGCTGGGCAAGCATTAACATTCATCTTGGATTGGTTCAGTTTGGTTGTGTGCTGCACATAAAAATGGTGGTCTAGGCTGAATGCTTCACAAACCTGCCTACTTCCCATCTCATTACACAGTATGTAGTCAGTACATGAATTAACACACACAAATATCATGCACTGTTTCCCCAGCCATGTGCTAACAGTGCATGATAATTCCCATGCTAACTGCTTAGAGCGCTTTAGTAAAAGAGCCCAGAAGAGTGAAAAGCTACCCATCATCCTGCCCTTTATTCCAGGCACTTTTTCTTCTCATTCTCCTTATCTATGTTGTTTTTGAACCCCAGTCCTCTCTGCTCTCTCTCTCTCTCTCTCTCTGTCCATGCCTCTGCCCCATCCTAGGTTTCCTTTTGTCACATTTCTCCCGTTACCCATGTTATGTTCTATCTCACTAGGCTTCTTTGTCTACCCTCTTCCACCTCAGCTTCCTGTATTTGCATTCCTGGACTACAGCAGGGAACACAAGCTCCTCTCTGTTGTTTGTCCTTTTTCCTGCCCCTACTGTCTTTCCCAGTGATTCCAAGTTACCATGGGAACATGAGGAAGCATGAGATATGGGGCAATGTTCAGTAGAGTAAGCATAGGCCTGCGGAAGGAGTATCATGCTGGGGCTACTAGAGTGGAGGAGTGGCCTAGTGGTTAGAGCACCAGTCTTACAATCCAGAGGTGGCCAGTTCAAATCCCACTGCTGCTCCTTGTGACCTTAGGCAAGTCACTTAACCCTCCATTGCCTCAGGTACAAACTTAGATTGTGACCTCTCCTGGGACAGAGAAATATTCAGAGTACCTGAATGTAACTCACCTTGAGCTACTACTGAAAAAGGTGTGAGCAAAATCTAAATAAATAAAATATCTTATATGAAGGATGTTCCCAGGGTATTTCAGTTGAGATGCAGTGTTCTCATTGGATACTCTCATCATGTGCTTACTATGCACTAAATAAGGTTGATGAGGCATGGCCATATGTTGAAACCTGACCAATCACTGGGGGGCTACTTTGAAGCAATATATTTTTGCAAGCAGGTTCTAACAGGATCATCTTTAAGAAGGCACACAATGAAAAAAAGTAACTTCACTGCTGCAGACTTGAAGATGATTAACATAACTTACTTCTGAGGCAATTACAGGAGCAATGGGACAGACTCCTGCTCTCTCACTTGTGCTAATCATGTTATGACTATTGACCCGGGGCATGTGGACTAGTAATTCTGTGGGATGCAGTGCTGAGGATGCCTGCAGCACATGCTGCCTCATTTGTCTGGACACTGCTTAAGCATGTCCAAAGCAATTATCTAAGGCCTGCATGGACACTGCTTCTAGAAAGCATGAAGCCAGCAGGTGTCACAGCCTGAGTACATCTTCTTTTCTGCAAGAGATTCTCAGTGTACAGAAGAAAAGTCTCTTCTGTTACACTGCACAGCTTCTCGCCTTCCTATCTGGTGCTCATTAGAGAGTCAGAGACACAGCCTCTCTCCTGCTTTGACTCCTTTGGATGTCATCCAGGAGCCAGGAATAGTGCAACAGTATGAGGCACCATATGCAAACCTTCAGTTTTGCACCCCTTTAATTAGTTTTCATACCTTAAGGGTCTCCCTTCTCCACTACCTGAGATCTTGGTAATTAACAATCATAATTATCCCAACAACCGTCTCCCCCCTCCCCCCCCCCCAAAAAAATATAATTCTGTAGAAACACATAGACATTATACTAGAGTGGGCAATTATTAAACATTTTTAATTGAAATTAATTGTGGAGTTAAAAATGCAGTTGCATGATTAATCACAGAGTGTCCCCTCACATTTCCTCCTGTACAGTGCAAACTATAGACAGCAGATGTAAATTCTCAAAACTGACATATTTCAATTATTAAACTGAAAATACAATCATTTTTGTTACTTTTGTTGGGCTTATATTGCCCTTTTGTCTTTTTTTTTTTTTTTGCTTCCCTCTTGCCTACACTCTCCCCTTTCTCCATCTCTCATTCCCCACCCCATCTCTCTATCTGCAGCAGCATTTCTCCCTAGCATGAGCTCAGACACAGCAGCGACTGTTCTGCCTAGGCACCAAATTCAAAAACCTAAGGGTTATCTGCAATGTACATAAAATCATATCATGCCTGAGGAAAAAAAAACAAAACAAAACTATGCACGTGAGCTCTAAACATCAAAATAGGCCTCATCTGACACCTACAGAAAGGGACCTATGTGTTCCTAAAAGCTAATACATAAAATGTTACCACATCCGTTTTTATAAGCCTAAGAACAGAGATCTAACTCCTAGCACTGCCCCCTCCCCAATACGATAGCCAGATATCCTAGTACAGGCACACAGAAAACATATAGTCCTGATGGTCTTACACACCCCCCCCACAACTTGTAAGACCCATAGTGGAAAAAAGGAGAGGGCAGGGGACATTGAGACACTGAGGGCAGAAGGAGACACATATGCAAGGGAGTGTGCACACCCTCCAAGTCACAAATTCCCCCTCCCCTCCGAAAGCCCATCCCAGGAGGTTCAGATTGAGGGGAGGGGCAGGTAATGAGGAAATGGCTGGATGCGAACAGGGAAGTGTGTGGGGAGGGACAGGAGGGCGACTGGACATGGCTGGGGCCCTCACTTACACATCCTCCCACAGCTTCTGACCAGCCGGGAGCCCTCGGTGGCTCCCCCCTCCCCAGGTTTCTGGGCCTGGGCTCCTTACTGCTGACTCTCTGACCCTCCAATGTCAGTTGTTTCCCCAAAATAATCTCCATGCCAACCAGGGAATTTAACATTAAATTATGTTTTATTGTATTATTACTATTGGGAGTTAGTTATCAGTTTGATTTCAAAACTTGCAGATGACAAATTATGTTTAAAGTACAGGGTTGCAAGACTGAACAGTTTTGTTTTCAAGAACATTTTCAGATAAGTATAAAGACTAGTCACATAAATCATTTCCTTAAAAAAAATTGGGTGAATTTTTTTTTTCAAAATATTTTATTAGTTTTCCAAATATAACAATGAGAAAAAAAACAGTAAAGGAGGGGATTGTGGAACTAAAACGAAATACAGAGGGCAGGGAAGAGAGGTGCCTATGTGTTTACAGTATAAGTCTCAAACGATGGGTCAACATTACGTCTGAGTAGATTGAAGATAGTTTTCTACTGGTGACCAGGTTTTTCTTGTGGAGACTGTCGTTCGAAATTTCTCTGCCATTGCAAACTCAAATTTCTGATGTTGTAGAACTGTATTACACCAAAAGTGAATGTTAAAAAGGTGTGCAGATTTCCAGTTTTGTAGGATGTGTTTTTGGGTGATGGTAAGGAGAATGTCCAGTAATTTTGCTTGTGAATCTGGCAGGTCAAAGGGTTTAGAGACATTTAAATATTACTATGGAGTAGGACAGGTCATCTTCAATTAATAGCATCTTTTGTATAATGTTCCAGACTTCTTTCCAAAATGTAGAAACCACTTGGCACTCATACATCATGTGGAAGAGAGTGCCAACTTGTTGAGCACAATGCCAACATTTGTCTGATGAGGTCAGGCCAGCAATAGCAAGTTTCCTAGGAGTCCAGATTGTTTTATGATATAGAATAAACAGTGACTGTAATACAGATGCAGAGGATAGGGGTTTCATGACTTTGGACCAGAAATGGGACCACTTTCTTTCACTTAAAACACGACCAGTATCCAATTGCCAATTAACATTATATGTTACTTTGACAAAAAGTTTGTAGATGGCAGAAGCTGTATGACCTTTTGATACCAGTGTTTGAGCTTGAGAATATATAGAAGGCAGTTGGGGTGACAATGTTGTTGACTTCATAAGCGTCTTGACACAGTGTGAAAGTTGTAACCATTGAAAGTATCGAGATGGAGACAGAGAGAATTTAGATATCAATTCTGAGAAAGACCACAGACTATTATCTGTATTAACAATATCTGACAGATGGAAAACTCCTTTATCTATCTATTCTTTCCAGAAGAATGGGGCCTTATTAATTAGGATGTGGGGATTATACCAGAGTGACATGTGGAGAGACACATTGAGTGGGGTAGTTTGGAGTTTATCGAGATCTAACAGACATTTAACCGTTGAGACTATAATTTGATCCTTTCTGTTTGATGGAAATGAGGTGGAAGTGGTGTTTCTGATTTTTTAACTTACCACAAATCCTTTGTCTCGCAACAAGGTTGTAGATGGTTCTTACAACAAACGGAATATAAGCCCCAGTGGCTGCTATTAGAAGAGGCAATTATAGCTCCTTTCACTTTACCGCTTCTTCTCAAAAATTGGGTGAATTCACTTCATAAAATACTAGATTTAGAAAAAGTTTTCCCCTTGTCTTTCAGGTTTCTCACCTCGTACATTGCCAAGGATTCCGCGTAAGATGTTTTTCTCTTGCTCTCACTTTATATATTTCTGTCTATCTTTCTGTCTCTTTCTTTACATTTTTTTCCTTTTTGTGTGCACATTTTTAAGAATCTCAGTCACTTAGCTGTGTTTTCCTCTTCCCAGGGCTTTCTTGTATCGTTGGGCACCAGTTTCTTCTTGTGACAATGGATCACCACAGATGAACATCCCGGGTAAGTATACATTTTTTTCTCTCTTTCATCCTTCTTGCTTCTCCCTACTACTTTAATCTTAACAAATAAACTACTACTACTACTACTTATCATTTCTAAAGTGCTACTAAACAAGAGAAACTAATCTCCTCGATGTATTTCTTCTCTTTTTCATGTGTTCCTGTTTTTTTTTTTTACTTTTTATGTGTCTGACTATCCCATAAAAATTAAATGTATGATTAGAATTAATTTAATGTTAAATTTTCCCTGGCTTGGCATGGAGATTATTTTGGGGAAACAGCTGTGACATATTTGAACATCATTTTCCTAGAGTGCAATATCTTGCTCCACCACCAGGGGGTTTACACAGGAATACAGAGCCTGTCACCTCGAGGGCTGGATGGCTCATGGGATTGACACAAGGATACAGAGCCTCTCATTTCTTGGACTGGATGGCTCAGGGGATGGTCACAGGGATACAGAGCTTCTCACTTCTAGGACCAGATGGATACAAAGTCTCTTTTCAGAGACTCCTCAGGAAATTAAAAAGTCATTGGAAACTGGCTAAAAGAGAGGAAAACCAGGGTAGGATTAAATGATCAGTTTTCAAAATGGAAAAGGGTCAACACTGGACTGTGCCAAGGGTCTGTACTGAGACCTGTGAAGTTTAAGATGCTCTTAAATGGTCTGGAGATGTGATGGATGAGTTTACAGAAGACACAAGTTATTCAAAGTTGTTAAAATAGCAGAGGAGGATTGTGGGAATTGCAGAAGAACCTTGTGAGACTAGGGGACTGGGCATCTAAATGGCAGATGAAATTTATGTGGACAAGGGCAAAGGTGATGTAACATAAAACACACAAGAAAACACTTTTTTTATGAGTCATTGGGAACAACAAGAATTTGCAAGTCCAGTAGTAGCATCCACTGCCAAAAAGGCAAATAGAATGTAAGAGGGTCCTTTTAATCAACCTGCGGTAAAAGCAAGAGCACCCTTACTCCTGGGCTTTCCCACGTGCTAAGGAAGCTTCCTTTTTGCTGCAGCTGGAAAATGGCCGGATTTCATTTCTGATTTAAATGGCCTTGCACTAATGTTAATATTGACATACAACCACACAAGAAGGTAATTATCTGATAATAGGGAGAAGAAGACCTCAGAAGTCTATGCAACACTTTGTCACCATGTTGTTCCACAATTAGACTCCAATCCACTCATTGGTCTAAGAAGTATTTACATTCACACCATCTTCCAGTGCACTTTTTTATGTCATAGCTGCATCCGATTAATGTATGGACATGGAGTTATTTTGAGCAACTTTTGGTATATCATTTTGCCAATTAAGATATGGATTAAATTATCATGTAATTCGTGTTTTACATTTTGTGATTTAAGAACTGTTGGTGTCTTTAGTTAGTGAGCGGCATTTTTGAGTGCGAACAGTATACAGAAATTCAGTGCAGATGCCATGAATATGTACGGTTACTTAACTGATTCTGTTATTAACAGAATTTTTTTAATTTGGACTTTTTCTCTTTTCAGTAGTAGCATGTAAAGATATCCCCTGAATAAGCCTGATGGGTGAAACGGAGGCCCCGCTGGGACTTTTTTTCAATAATTTTGATAAGATAGTGTCTCATTTTTTATTGTTTCAACCAGAAACGTAGTAGTACTACAGTTTGTAACAGTATTGAGAATATATGATAAAAAAATTTTATTAAAAAAATTTGATCACATTGAACACTATTTGGACTTTAGTAAGGGAGTTTTTAACCAGTGAGTGAGAGTGGAGTCTAATTGTGGAACAACATGGTGAGAAATTCAAACGTGTTGCCATAAGCTTCTGAGGTCTTTTTCTTCCTATTTATCAGTTAAGTTACCTTCTCTGTGTTTGTTTGTCAGTATTATCAACCAAAGAGTAAGGCAGGGATGGCACTTCCAAAAACCACGAGGAAGACACAGAAGCCTGTTGTAAAGGATATTTATTAGGAATACACCAAAAGAATTTGACACAGTGGCCAGTCAGACTCCTGAAGCTTAGGCATCAAAACACTGCCGCTGTGTCAAATGAATGGAAGGCCTACATGTGAAAGCATAATTTTTAAGCTCCTAAATTAACATGCATTATCATATAAAATGTATATGCCTAAAAGTAGGGCACAAATATAGGAGCATAAATTTAGGAGCTCAGCTTTTGTTTTCTTTTTTTAAATATTGGGTCCTCTGTTTTTATATAAATTCATCCTAGGCAATCCATTTCATTGGGGTTTAAGTCACGTCCCTTATTTCTACCAAATGCCTTTTGCCTAGATTTATGAACCCATTTATGAGCTAGTGCTGAAAGTCAGTGCTAAGCTCCTAATATTTTCCCTGTCCTGAACTGTCCTAGTTACCATCCACTTTCATAGCTCCTAAATTTAGGAGTTTAGGGATAAATATTCAGCTGGTGCTGGCATTAAGCCCAGATATTCAATGTCGGGCCATTCCAGACACTGGTATTGAATATCCGGGAATGTAGGCCAGCTATTGCTTATCCAGTTAAGTGTGATATTCAGCACTTAAGCGCATAAGTGAAACTGGACAAAACGTCGGACCATGGTTCTCTTTGTCTGGTTAACGTGGAGGCGTATTTTCAAAGCATTTAGGCTTACAAAGTACTATGGGACTTTGTAAGCCTAAGTGCTTTGAAAATGAGCCCTTTAGGCAGTTAGTGCTGAATGTCAACACTTAACTATATAAGTGCCAACTCCGCCCCTTGACCGCCACAGAATGACAGTCTATGGCTTTAGCCATTAGTGATGATATTCAGCGGCACTAACGGATGAAGTGCCAGTGCATATCAGTGGATAGCCCCGCACAAGCAATCTAACTGGACAAGAGTCTCTCCTTTAAATATCAACCCCTTAGTGAAATTTTGGGTGTACAATTAGGCACGCAGCCCTAGGAAATTTTCAAAGAGGCCAATTTAGGAGCATAAATCCTTTGACTATCAGGTCCATAGAGATGATAATATGTCCTTTCCAGTGTGCACAATTTCTTTCCTGTTGTGGTATTACAGAACCTACTTGATCTATTATCATCTCCTTTGTGCTTATGTAAGGCTTTCTTGACTGCTGCTACTTGCGTTGACCTCAGTCACCACCACTGAGAAGTTGTGCCATGCACCCACAACCCTTTCTTTTGAAGAAATATTTCCTTATGATACTCCCAAGTCCACCCTCTTTAAGCTTCATGTTTGGAGTGAGACTCCCCCCATGGTCACGGTGCCCTAGCATTCTAGAGATAAGCCTTATGTAGGGATGGACAGCCAGAAAACTTTTGTTAGGTGTAGTTTTCTGAGTCATCTAGGGAAATTCAATTTTGTTTGGGTCTCCTCCCCTTTTCCTCATCATGGATGATGACACCCAACAAAATGTTTTCCTGGCTTCCTTTCTTTGGTCCCTTCCCTGTAGGCCCCTGGGGCCTACCTCAATCCCTGGTGGTCCAGTAGTGGTATAAGAGACTAGGGTGAAAGGTCATGGCTGCCATATTGGATGCAGCCACAGCCATGGCAGGAGTGAGTGGCATCATTCCAGCCCCTGTGGACCTCCAGGGGACCACCAGCAAATGAGATAAGCCGGGGGGAGGGGGGAAGCGTGCCCATCAAGAAACCTCTGTCTAGTTTTTGTTTTCCAAAGTAGCATGCCAGGGTCCCTGTTGCTCCAGGGTCAATACAGAGTACAACTGAGGATTTTTCTTTCATCTTCTTTTTGCCACACTGACTGGAAGGGGTGCTGAGTTCACATTCACTGGGATCCCAAAACCCAGGCTAGGGGTTAAGTTGTCAAAGCCTTAGGTCCTGTTGAAAATGGATTTTCACTGTATTGGCCTGGTAGAACATCAAAGTGGAAAAGAGAGGTGCTGTGACAGAGAAGAGTGATATTCCTCTGATAAAGGATACCCTATGCCATCGATCCTTTCTTATGATGGATGGCATACCCAGTGTACCTCAATGCAACTCACCTTGAGCTATTACTGAAAAAAGTATGAGCAAAATCCAAATAAAATAAATAAATATCTTAAGATATGAGTCAGATACTGTACGGGAACTTGTGACCAGCAGGAGGAGCCGGTGGGGGGTGGAATAGAGCATACAGTTCATTCAGATCTTTAATGTCAGGGAAACCTTGCCATATTAGTGGAGAAAGTACCAAACTGGAGTCCCCTTGGGTTTAGGGAACTGACAGCTGTGAGAGTGAGTGGAATATTGTTGCAGATCCCTGCCAGAGGATCATCCATGAGCTGAAGACGATGTGACTGCTGAAAAGAATCCAGCAGGGCCACCTTCAATTAACTTTCAGGCCCCTAGTTCCCCCTCCTCCAAACCTGATCATTAACAACTTAACAATCAGAATCACCCAGTCACCATCCCTTCCAAAATGGACCTGTACAAATGCATCAGTGAAGATCATACATACTTTTAAATATTAAACTGTTTTTGCATATCCAAGGGCTATATCCAAAAGCCTTTTACCCATATAAATGAACAGTTTGAAAACTGCCCACTCTTCCTGTGGGTAACAGCATGAACTGATGGTTTAAGATAGTGTGACATCAGGACATATTGTTTTGCTTTGCATGCTGTTTCTTTTTGCTGTCCCCCAGAAGCTTAGATTAGAGGGTATCACCAATGCAATGTGGAGAACATACAAAAAGCAACATAGCATACACAAGAAGAAGTTGAGGAGGCATTTATTGGAAGACCTGACATGGCTGTGTTTTCACGTGATGCCTGCCTGTTTATACAGACTCCTGATTCAGACATAGTGCCAAATCACAGCCATGTCTGGTCTTCTGATAAACTTAGGTTCCTCAACCTCTTATGGCCACTACATTGCTTTTTGTGTGTCCTGTAGACACTGGTGCCCTATGTGACTGCCTATTCTGCCTAATGGTTAGGTGAGCCCTGAGATCCAGCTTAGAGGAGACCTAAGAGGGGCATTTTCGAAAGAAACGTCTATGTTTGGATTTGGACGTCTTTATAAAACATCCAAATCCAGGGCGGGGAAAACCGTATTTTCGGAAAAAGGATAGATGTCCATCTTTCATTTCGAAAATCCAAGGACGTCCTTAAATTTGGACATCTTTAGACATGGACATCTTTGACTTCCGTCAATTTTTCGAAACCAAAGACGTCCATGTCAAAAACGTCCAAATGCAGCCATTTGGACATGGGAGGAGACAGCATTTCCAGTGCATTGGTCCCCTGACATGCCAAGACACCCTAGGGGGCACTGCAGTGGACTTCATAAAATGCTCTCAGGTACATAGCTCCCTTAGTTTGTGTACTGAGCCGCCCAACCCCCCAACCTCCCCCCAAAACCCACTACCCACAACTGTACACCACTACCATAGCCCTTACGGGTGAAGGGGGGCACCTATATGTGGGTACAGGGGGTTTGGGGTGGGGTTTTGGGGGGACTTGCTGTTTCCTCCACAAATGTAACAGGTAGGGGGGGGGGGGGGGTATGGGCCTGGGTCAGCCTGTCTGAAGTGCACTGCAGTACTCACTAAAACTGCTCCTGGGACCTGCATGTGCTGTCATGGACCTGAGTATGACATCTGAGGCTGGCATATAGGTTGGCACGAAATATTTTTAAAGATGTTTTTTGAGGGTGGGAGGGGGTTAGTGACCACTGGGGGAGGAACAGGTCATCCCCGATTCCCTCCAGTAGTCATCTGGTCATTTTGGGCACCTTTTGTGCCTTATTCGTAAAAAAAACATGTCCGGGTGAAAACGTTCAAGTTTACTTTAGGACATCCTTGTTTTTCGATTATTACTCAAAGACGTCCAAGTCCTAGGCATGCCCCAAGTCCCGCCTTCACCACACCTCCGACACGCCCCCTTGACATTTGGACGTCCTTGTGACGGACTGCAGTTGGAGACGTCGAAAATCGGGTTTCGATACCAATTTGGACGTCCATGTTCCGATTTATGTTGAAAAATGGACGTCCATCTCTTTCGAAAATGAGTCTGTAAGTATATAGAGAACCAAGAGAGAAGAATAGAGAAGATTTTGTGAATCAAGTACTAAGCATCTGTTTTTTGTATTTTCCAGTTGACATTCTTTTCTTCCGATTTGTGTCAGTGAATTAATAGATGAACTGATATAATTTATGGGTTAAATTAAAGTGAATGTTTAAGTACAGCTGCTGCAGTGATAAGATCTTTTTTTTTTAATTGGTGGGCTGGGAGTGAGTCTGAGAGACACTGTAGATGTGGGAAAATCATTTCCAAGGACAGGGAAATACTTACAGTACCTGAATGCAACTTGTCTTGACTACTATGGACAGGGCTGACTCAAGGGATAATGGTGCCCTGAGCCAACTTGTTCTGGTGGTGTCTCCTCCCCCATAGCATCGCCTAGGGTGACCCTCCCTCCCCCTCCTCCAATGGGTTGAGTATCTCTTGAGCCATTATCTCTCTCTCTCCCACCCCTAGTCCAGCCTCCCTTTCTCCTTCCTGCTCCCCTCCCCTCCCCCGCAGTCTTGTAAAGCATAGGCGCCCCGTATAAGAGGCTTAGCCTCCCCAGCCCAACCATGACCTTCCCTGGTTGCTGCCCCCACAAACGCAGGGCTGGCGCAGCCCTGCAGCCAGGCAGCTCTCTGACGGTCCCCTCCTTCCTTCCTGCTCTCAGCTCCCCGACCGGCAGCTCTCCTCCTCCTGCATCCCCCCCGCACGCGCGCGTGTTTTAACCCTTTTACTTTCCGTGGCAGCGACGTCAGTGACGAAGAAGGCACTGCGGACTCACCTCCGGCTGTAGCTTCTCCCTTCCCTCTTCACAGTGTTCCGCCTTCTGTGATGATGCATTTCCTGTTTCCGCGAGGGCGGGACACTGTGTGAAGAGGGAAGGGAGAAGCTCATCCTGTCCTTGGAATTAGTGCTGTTATGGTTTGGTAAGGTTATGAATGTGTTTTTGCACAAGTTTGTGTATAGTGTTTTGCAGTGGAGAGATTGTGTGTTGGCCTTACTGAGGTGGCACCAAAACATCAGAAAGGGTGTACAGCCTAAATCATGACACACTACCTCTTGAAGGATCTACATATGGTCATTAAGGAGCTCATTGTGAACACTATCCACCCTAACAGGGCCGGTCTTAGCAAGTGCAGGGCCCTATGCAGACCAATTTGGTGGGGCCCCATCCTAGCCCCGCCCCACCCTAGCTCCACCCCACCTAGCTCCACCCACCTTGGCCCCGCCCCACCATAGCTCCACCTCAAGGTATTAAAATTGTTTTAAAATATATGATAGAAGCAACAAAGCCCATTTCATGAAAAATGAAACGGGCCCTAGGAAGGGTCCTTCTAAGCATAGTAACATAGAGGGGCATAATCGAACGGCGCCGGTGAAATACATGGCCGGCGATGTATTTTGGCGGCGCCGCAAACAGCTGCCAGACCCGTATTTTCAAAAAAAGATGGCCGGCCATCTTTTGTTTCGACAATACGGTTCCGGCCAGCCAAATGCCTTGGATTTGGCCAGGGGTTTGAGATGGCCGGCTTTGTTTTTTAGAGATAATGGAAAGTTATGTCGGCCATCTCAAACCCCGGCCAATTCAAGGCATTTGGCCGTGGGAGGAGCCAGCATTTTTAGTGCACTGGCCCCCCCTGACATGCCAGGATACCAACCAGCCACCCTAGGGGTCACAGCAGTGGACTTCAGAAAAGCTCCCCCGTGCATAGCTCCCTTACTTTGGGAGCTGAGCCCCCCAAACCCCCCCCCCCCAAACCCACTACCCAAAAATGTACTGCACCCACTAAAATTGCTCCAGCATCTAGGACTTATTGCTGCTGTATAACTTTGGCACACCAGTTCACACCTAAAGACTAATCTCTCTGAAAAGTCCTTTCTTGAATAAGCACGTTTACTCACAGTTAACTGCAGACCAGAGGTCATCTTTTTTGTCGATAATATGGTTTAGCCCGGCCAAATGCCGTGGAGTTCGCCGGGTTTGAGATGGCCGGGTTTGTTTTTCAGTGATAATGGAAAGTTATGTCGGCCATCTCAAACCCTGGCCAAATTCAAGGCATTTGGCCGTAGGAGGAGCCAGCAGTTTTAGTGCACTGGCCCCCCTGACATGCCAGGACACCAACCAGCCACCCCAAACCCACTACCCACAAATGTACTGCACCCACTAAAATTGCTCCAGCATCTAGGACTTATTGCTGCTGTATAACTTTGGCACACCAGTTCACATCTAAAGACTAATCTCTCTGAAAAGGCCTTTCTTGAAATAAGTACGTTTACTCACAGTTAACTGCAGATCAGAGGTTGTGCCCCACTGGCAACGAGTCTACCTGGTACTGAGATTAGCAGTAGGTCAGAGCTGGCAGAATGCTGTACAATGCCCTCTTTCAGCAACATTCAACGTAAGAACTACGTTCTCTAACGTGGGTAACACAGGAAAGGGAACTAAAACTGGCTTACAAAAATGGCCACTACCGCATGGACTACAACAGGAAACAAAACAGGGCACACTCTGACCTGGTTGGCAAGGGGGAAAAGCACCATGGGAGTAGAGCCCAGTACCTGACACCCAACACAATGCATTGGTAATGTGACTCTGCAGGGCACCTAACAGAAAAGGTGTCACACTCACCCCAGAGCCACATTGCAACCAGGAAAGGCTGTCGGAGGATACAACACATTCTGCTGTCATGGAGGTGGGTACGGCATTGAGGCTGGCATACAGGCTGGCAAAAAAGGTTTTTAGTTTTATTTTTTAGTTTGGAAGGGGGTTTGGTGACCACTGGAGGAGTATGGGGAGGTCATACCCCATTCCCTCCAGTGGTCATCTGATCAGTTGGGGCACCTTTTTCAGGCTTGGTCGTGAAAATAAAAGGACCAAGTAAAGCCGGCGAAATACTGCTTAACGCCGCTTTTTTTTTTTCCATTATCGGCGAAAGCCGGCCATCTGGTAGCCAGGTCCATTGCCGCCCATGTCCCGCCTTTGCTAATCTACCGACACGCCCCCTTGAACTTTCGCCGGCAAAGCGATGGGAAAGTGGCGATGCTGTCAAAATGCTGCTTTCCATTATAACCGATTTCGCCGCTTTTTCCGAAATCGCTGGCCATCTCCCGATTTATGTCGGGAAATGGCCGGCGATCACTTTCGAAAATAAGCTGGATAGTAACATAGTAGATGACGGCAGAAAAAGATCTGCACGGTCCATTCAGTCTACCCAACAAGACAACTCATATGTGCTACTTTTTGTGTATACCCTACTTTGATTGTACCTGTGCTCTTCAGGGCACAGACCGTATAAGTCTGCCCAGCACTATCCCCGCCTCCCAACCACCAGCCCCGCCTCCCAAACACCGGCTCTGGCACAGACCGTATAAGTCTGCCCAGCACTATCCCCGCCTCCCAACCACCAGTCCCACCTTCCACCACCGGCTCTGGCACAGACCGTATAAGTCTGCCCAGCACTATCCCCGCCTCCCAACCACCAGCCCCGCCTCCCGATCTCGACGAAGCTCCTGAGGATCCATTCCTTCTGCACAGGATTCCTTTATGCTTATCCCACGCATGTTGAATTCCGTTACCGTTTTCATTTCCACCACCTCCCGCGGGAGGGCATTCCAAGGCAGTTGCTGTTGAAGCTTGGAAGGAGGAGGAAGTGTTGCCAGAGGCTCTGCAGGCTTCCAGGGGGAAGGGAGTGAGGCCTAGCCCCTTCCCCAGAAATGAGGAAGGTCCCTGGGGAGCGGTCCTCAGGCAAGGCCCAGGATATGGGCCTCCTGGGGCCCAAGACCAGAAGGCCTGGAAGAACGTTTCCCTCTCTGTTAAAGCCGCAGAGAGGAGGGAGAGGAGCCCGGTAGACCGGAGAGAACAGCAGCCCGAGGGCAGAAGCCAGTCCGGTACCCCCCTCACTGGCCTACAACATCCAGAAGGTGAGAGGGGGGGGAGAGCTGGTGAAGGCCCAAGAAGGGAGTTTGCCGGGCAGAGAGAAGGTGGTGGAGGAGATGGATACCTGTCAGGAGAGTCAGCCTGAATCTGAGGAGACAGGCAGTGAGGACAGCGTGTCCTCGGAAGAGGAAGATTTTTGGGAGAGAATCCAGGACCCAGAGGACCCGGCTAGTGGTTTGATTAAAGTGGTTAGGAGAATCAAGGCCGTGGAGAAAGAGGTGGTGGATCTGGGTAAACGTATCAAGATGGCTAAAACCATGATTAAAGTAGCTCCAGCAACACACAAGAACCTATATGAAAAGGAAGAAACACGTCTAAAAAAAATGCTTGGGAAGAAAGAACAGCTGCTTGGGGTTTTAAAAAAAGGCCCTGGGAACCCTTTGCGCGAGATTTATGTGAACAAGGAAAGAATGGCTTCTGGTTCTCTCGCTGGAGGCCAGGGAAGTAAACGATCAGACCCCACAGCAGAACGGAGAGGGAAGAAGACAGAGGGTTCAGTTCCTGGGTCCCTGCATTCTTCAGTGCCAGAACTGACCGGGAGCGGTACACAAGCCACATTAAAGTATATGCAGTACCTGGCAAGCCAGCCCGGTCCTCTTCCAGAGACAGCAGAGCTCAGGGACGTCAGGGCTGGTCTGGATCAGACTTCTCAGACACAGAGACCTGTCGAGGAAAATACAGAAGCGAGAGAGTTTCAGAGACAATCATTCCAGATACTAGACACAGGGTCAGGCGCTACAGGGGAGAGCCTGTTGTCTAATGCAGTTCTGGTTGAGCCGATGCAGAAGAAAGAGGGCGGTGTACCCGGAATGGAGCAGTGGGCTGCAAGCAAGGACAAGCGGTTGCAGCCACAGGTGGTTCTTTTTCCGCTGGAGGCATCGGTTTCGGGAGGTCAGCAACCTACAAGCGCAGTGCCATTACTAGCGCAGCAGGTCCGCCCACGAGGATCGAAGGGGCAGGACGTCATACCTGATCGAGAGACGGCTGATTTGCAGTGTGCAGAGGGCAGTTCGCAGCTGCAAGGGACATCACAGACAGCCGGTGGAACATCGGAGGCGAGCCAGAAGGCTGTAGCGCTAAGGGGGACAGAGGCTAATTTTCAGCAAGGAGCGGAGAGACGATACGCGGAGCTTCCGGGTTCGAGGAAGCTCTGCCCACTCACAGCAGATGAGAGGGCAGGTTTGCCCAATCGGGGCGCAGGAGGAGGGAGTTTGCACGGGTTTGACAACGGGACCGGAGCAGAGCCATCAGAGAGAAAGGAGTCAAGGCACCCAGAAGGCTGTGAGAAAGAAGGGGCAGACAGGGAGATTCTTGCAGCGCCAGCCCCGCAGCAAGTAATGGCCGCAAGGACTGCCGGTAATGCGGTACCAGACTTGGTTCAGCCGGAGGGAGGGCAGGCTGAAGGGGGTTTGTTGCGGGATTCTGGGGCTGCTGAAGGTTTGCAGTGGGAAGGTTCTTTTGGTGTAGATTTGCCTGATGCAGGGGACTCAGGTGTCTGGGCAGCAGGGGATGGAGGTATGTCGGTGGGCCAGCATCAGGGAAGAGGGGGTATGGTTCCTGAGGGGCAGGGAGGCCCCAGAGTAAAAGGAAGGGGGGAGGCAGGGGGGAGGGGCAGCGGGAGGGGGGAGATGACATCATTAAGGGTACGGGGGGGCAGGAGGTGGGGGGGAGTAGGGAAGACAGTAAGGCTGAGGGGCAGCAAGGGAGGGGGGCGGAGTTGGAGGGTAGGGCTGGCACCAGCTCAGGGGTAGGGGGGCGATGGGGCAAGGGTCTGTGTCCTTTGCTGCAGTGGTCCAGGGAGGGGGGAGGAGGGAGGGGGGAGGACTTGCGGGGTATGAAGGGACAGGCAGGGGTTTTGGGGGAATGGGGAAAGGGGGTGGGCAGTTACCAAAAAGACGCAATGTGGTTCAGCTTAAATGGATAGGGGATGGAGCAATGCCGTCCCGGGAAAAGGTCTTGAAACAGGTGATGGGGATGGGGTTCATACCTGAGGACTTTTATGCTTGTATACACCCCGTCAACATCCCCGAATATGATGTAAGCTTTATGACCCAGAGGGGGATGGAAATTTTTTGGGAACGGTATGAGGGAGTAAGGGGGAAGGGGGAGTGGCGGGACTTCAGGGTGATTCCGATCAGCAAGCCTGACCTGGTGCAGGTTACCCTACTTGTGCGGAATGAGTCTATCTCAGGGGCAGATCTGGCTTATTGGCTCCAGCAGTATGCGGAGCTGAAGTCACCACTTACTAAGCTACCGGATCCGAGTAGGGTTTGGGCAGGAGGTTGGGGAGCCCAGGTAAAATTAAAACAGGACGGCTATGTCGTTCAGCACATCCCCTCGGCAGCTTTCATCGGCCGTGACAGGATACTGTGTTTTTACAAAGGACAGCCACGACAGTGCTTTAGGTGTGGTTCATTTCGACATTTTAGCATGTCCTGCCCTGTGGTAAAGTGTGGGAGATGTGGGGACACCCAGCACTCCACGGAGGATTGTACCTCGATTCGGTGCAATCTCTGTGGAGGGCTGGGGCATGCATTCCGGAATTGCCCTCGGGCGTCCCATAATGAGTGGGACATGTGGAGGAAGGGGTATGGCGGGGTGGTAGGGGAAGAGGAGGGGGCAGGGCAAGGGGTGCTGGGCAGGGAGGAGCTGGTAGGAGAAGGGGAGGGGAGGCAGGAAGGAGCGTCAGGGGAGGAGCAGGAGGGGGATTGGGTGCGAGTTCCACAGAGGAGGAGGAAGTCTAGAAAGGGGGGACACGGGCGGTAGGCGGGGAGGTGCCGCAGCAGGGGGCGAGGGGGGGGGAATAGATATCAGGTGTTAGGAGAGGAGGATGGGGGGGCTGAGGGTGAGGAGGGCGAACAGATGGAGGGGACGAGGGTGGAGTTGATGGAGGAGGGAGCAGAGGCAGGGGGGACAGCAGAAGGCAAAAGGAAATATGAAGAGGTTCAGGTGGGAAGTATAGGGAGTCGGAAGAAGGGAGGGGAGGTTCAGGGCAGTAGGGAAGAGGGAGGGGGGAGAGAGGAGGCAGGGGGAGGGGAGGGTGGAAGGGATGGGAGAGGGAAGGGGAGTAAGAGGAAGGCCGAGGGGGTTGTGCAGGGGGCGTCGGCCCAAGTGTATGAGTGGGGGGACAGAGTGGAATTGGAGGAGGTTTTGGAGGACAGGGAGAACCTAGAGGAGGAGTTAGGGGGTGAGGTTGGGGGAAGGGGGAAAGGGAGGGTGAGGGGTAATGAAGTGGGATTGGATAGCACAAAGAAGAAGAAAGGAAGGAAGAAAGGGGGAGGGGAGGTACAGGTGGGACTGGTGGGGGGGGAAGGGGATCGGGTGGGGGAGGACGATGGCCGCACGGAAGAGGACCTGTCTCAGGGTGCGAAGGGGGAACATCAGGAGGTTCGGGTACAGAGTATAGGAGGTGTTGAGCAGCTCGGTTACTCTCCATGAGAATGGCGGGACTTGTATTAACATTTGCTACCCTTAATGTGGCCAGTATCTCCTCCCCAAAGGTGCAATGCTTGGCGTATGACAGGTTTGCGCGGGTCCGGGCGGATTGTTTCCTGATACAGGAAACCCGGCTGACGTCTCTGGAAAAGATCAGGCGGGCGAGACGGGCCTGGAGGTGGGGACCCTCGGTGTGGGGGTTGGCGGGGGACAGGTATGGGGGAGTGGGAATTTTATTTAAGACGCACCGGGTGAATATCCAGAGGGTGGTGGAGTTGGGGGTGGGGAGATGTCTAGTGGTAGATGTGATTTGGGAGGGAAGAGCGTTGAGGGTGGTCAACGTGTACGGGCCCCAGAGTAAGAGGGAAAGGGTACTCCTTTTTGGGAAAATTCGGCCCTACCTGTACACCTCACGCCAGGTAGTCTGGGGTGGGGATTTCAACACTATATTGAGGAAAATGGATAGTGGGGGACGGTTAATGCAGGTGAGCTATGATGGGGTGAGACTGGCGAGGATTATGCGGGAGGCGGGGTTGGTTGACGCACATGTGGAGTTTTGTGAGGGGCAGGAGGGGTTCACATTCTTTAGAGGACAGTGCAAGAGCAGAATAGATCGCTTCTTGGTGAGGAAAGGGGTTGGTCTGGGGGGCCCAAAGATTGTGGATGTGGACTTTTCGGACCACCATATGGTTCTCCTTCAGGTGGGGGGAGCGGGAGCACAGAGGCCAGGGAGAGGGTTGTGGAGGCTGAACTTAAAGTGGTTAGGTAACAGGCAGGTGCGGGAGGAATTTCTTGGGTTTTTGGACGACCAGGTTACAGTACAAGGAGCATTTTCATCGATTGGTGGGTGGTGGGACACGGTGAAAAGACGCACACGGGGGTTTTTTTTGAGGCAGGCGAGAAGGGAGGGTAGGGAAAGGACGAAGCTGGGTCTGGCAGTGAAACAGAAGAGGGATAGATTAATTTCTCAGGGGGGGAGTGAGGTGGAAATAAGGGAACTCCAAGAGCTCCTGGAAAAGGTGCAGTACAATCGTTACACCTCATTGGTGTATGAACGAGATTTCGGAAAGATGGTTAGCCCGGATCCCTTCGCCTGTTGTAGGGAGAGGAGGGACCATAGGGTGGTTGAGGGAGTGCGCGACACACGAGGGATCCTTCAGGATTCCAAGGAGGGGATTTTAGGTGTAGTAGGGGATTACTTTGAAGCATTCCTCTCGGCCCAGCAGATAGATAAAGAGCAGATGGAGAGCTATGTGGAAGGGACCCCAGGGATAGGGGATTGGGGACCCCAGCTCCAGGGCCTTTTGCAACCATGGACTGTGCAGGAGGTGGAAGAAGCCATTGAGGCACTCCACAAGAAGACCTCGCCGGGGCTGGACGGGCTGCCTGACCGAGTTTTATCAGGCCTTTAAGGCGCAACTGGGGCCGATCTTGTTGAAGGTATGGGAGGCAGCTCGTTCGGAGGGTTCCCTCCCCAGGTCCCTGACAGAAGCAGCTCTGATTTTGTTGAGCAAAGGGAAGGACTCATCGCTGCTGGCCAATTGGCGGCCGATAGCGCTGCTCAACACCGATCGGAAGATTTTCGCAAGAATGCTTTTTCAAAGGATGAGGCAGGTGTCTGCGGGATTGTTAGCGGCCTCTCAAGCATGCGGGGTTAAGGGCAGAGGGGTCCTGGAAGCAGCAGCATGGGTACGAGAGGGAGTTGAACACAGTAGGGAAGGTGTGAATGGTCGGTTGGTGGTGACACTTGACCAGGATAAAGCATTTGACAGAGTGCAATGGGATGTCCTGTGGAGAATTCTAGAACACTATGGGTTCCCGAAGGGGTGGGTAGAGCAGCTGCAGCTGCTGTATAGGCAGGCTGGGTGTTTCCCCTTGGTAAATGGGTGGAGGGGGAAGGGGTTTACGGTGGGGGCAGGGGTGCGGCAGGGGTGTCCGCTGAGCCCGCTGTTGTATGCATATGCCATCGACCCTTTTATAAGACGGGTGGAGAAGGGAGGGGCGCAGGGACTGCAAGGTGTGGAGGTAGGGGAAGGTAGTCAGCTGAGGGTCGTGGCATATGCAGACGACGTCACAGTGTGGGTGGCGGACCAAAGGGAGGGAGGAAGACTGCAGGAGCTGATCCAGGATTACTCGCAGGTCACAGCATCGAGGGTCAATTTTCAAAAATTGAATAGCCTGTGGGTTGGGGAAGATCAAGGGCACCAATTTGAGTTGGGTGGCCAGTTTCCAGCGCCAGGGGAGCGGCTCAGGGTTCTGGGGATTTATTTTGACCAGGGGGATTATAGGTTATACAACTGGGATAAGTGTCTCCAAGAAGCCAGGGCACAGGTAGACAGATGGAAGGGGTGGAGAATGTCGATGAGGGAGCGGGTCCAGTTGATAAAGGCTCATCTAATTCCCTTGTTTTTATTTGTTAGCTACATCTGCTTGTTGCCGGAAAGCCGCTATACAGCCCTATATAGCGTGTTTTTCCAGTTGCTCTGGGGAAACAGGATGAACCCAGTGAAGCGTAATGTTACATATCTGCCCAGGAAGGAGGGGGGGGGGGGGGGGAATGGTAAACCCGGTCCTGTTCTTCAGTGCGCTGTTCCTGCAGTTTAATTTGGGCAGGGCGGTTGGGCAGGAGCCCCCGGGGTGGGCACGGAGTGTTCTGCAATGGTGGAGCAGGTACTGGGACCTATGGCAGCAAGGGGGAAGGGTAGTAGCTCTGCGGAAGGGGGCCCCGGGGAGGGTAGGCTATTGCAAGACCCTGGTGAAGCTGGTGAGGGTGTGGGGGGTGTCAGTGGCAGAGGTGAAAGAAGGACAGCGGGGGGTTTGGATGGAGAGGGTTCGATCACAGATGTTTTCAGCGCCCCTAGCGCTGCGGGATGCGCCAGACCCAGTGTTAATGCAGGGGTTGCGGTTGATTACATCTGACCGGATCCCTGTGAAATACACAGACATTGCGTGGCTGTCCTTTCACGGTAAACTGTATGTGAGAGCCAACTTGAAAGATCAGAAAGTGCAGGACAGGGGATGTCCAAGGGGGGAATGTGCTGGGGTCAAGGAAACAATGGAGCATTTCCTGCAGAAATGCCCATTTTCGGTCCATGTTTCTGACCGGGTTTCCTCTCTGTTGCAGATCCCCAGTTTCCGTCGGTACACCTATGCGGACTGGGTGTACGGTCCATCTGTAAAAGTAGGGCGCTTGGATCCGGAGACACGCTTTCTGATATCAGTGATACTCCGATACTGCCTCTGGATAGCGCGGTGTGGGGTCTCCCTGCACCAGGATGTCCGGTCGGCGGAAAACGTCAGCTGGGATGTGGTGAGGGCGGTGCAGGAAGCGGCAAAGTGGGAAAGGGTGGAGAAGGGGGTGGAGAAATCCGCAAGGTGGTGGAAGCATGTCAGGCTAAAACCACCATGAGGGGCTTTCAGTTGGCTGTTTGCAGGGGTTTTGGGGACTCTGGGGTATTTGGTAGATAAATTTAATGTATTATCATGTGGGGGGAGGGGGGTTTGTATATAGGTAGGTTGCTTGTGTATAGGTAGGATGTTGATGGGGGATGTGAGGGGAGGGTTGGTTGTTTTTTCATGTGTGTAATTTGTTTTTAGTTTTTTTTCAATAAAAAAAGAGTTCTCCAAGCATCCACTACTCTCTCCGTGAAAAAATACTTCCTGACATTTTTCTTGAGTCTGCCTCCCTTCAATCTCATTTCATGTCCTCTCGTTCTACCGCCTTCGCATCTCCTGTAAAGGTTTGTTTGCGGATTAATACCTTTCAAATATTTGAACGTCTGTATCATATCACTCCTGTTTCTCCTTTCCTCCAGAGTATACATGTTTAGTTCCGCAAGTCTCTCCTCATACGTCTTGTAAGCGATTTCTCCTCTCTCCCCTGCCCTCCCCTCCATGTCCAGTGATTCTCCTCTGCCCTGCTCTCCCCTCCCATCCAATCCATGTCCAGCGATTCTCTTCAGCCCTGCCCTCCCCTCCCATCCGTGTCTCGCAATTCTGCCCTCCCCTCCATGTCCAGCGATTCTCTTCTGCCCTGCCCTCCCCTCCCATCCGTGTCCCGCAATTCTGCCCTCCCCTCCATGTCCAGCGATTCTCCCCTGACCCCGCCCATCCCCTCCCATCCATGTCCAGCAATTCTCCTCTGCCCTGCCCTCCCTTCCGTGTTCCGCGATTCTCCTCTCCCATCCCATCCATGAACAGCAATTCTCCGCTGCCCTGCTCTCCCATCCCATCCATGTCCATTGATTCTCCCCTCCTCTCCCCTGCCCTCTTCTCCTTCCTGCTGCCCTGCCTACTGGTATAGAATATCATTATATCTGAAAATATATAGAAAAGATATAAATATATATCCATATATACCTGTTTGAAGATTGATACATATTTGGATAGAAGAGTCAGATACACACATTACCTTACGAGGTTATGCACATAAAACCATGGTGGGAATGGAGAGAGGAAAGGGGTGGAGGGGGAAGGAGGAAAATAAGGGGAAAGGGCCCGAGGAAGAGGGAAAAAGGGAAATGAGGGAAAAGAGGACGAGGGAAAGGGGAGAGGGAAGGGAGGGTAAATGAACAAGTGTAATAAACATAATAATATAAAAAAACAGCAGACATCAATGAGAGTGAAATTAAAATACATACATTATAACCACCAACCGTCTCCAACTCAGGCTGGAACTCTCTCTCTCTGCCGCGGCCCACCCTTGAGGAGGAAGGAAGTTACATCGCGGAGGTGGGCGGGCCGCGCTCTGCATCATACAGAACAAGTGACGAGGAGAGACTCACGGCATGCAGACCAGGTGGGCGGGCCAGGCTGAGGCATCAGGAGGCCAAGGAGCAAGCAACTGTAACCATTCACGGCCGGGGTCAGGTGGCATCATGGCGAGGAGACGACCAGTGACTGGTGTGCGTGGCGCTGGAGCTGCAGAACTATGCGCAGCACAGATAATGTGCAGAGGTGATAGCTAGCAGCGGCTGCGGGAGAGGTCTGGCTCACTCAGAGAAGAGCTTCCGGAGTGGGACGGGAGAAGGCGGAGTTGAGGCACGCCGCGCAGGGCCTCCTTAAGCAAGAGGCCCTATGCGGCCGCCTCGGTCACCTTGGCCTAAGACCGGCCCTGCACCCTAAAAGGGTGTTTTGTGGCTCTACATGAGAATTGTGATATTATGATCCCTTGTTTCATATTGTTGACGGTCTGCATTTTCCGTATGGGTGGTATATTGGTGTATTAGGGTCTGCCCAGTGTAATATTTATGGTACAGTAAGGTTCTGAGTGTGTTTTTGCACAAAGTTGTGCACAGTGTTTTGCAGTTGAGCGATTGTGGTTAGTATATGCTTTGAGCAACCACTTTATTCTTTGACATATGATACATATCTAATATCTAAATTTAATAAAAGGTATTAATTGTGACTATTTTATTTTTACTTATTTTTTTTCTCTGTGTTGTCAGGCAATTATGGATGTAAGCTCCACCCCTGACCCCACCCCTAACCCCGCCCCCTTTAGCCTCCCCAAACAATTGGGCCACCGACCGCCTATGTTGTAAAGTTTATGTTGGTTGCCAGAAAAAGTTGCCTTCAGCCAGTCCCTGGGTTTTCCCTTTGCCATGTCCTGCCCACAAGAAATTGCATCAGAGGAGGCAGGATGTGGCAGAGGCCGAAGGCAGCCTGTCATGCCACTGCTACTGCCACAGGACCATGAGGGAGTGAGAGAAGTCAGGGAGCACTGCCGAACCTGCTGGGGGGGGGGGAGGCTTAACCTGTAGACTAGGTAAGGTCTAAGTCTGGGTATTTTGGTGCCCTTAATTGCTTACCCACATCATGGTCCACTGGGGGTGGGAGGGAGTACAGGAAGGTGAAGAAAAATTGTGAGATTCCTATTTTGCAATCACAGCACCGCATGTGTGTAACAAACATTCTGCTACAGTGTCTCTAATGATGTCACTGCATTTTCAGTTTATATCAACTACTCTGGCCTCAGGGCAATGACATATAGACAAAAGGAACAAATAGCTATTCCACAAGCATTAATCCCAATGCCATCCTTTCCCACCTGAGTGGAAGCCATGATAGAGGACCATCTCTCATACTTCTCCCCAGGTACCTGCAGCACTAGCAGGGCAGACAGAAAACACAGAGCCTGCTGCTCCTGCCACATCAAAAGCCCATTCAGTAACATGACAAATGAATCTGGCCCCATGATGAACCCTGCCTTTAGCACAGAGGAAGCTTGAAGAGTGGTGGTGTTCATCAACAAACAGGCCATTCCCTGACTTCCCTCCTCCCTTCAAAATCCAATTTAGGGCTGGGTCAAGACCAGCCTGCTATTCCCTAGAGGAGGTCCCACCTCTAGGGGTGTGAGATAAAGATACAGTGGTTCTGAGGTGGGCTGAGACCCAGACAGCAGGGATTGTTTCTCTTTATTTGCAAGGTGACCTGGTTGTTTTGAGGGAAGTTTCTGGAATTGTAAGTAGGAGTACCATATGTGTGGATTTCTCTGGACATGTCTTCCTTTTCAGGGGACTAAAAAGAGCCAGACGTTTTTTTTTCCAGCCAGCCCGTTTGTCCAGGTTTCTAGGCTGGCTGGCTGGCAAGTTGGCGGGCAGATGGGTGGGAGGGCAGGCTTGCCTTCTCCCCCCCCCCCCCCCCCGCCTACCGTAGCGCACCCTCATGGTCTAGTGGCCTCTTTGGGGCAGGAAAGAACTACACTCTTTCCTGGCCCTGATGCTGACTTCCCTGCTACTGCTGCTTCTTGAAAATGGCTGTCGAGACGTCACAGAAGTCTTGCAAGGCCACCACTTGAAGTCTTGGCAACTATTTTCAAGAAACGGCGGGAGTGGGATTCTTTCCTGTCCCGAAGAGGCCACTAGACCACCAAGGCTGCAAGGTAGGCCCAGGAGGGGGGTGAGAAGGGGGCAAGCTGCTCATGGATGGGAGGGAAGAGAGAGGAGAGGGGGTCATGCTGTATATGGAGGAGGGAAAGGAAGGGAAGGGAAAAGGAGGAAGTGGAGCACATGGATAGAAGGGGATGGAGAGGAGAGAAGAGGGGGACATGCTGCTATGTTTGCTTTTTTGGAAAAGTACATCTTTTCTAATTTTGTATTTTGACTACCAAAGAAAATGCATTTCTGTTACTTTTACCAGTATTTTCACTGCTTATAGAATCTGGCTTTCTTGGGGGATCAAGGTGTCTGTGCAGCTGGGGCAGGGTGGCATTTTATTTTTTGTGTCCTCTTTTGTGTCTCTGCAAATATAGTAACCCTAACTGTAAGCCCTCTGTATTTTTGCAAGAGTCATATGTAGCATTTTCAGCCCCAGAATTCTGCAAGAATTTCCAGGGTTTTGGCATCTGACAATGCATTTTAACGTACTCAGGAATGCAGCATAACCAGCAGCTCCTCAGGAGAGCTCTGACAGTCCTCTGCCAAAGTGATTCCAAAATCTAAAACCTCTCTGTCTATCTCTTTCTGATTCTTATTTTCAGATCCCTTGCTCATTCGAGTTAGAATTACCAAGGCTTTATTAGGGTTCCATGCATGACTCTGTTCAGGGCAGATGGTGTTTCACAAGGAAGGTATTGTGCTTTGTTTGTTTCCCTCTCCGACTCCTTGTCATTGTTTTACTCTTATTTTATTTCTTTCTTTCTTTATTCATTATTTTTTTTCTTTTATCACCATTGTGCACACTTTCTCCTTATGATTTCCCTCATGGCTGTCACTAGAGAACCATCACACGCAGCCTCTTTCCTGATCCCTTCCTTTCTAGCTCTCATTAGAGAGCCATTGCGTGTAGCCTTCCTCCTTATGCCTTGCCTTCCAGATCTCTTCAGGAAGCTATCATGTCTCTGTTTTATTTTCTTCTCCCCCCTTCAGCTTTCCTCAGGGAGTCATCATGAATAGCTCCTGTATTTCCTCTTTTTTTTTTCCTCTTCACTCTCATAACTGCATGTCCAAGTTAGAGCTGTAACACCCTTCGAACAGGAAGCAATTTTCAGTAGACACTACATCACTTTCAGTGCTGCTGTCTAATTGTGAGACTGCCTGTAGGGCAGAGGCACCATTTTGAACACTGGCACCTGACAAGCAAAAGCAACAGGTGATCTTTCTTACTCCCCATTAGACCACCAGGGAGAGCACTCAGTATGTTCCAGGGGTGGAGGGTCCTGCATTTGGGAGGGGAGGTATTTGAAGGAGGGGTTCAGGAAGTTGCTTTACTAGTTCATAGGAGTGGGGAGGAAAGGGTTCCATTGGTTTTTGCCACCTGCACCTTTAAAGCTGGCACCTGTGTCTTGGGACAGGTGTAAAAGCCGACACTGAAATGTTGGAAAACAATTACCCTTGTAAAATAGGGAATTTACATCTATATTTTGGTCTCACCCAAACCATGTGCCCTTGAAATCTCTGCTTGGTGTGGATGTCCACAAGTAAATCGCGTCTTTCTCAAAATCACTATTTGCACATGTGTCCAATTCATCAGCCAGTGCACATGTTGCTTTTTATGTGTGGAGATGCTTCAAAAATAATATCCATAATAAGGGAAATTCTATAATTTGTTTAACTTTACTATACCACCATGAGCTAACTACAATGTTAAGAGGACAGGTACAAAGAACTCAGTCATTCAAGAAAAAAAAGTAAAGCATAAGGAAAAGGGGGAGAAGGAGAGGAGAAGGGAAGCAGCAGAAAGAAAAGTGGAAGACCAATAAAGCTTCAGGTGACATCAAAAGCTTGGTGTAACAACCAGGGTTTTAGGGCTACTTTAAACTAAACTAAAAACCTGGTTGTTAAACAATGGTTCAGCACGAATGGGAAGAGGCATTTACATTTACACATGTAAATGTACCAGATACTGATACTGAAGTGTGCATAGGTACACACATGCACATAAGTGTCACGATTCCACCTAAGCACTATTCAGTAACACATCACATAAATGCAAGGGGGCCATACACAGGTGCAGGACAGAGGCAGAGCTCCCACTTACACTTGTAAGTTACAGAATATTGTAAGATATGTGCATCTTTGCTGCATTTAGGCACCTGCAGTTCACCAGTTGTGAGGCTGGTATAATTGCTTGTGTATAAATGTTAAGCACACTGATACTGGGTTACACTAGCATTCTATAATGAAAAATAGGCGCCCACTTGCTCTTATGGAATAGACTCTCACTGGGTGGCACCACTTAAGGAAATGCTCTAATTACTAAGATGTATGATTTGTCTATTGGTGATCAACAGCAATGCTGACATTCGTGCTATCTGTGGGACATGGCCAGCAGTCAATGGGCCACATGGGAGGCCAAATACAGACTAGTATAAGGCAGAGGCATAGATATGGGTAGTCCCAGATGAGCATAGGCCACCTAGTCTGGCAGCCAATCAGGAGCTACTATTTTCCTTAGGCACCTCTCCCTTCCCATTCTCCGCTGGTCTGGTATTTCTTTCTCCCTGCCTCTTCCCCCAACTAAATACACAGATCTGGCACCTTTTTATCCCTTCCTTTCCACTCCCCCCTGTGTGGGTCCAGTATCACCCTTCAAACATGCATGTTTTTCACCGGCAACAATGAAGCCAGCCTTCCTCTGGCCAGCCCTCTACCATGACTTGCCTTCTCTGATGCAACTTCCTGTTGCTGTGGGTGGCTACTCTGCCCATTTAGCAAATAAAAGCTTGGTGTCTTTGAGAAGTCTAAGAATATTACAAGAGTACAAACGATCAAGATTTCTGGGGATCTGCAAGCCCAAATATTTCAGTGTATCTCCCGCCCAACAAAGGGGAAAAGTTCCTGGCCAGGCCTTGTCCAGACCAGGAGCCAGGGTAAAGCCTCAGATTTATCTTGGTTTATTCATAAACCTGATATTGCACCATACTCTTCCAAGATCCCCAAAGCTCTGGACAAGGCCCCAACCGGATTTGATAATGCGAGTAGTAAGTCAACAGCAGATAAGGCCGATTTCAACTTCTGTTGACCCACTGTAATGCTTGAAACCTGCAGGTCCCCCCAAGAGTTTGAGAGCTAATGGCTTCATGCCCAAAATAAAAAAAAAAAGTAGGGGGCAGGGGACAGCCTTGGTGGATAAAAAATCTAGGGGAGAGCAAACCATTAATTAAAACCTGAGCCCAAGGATCCTTATATAGCAACTTTATTATTGTTAAAATCTGGCCTATGAACCTGTGAAACTTCCCAGAGGTACTTCCATGAAAGTGTATCGAAAGCCTTTTCAATATCGAAACCTACGAACATGGACTCAAGGTGATGGGGGCCCACTAAGCGAGGGATAATATTGAGCAATCAGTGGACCAACACCTTAGCATAAAGCTTGGCTTCTACGTTCAGCAGGGAGATGGGCCTATAAGATGATGTAAATTGAGGATCCCTGCCTGGTTTTAAAATAAGGACCACCACAGCCCCCCTTCCCCGCAAAGTTTCAGGAAGGACACCTTTATGCAACGCTGCCATGTAGATCACTAGGAGTGTTGGGGTAACATTTTGGGAGAGGATCTTATAAAATTCAGTTGGAAGTCCATCCAGACCTGGACTTTTCAAGGAGGCAATCTCCTTAATAGCCAATTGTATTTCGCCTCGCCTGACGAGGGGCATTTAGAAGATTGAGATCTGCCTGTGTTAATATGGGCAAAGGTGAAGTATGCAGAAAATCTCCAGGGGGAAGAAGGGGTGCCCCAGAAACAGTATATAGTGTTTTATAATAATTGGAGATCATCTTACATATAAAAGTGTTGTGAGCAACGGGTCTCCCCCAGGATCCCTGATGATGAGAATAAACCTAACATCCCCCTCCGCCCAGATGAGTTGGGCCAGACAGGTGCCCATCCTATTACCATATTTAAAAAATCAATGTTTTCTAAATTGTAGAGCACACAATGTGTGTGAATCAGCTCATTAAGGGAGAGTTGCAGTTGAAGGTATTAATCCCCTGTTCTCTCTAGTCAAGTTTTTAGCTAGTTCTCGCTGGGCGTGGTACAGTTAAGCATGCAAAAGTAAAATATGGCAGTTTATTTGTTTGTGTTTATGGAGTAAGTAAGAGATGATCTCCCCCCACCCCATTACTGCTTTACCCGTTTCCCAGAATAAACCAGGAGTATCCAAATGTTGCTGGTTGTGTATACTGAATTCCTCCCATTTATCAATAAGATACTTTTGGAAATTTTTATCATCCTTCAATTAAAAGGGCATACGCCACAAGAGCGCACTCTTCTTCCTAGCGAGTGTAATTGTAACCCTCACCATTTCGTGATCAGATATTCCACTTGAGAGGATTTCCACACTCTCCACTGTCGAAAAAGTGTTTCAGAAAACAAAATATAGTCAAGGCTGCTCTCACAAATGTGGGCTCTGGATACATGAGTAAATCCATATTCCCCGGGATGTAAGATACGCCATAGATCAAGAAGATTTAAACTTGGGCATATTAAATCTCCCCCCCCCCCCCCCCCGCCATGAGATCTAGAAGGGACCCCAGGCGACAAGGATTTTCTATTCCAATGGACATCAGCCACCAAATTAAAATCACCACCCAATAAGATGGGGCAATGTGGACAGTCCAACAGAATCTTTAACAAACCAGGGAAGAAGGTTCTATCATATATGTTTGGGTGCATATAAAAAGACTAAAATGTATATAATGATATAATGTATAATGAGCCACCACCCATCTGCCCCGATCATCCTGAAAACCCCCTAGTTCTTCAAATGGGATATTTGTGTTGATTAAAATAACTGTACCTGCTTTTCTAGGAGTAAGGGTTGTGAAATGATAATACCAGCCCACCCATTCTCGGCACAATTTTTCATGTTCCACTGTACTCAGATGGGTATGTTATTACCCCCCCCCCCCCCCCCCCCCCCCCCCGCGATGCAAGGCCTGAAAGATCCTTATCTATTTAGTGAGGGAGTTCATTCCACAGATGTCCCAAGTGATCATGTTAATAGAAGTCATCCAGGGGTAAGCACCACTCCTCCACGCCCCCAAAACACACCATCCCCCAGGACACCATCCAAGACAGTAGAGTGAGGGAAACAGAAAATGACACCCAGAAACCATGTCCACAGCATGAACACCCCCTACCCTCCCGCCTTCCCAACGATCCCTCTTCCCCCTTCAGTACGTTGAAATGCAAGTACCATTACATCTTAAAACCCCAAAGCTTCAAAACAATTACCTTCCAGATAAAGAAACATATAAGAAACAATTGAAGCAAATGATTGATGTACAGGAGAGCCCCCTGAGAAGCAGGCAATGTCCTGAGTCTGAGAAAGCAAATATACATTGCAAGTCCATCAGGTCTGAGGAAAAACAGAGGAGTGTCACTTGAGATGGTGGGCCCGATCAGGAATCTTATGCCAGCATGGGGTAATGGGGCCTCCCTGAGAAGACGTAGCTGCCTTCCGTAAATAGACTTGGCCCTCCAGTGTACTTTTAATCCTATAGGATTTTCCACTAAGCATAAAACATAATCCAAAAGAAAAAAGCCACTTATATTTTATTATTTCCCGTCTCATCAAATAAGTGACAGCTTTAAAATCATGGTGCTTTTGTAAGGTAGTGCTTGACAAGTCCTGAAAGAACTCAATTTTTTGCAGATCACTCCACCTATCTTGCATGCTGCCAACAGAATTTTCTCTTTCAATGGATAAGAATGAAAACAGGCCACTGTGTCTCAAGGTCTGTCATTGTGAGTGGGGCCCAATGTCCGGTGCGCTGTATCCAAAGTGAAAACTCTTCTGTCCTCCGGCTGAGTCGAAGTGGTCTGAAGGAGGTGGGCACATATGGTGCACACAAGCTGTGCACAAACAGATATTATTCCAGCATGTTCTGTTTTCTATATCCTCTAGCTTTTCAGTGACTGAGTCCAACAATGTGGTGTGATCTTTCATGCAGGCATCCAGGTCCTGCCATTTCTCAGCATGGGATTCCAATTGCTGTTCTGTTTCCTCCACACGGGCCCCAAGTTCTTCTAGGCACCTGTGGAGGTTTTGCATAAGAAGTTTAAGCGCTGACATACTTTCGGCCTCATCTCTCTGTAGATCTAATTTTAATTCTCTCAGCAGGACCTGCAGGTCTTTCTTTTAAGAGGGGTATGGCCATCCGAGGGAGAAAGAGCCTCCTGCTCTTTGGCGACAGAAATATCCTGCTCTTCAGATGAGGCCATGCCAACATCCTGCAGACCACATGGTTCTTCAGGTTCATCACGGCTCGGCATTTGAAAATATTGTTTTATCTCACTGGGGTGTCTTTGCAACATGATTGTGGAGAGTAGGAGAAGGACCGAAGAGCTGGAAGAAGCAGACACTGCGAATTAGTGAAGGCCAAAGCTAAGATTTTGCCTAAATAGTCAGGGCAAAGATGGAGCTTCAGGCTGAAGCTGCTATCTTATCGATTACATCACCAGAAGTCCTGCAATGTAATTTTTAAAATCATTTTAATGAATGCAAATCTAATTTACAATGTTAACTTGCCCATACACAAAGGTGGGTTTTAGTTCTAAAACACTGCAGTAACAAATAAAATAATTTCAATGAATGCAATTCAATTTACTATGTGAATTCAGGAAATGTCCATTTAATGAAAAAGTCTATAATTTATGACTGTGTCTTCAAGGCATATGATTGACAGCAAACTGAAGAACGCTTTTCAGCTGCATAACTTTAACAGGTTCTAAATCCTGTGCTTCAGCCTATTTCAGAGTGATTTCTAGTACATGTACTGCCTCAGACGAAGTCAGAACAAAATCATCCGCATCTTCAGGTGACTCGAGTGCCCCGTCTTCATCTGAAGCATTTTCCGCAACCAAGAGTTAACGGACTCGATCATTTCAACATCATAGAGCTCATGTGCATTGGAGGCAAATGTTCTTCCTTTTCATTGTCCCTGTGTATCCAGGATTCAGCATTTTCAGGGGCTATATCTACCCCAAGCTGTGATAAATTATTTGAAATTTGTTTTTCATCCATTCACTATCAGTCAGGTTTTCCCAATTCCTCTTCAGAAAACCCTTTAGAGTCATTTCCATCATCTGAATCATTTTCTTCATCTGCTGCATGGCAAAATGCCTCCGAACGTCCAGACATCCAACAATGATTTATTGTTTCAGTGTATATTAGTCTCCATGCTTCAGCACCAATTTAAAAGAAGTCCTTTAATAATAATAAAATTAATAATAATAATAATGAGTACTTCTGTTCCACTTTATCTCTAAATATAAGTTCAAGAGTAACTGATACACAAATCAGGAAGTTACATTAATGATTACAATAAATGTTTTGAAAACAGAAATAACTTCAAAGATTTGCAAAACTGAAAATAATATGAGCATCTAGTGATAATGCATTCCCCGATATTTTACTAACTGAGATACAAAGGATTTGCTATATAAGACTGTTCTGAGTTTGGCTATCATAGAGCTCACCCAAGTAAGATAATTAATTGAGTCTGTGCAGTTGGACAATTGCCTTCTAATGTTTTAAAAACCAGGCAGCATAATTTCAAAGTAATACGATCCTTTAAAAGCAATCAATAAAGGGCGACCAGCTGTGGAGAAACATGGTCAAATTTAGCCTTTCAAAAAATCATGCTAGCAGCTGTATTCTTTTACAAAGGTGCAAGAGAGCCTACGGGCATGCAGCATGCACCAAATTGGCACTACCACCCGGCTAGCGCATGAGTCGAGTGGTAATTCTGAATTTGGCGCATGCCGAATCCCGCAGTAGAAAATAATTTTTTATTTTCTACCATGGGCTGCTTACCCAGAGGTAAACAGCAGTTGGCGCGCGCTGCATGCTTACTGTGTGGGTAGCATATGAGACCTTACCGCTAGGTCGATGGGAGTCAGTAAGATCTCAGGCTGAAAATGGACGCGCGCTGGTTTCAATTTTAGCTCACATCCATTTTATAGCCCCTTTAAAAAGGCCCTTTTTCCTAGACGCAGTAAAAAAAGATGCGCTCGCACTACTGCAAGCCACTTTTTACTGCAGCTTAATCAAAGGACCCCATAATGAATTGCAATAGTCCAGAGATAAAATTAATAATTGTACAAGTACTTTAAAATTACTAGGAATGAAGGAAGAACAAACTAATTGCAACTGTTTCATTAAAAAAAAAAAGTTTTTTTTGAGAAACATATGAAATCTGATGATTCTTCAGCAAGGCAGAGTCCAAAATGACTCCAAGAAACTCTACTATCAATTGAGTTCCATCATAACAATCAACAATTTTTGGTACTTTATCTACAAATGCACTGAACCATAAAACTTTTGTCTTATCAGTTTCAGTTTTAAGTTTTAAACAGAAAGAGGAAGACTAGAGACTAATTTTCTTAATACACTCATTAATCTTAGATAAAACAATATTATGGGCAGAATAAACTGGAATTTCCAAAACGTTATCTTCAGCAGAAAGTCAGGCACATTTGTGTCACCAACTCTTATCGATAGTGCTGCTTAAATATGAAAATGACTCCTTGGTCCAGTGGTTGGATCCTAGAAGTTGTATTTTTTGGCAGATATTCTACCATAATTTTGCATCCCGGGATACCAGATTTTTAGCTGATGGGTGGGCAGGACAGTTATCCAAGAGGAGCCCTGCTTTTTCTTCCAGATGACTAGCCCTCAGATGTTTTCGACCAGCTGTCACCCCTGAATTTCTGGAACTGTTTTACATAAAAGGGAATGATTTCATATTAACATGATGGAAATAATGAGGTTTTTGTTAATGAAAAGAGGTGTAAGTTTGTTGCTGCCTGTTGCTGTGATGCAGAATATGATAGTCTATCTTTGGTTTGTTTAAATCTTCCTTTTTTGCAGTCATCTTTCTTCACCACCAGTGTTTTATCTGGCAACATGTTATAAAATATTCCAGTCTCATCAACATTGTAGACCTCTTTTTCCATGTAACCTCCAGCCTCAATAATTTTGTTTCTGTGGGTGGAATTGAGCTGCTCGTTCATCTGAGGGTCACTTTTTGTACACAATTGCTACTTGAGATATACCATGTCTCTACTGCCATCTCCATAGCCAACCATCACTTGCTTTGAATAGGCTGAATTCGCCGTTGAGCTCTCGGTCGAATTTCTCCGCTTGCATGCAAATCAACTGCCCTGAAATTGGAATGCCCTTTTGTAGTTGCTGCATGAACCCTGTGAACAGTGCAGAATCCAAGTCCACATCTTGGGCTAACCATGCACGTTTTGTTGAGAATGCAATCTTCACTGATTTTGTGCAAGTAAACCATGGTTTTTGGTTGATTTTTCAACCATCCATGCAACGTCGATTTGTCAACATCAATTCTCTGGAGACTTTTGCTTGTGTTTTGCCATTTTCAGTGCATTGTAGTGCTCTTAGGGGTCCTTTTACTAAGGTGCGCCAAAAAGTGGCCTGTGCTGGTATAGACGCATGTATTGGACGCGCGCAGGTCTATTATTCAGTGCACCTGCATAAAAGGCCTTTTATTGGGGGCTGAAAATGGACGTGCGGCATTTTGGGCCTGAGACCTTACCGCCACCCAATGACCTAACGATAACGTCTCACATGTTAACCGTGCGGTAATAATCCATGCACGTACAATGCTAATTACCGCCCGCTACCACCATGCCCTGGAAATTTTCAAGCGTGCTTAGTGGATGTGCATAAAAAATGAAATTACCATCCGGGCCATTCGGTAGATGGGCAGTAGTTCAAAACTGACACTCGTAGGATGCGCATAGGTGCCTACGCAGCTCGGTAAAAGGGCCCCTTAGTTTCTTTTCCAATTTATACAGTTTTCTCTTCAATTAACCACTTGCCATTTTTAGGAGATACGAGCTATGAGTCAGAAGTGCACATCAACTGTGTGAGCTGGAACCACATGTCCACCATGTGAACTGTAACTGCACATCAATCAGCCAGAATCACGAAACTTGCAATCATGTATTTATGCATTTGAGCTAAAAGCACAAAACGTCTGGGAGTCATACTCGCAACTGCATTGTATCTGAATTTCTGTTATAACGGTGCGCATTATGATGAAGGAGTGGTATATATATCTATATCTGTATATGCAATAAGTAGCCTTCACAGGAGTCCTGCAGAGAGAGTACTTTTTCAGACTACCACATTCACAGAAGTCCCGGGTGAAGGGATAAAGGTCCATAAAATAATAAGTGGAGTGGAACGGGTAAATGTGAATTGGTTGTTTACTGTTTCAAAAAGTACAAAGACTAGGAGGCCTGCCATGAAATTCCATAGTAATACTTTTTAAAACAAATAGGAATGAATATATTTTTTTTACTCAATGCATGGTTAAGCTCTGGAACCGCACCTCAAATATTGTGTTCAATTCTGGTTACCACATCTCAAAAAAAGATATAGTGGAATTAGAAAAGGTACAGAGAAGGGCAACAAAAATGATAAAGGGGATGGAACGACTTCCCTATGAGGAAGGGCTCTTCAGCTTGGAGAAAAGACGGCTGAGGGGAGATATGATAGAGGTCTATAAAATAATGAATGGAGTGAAATGGGTAGAAGTGAATCACTTGTTTACTCTTTCCAAAAATACTGGGACTAGGGGGCACGCAATGCAGCTACAAAGTAGTACATTTAAAATGAATTGGAGAAAACATTTCTTCACTCAATGTGTAATTAGGCTCTGGAATTTGTTGCCAGAGAATTTGGTAAAAGCAGTTAGCTTAGCGGGCTTTAAAAAAGGTTTGGATAACTTCCTAAAAGTCCATAAGCCGTTATTAAAATGGACTTGAGGAAAATCCACTGCTTATTTCTAGGATAAGCAACATAAAATGTATTGTACTGTTTTGTGATCTTGCCAGGTACTTGTGACCTGGATTGACCACTGTTGGAAACAGGATGCTGGGCTTGATGGACCTTTGTTCTGTCCCAGTATGGCAATACTTATGTTCTTATTGCCAGTGGATGTGGTAAAAGCTGTTAGTGTACGTGGGTTTAAAAAAAGGTTTGGAGAAAAAGTTCATAAACCGTTATTAAGGTGGACTTGGAGCAATCCACTGCCTATCTGTCGAGATCCTGCCTAGTACTTAACACCTGTATTGGCACTGATGGAACTAGGATACTGGGCTTGGTGGACCTTTGGTCTAACCCAATATTGCAAATCTTATGTTTTTATGATGTGGAGGAGTGGCCTAGTGGTTAGGGTGGTGGACTTTGGTCCTGAGGAACTGCGTTCAATTCCCACTTCAGGCACAGGCAGCTCCTTGTGACTCTGGCCAAGTCACTTAACCCTCCATAGCCCCATGTAAGGCACATTGAGCCTGCCATGAGTGGGAAAGCGCGGGGTACAAATGTAACAAAAAAAAAAAGAGGGGGCAAGATGCAGCAGAATCATCTTCACATACAGACATGGACTCAAAACAGCCCCTTCTCTTTCCTTCTGTTTTAGTGAACCATATTTTTATTGAATTTAATAAAACAAATAGAAAACATGCACATGAAATTGCTACCAATTACAGAATCTCTCCCTTCCCCTCCCCCCTTTCTCTCTTCCCTACCAGCCCTCCCACCCTTCCCTTCCTAACAGCATACTATGGCATATAATAATCTGACAACAGAAATGCACATAGGTAGTACCAAAAGTGCCGAACTTGGCATAGCCTATTTTCATTTATGATACTAAACTGTTGAGTTAATGTGTTAGTGCTGCTGCCGCAGGTCCTGTGAAAGTGTGACAGCAGTGACAGTGGCTGGACAAGGTAAAAGTAATTGGCCACTGCATGAAAACTAATGGCTCTGTTCAGTGGTGTGCTGGTAAATTTTTAACAACAGGCTCTCTCCCCGGTCCACCACGGCACCCCCCCCCCCATCCACCACTGCGCCCCCCCCCCCCCCCGTCCACCTCTGCGCCCCCCCAAATTGCAGAGCTGGCTATAGCCGGGGGGGGGGGGGGGGGGCAATGCATTACTCTTGCCAGAAAAAAACTATGAAATGATCCCAGGTTCCAATCTAATTCATGTTTAATGTGGGATAAAATGCCATAAATAAGTAAATAAATATAAACTTTTAATGTTGAGCACCTGATTCTCAAGGTGAACATATTCCAAACACTATAATGAAAATAAAATGAGTTTTTTTCTACCTTTGTTGTCTGGTGACTGTTTTTCTGCTCATGCTGGCCCAGTATCCGATTCTGCTGCTATCTGTCCTCTTAACTCCGTTTCCAGGGCTTCCTTTCCATTTCTTTCTTTCCTTTCCTCCTTTCTTCTTCATTTCTGGTCCTCAGCTTCTGCCTATTTTCTCCATCTATGTGCAGTTTTTCTCCTCTCTTCCTTTTCCCTCTTCTCATCTCCTTCCTCACTCTTCCCTCCCCTCCATCCATGTCCAGCATTTCTTCTCTCTCCCTGCCCTCTCCTCCACCCATGTCCAGCAACTCTCCTCTCCCCTGCCTTCCATCCACCCACCCATGTCCAGCAACCCTCCTCTCCCCTGCCCTCCATCCACCCACCCATGTCCAGCAGCCCTGCTCTCCCCTGCCCTCCATCCACCCACTCATGTCCAGCAACCCTCCTCTCCCCTCCATCCACCCACCCATGTCCAGCAGCCCTGCTCTCCCCTGCCCTCCATCCACCCACTTATGTCCAGCAACCCTCCTCTCCCCTCCATCCACCCACCCACCCACCCATGTCCAGCAGCCCTGCTCTCCCCTGCCCTCCATCCACCCACCCACCCATGTCCAGCAACCCTCCTCTCCCCTCCATCCACCCACCCATGTCCAGCAGCCCTGCTCTCCCCTGCCCTCCATCCACCCATGTCCAGCAACACTCCTCTCCCCTCCATCCATCCACCCACCCATGTCCAGCAACCCTCCTCTCCCCCTGCCATCCCCTCCATGATCCACCCATGTCCAGCAACCCTCGTCTCCCCCCTGCCCTCCTCCCCTCCATCTGCCTTCTCCCCCCCCCCCCCGCTCCCCTGGCCGTCCGTATGCCCTCTGCAGCTCTGCGACTCCCCGATAGCCGTTTCCGCACCCCTACCTTTAAAAATTTTATTTTCCCTCGAGGAGCGGCGGCCTTGAAGGCTTGAAGCGAAGGCAGCAGGCTCAGCTTGGTTCCAGCCTCCAGGCCTTCCCTTCGCATCATGGCTCCGCCCTCGCGCAAACAGGAAATACGTCAGGCGAGGGCGGAGCCATGATGCGAAGGGAAGGCCTGGAACCAAGCTGAGCCTGCTGCCTTCGCTTCAAGCCTTCAACGCCGGCGCGCCTCGAGGGAAAATAAAATTTTTAAAGGTAGGGGTGCGGCGTAAGAAAGACACGGCTATCGGGGACTCGCAGAGCTGCAGACGGACGACCGGGGGAGCAGAGGCGAGCCGACTCACAGGGGTCAACAACCGGCTCGCAAGATGCCAATACATTTAACAACCGGCTCTTGCGAGCCGGTGCGAGCCGGCTCCAGCACACCACTGGCTCTGTTCCTTACCTAACTGAAGGTAACAGATCAATGCCCTAAAGGTATGACACCTGGGATAACACCCCATTTGTCATGCCCTAGATCTGGCCCTGCATCGCCCCACACACATCTGCATCCCGATACACAACCATCTCTTCACATTCCCCCCCCCCCCACTCCTACACCCTCCATACTCACTATACAGACAACCCTCATATAAACAATCACCACACATCTATCACCCCACCCACCATCCTTTCACAACTACACCTATCTACACAAATAATCCATACCATGGAAAACACACATCCCACAATCATCCTACATGCCACAGAAGTCCATGTGACTCACCTGCAGCTCCTTGAAGGTCTCCTGCATGTATGTCGGCATGAAATGGGTGCCCTGGTCTATAAGAATCTTCCTGGTGAGTCACACTTGGGAAACTTCAACTGAATTTGCCTATTTGACTGAAGCTGATTGTGGGGAGAAGGCCTCTGGGTACCTACTGGAATAGCCTACTCGTTGGAGGAAGGTTTGAGGAGGTCCTAGGATATCAAACCCAATCTTTTTTAAAGGGATATCCACTAATGACAGTAGTACCAGCGGAGCATGTTTGTGATCTGATTGACCAGCTATCCATCTGGACAGGATGCACAAAACGTGGCAATATCTGCAAGTAGGACAGTCAGTAGAACCTAGTGAAAACTGTTGTCAAGTGTCTAACCCATGGCAGGAAAGTGCAAGCTGAAGTATAAAGAACATATGGGCAGTTTACTGGTGCTTGTCTACCTGGAAGAAGAGGTCCCTCTGCATTTCAAAGGAGAAAAAGATCAAGGAAGATTCATCATAGGAAGTCTGATGCACCTCCCTTCCCCGTGACCAAGCCATTTGCTCTAGTGATGGCATCCTCCCATTCTCCCTGGGAGCCCCTGGATTCAGTATGATTTTCTACAGGGAAGCTTTCATGGGAAGTCTTAACCACACAGAGCCACACCCACTTTATGCAGGCAGCTATCGTTCTTTATCTTCTGGGAGCAGATCCCAGTAAGAAATATCTCTAGGAAAAAATATCTTCCTGTGGGTGGCAGGATCTGTTCTATCTCTGGACGTTTTCCCAGTAAGGTTACACTCCTATTGAAGAGGCCAATTTTTATTTTCTAATGCGTGGTGCTAACCAGGCGGTAATCGGCAGTGTATGCATGCTGACGATTACTGCCCGGTTAACGCATGAGACCTTACCGCTAAGTCAATGGGTGACGGTAAGGTCTTGGACCCAAAATGGACACGCGCCAATTTTTATTTTGCTGCACGTTCATTTTTGGCCAAAAAGAGGCCTTTTTTGCAGGCTCACTGAAAAATGGACCTACACGTGTCCAATACACATGCCTACAACAGCACAGGCCTTTTTTCTGCGCACCTTAGTAAAAGGACCCCATAGTAACAATGTCAGCAGATAAAGACCTGCACAGTCCATCCAGTCTGCCCAACAAGGCAGCAAGAGTTGAATCTGGCACTCTGCACAGGTTCCACTTCTTCATGACTCTGTCTCTCCCTGCCAGTTTTGGGGTACAGACCATAGAAGTCTGCCCAGCACCGGTCCCAACTTCAGGAGTTGCCATCAAAGCCCACTCCAACCCTGATCCTGATCTGTTTTTGCCATTTATGGGACCCAGACCATAGAAGTCTGCCTAGAACTGGTCTTACATCCCAACCTCTGAAGCTGCCATCAAAAGTTACTCTAGTTATGAGGTATTTTAAGTTTTGTTTTAATTGGACTCCATCTTTATTCTATATAGTGTTCCTCTGTGTGTATCTCATGCATTCTTAAACTCTGTTACCATTTTTGTCTTCACAACCTCCCATGAGAGAGCATTCCAGGAATCCACCAGCCTTTCTGTGAAAAAATATTTCCGGGCATTGCTCCTAAGCTCCCACCCTCACATACACACATATATTTCAGTATTCCAGTCATTTACATGCATAATCAGCATATAAATCTTAGACTTACCCAGACGGAGGAAAATTTTATAACATGTACCTGGGTTAGCTGAGTAGGATGATGCCTGAATTTTTCCTATTATATAATGAAACATAGGTGTCTTTGGGGCTCATTTTCAAAGAATGTAAGACTTACAAAGTTCCATAGGCTACTATGGAACTTTGTAAGTCTAAGTGCTGTGAAAATATGCCTCTATGTGTCTTTATAAAATGCTAATGTCATCCATTCGAACGTCCACTTAATTACCATGAACAATATTGGATTTCTACTTTGATAACAGTACATCCACTTTTTGTCTAAATGCTGAAATCCAATGGCTGGCATTGGTGTGATTTCAGGCATTATGATTGGTTATTTAAATGCTGGATGTGGATAGGTTGGATATGATCATCTGACTGTGAATAAAAGCAAGCTGACACACATCTTAACAGTAGCCCATGTTGATAACTTCTCCCCTAAGGCCCAGGGGCGTAGCCACGGGTGGGCCTGGATGGGCCTGGGCCCACCCACTTTTGGCTCAGGCCCACCCAACAATGGTGCACCTCATAGACGCCCAAACCGCAACTTCAGCTTTCCCTCCTCCCAGCCACCTGCCGGCGCACCGCAGGTTTTGTTCCTTTCCTGCTTCCTCCCCTGTCATTCCAGTCCGGCAGCGATGTTAACTCCGCTGCTTCAGCAGAGCTGAGCGGCACCGGGGCCGTCCGCACGCTGCTACGAGTGCTTCCTCTGCACTGGCCCTGCCTCTTCAGAAAGAGTATCGGAGAAGGTGAGGTCGGCCGGAAGGAAGCAGTCATGTAGCGGCAGCGTGCTGACGGACGTGGCTCCGTTGCAGACGTGCAGAGCTGGACCACGGCGCCGCCTTGCGGGGATGGAAGGGGAGGGAGGGCCTGGGGCATGTGGCTGGAAGGTGGGAGAGAACAAAAACCGCAACGGGTGGCTGGCGGAGGGTGGAGAGAGGGGAAAAAGGTGCAGCATGTCAGCGGGTGGCTGGAGGGAGGGGGAGGGAGAGAAAAAACCTACAGCATGCTGGCAGGTGGCTTGAGGAGTCAGGGAGAGAGGGAGAGACAGGAGCACCGTTGGGATGAGGGAGTGAGACAGGGTAGTGCTAGGTGGGGTGGAGGAATAATTGTTCGATATGGGGGGAGTGATGGAGAGATGCTGCAAGGGAAAGAGAGGGAGAATTGTTGGATATGGGTGGGGTGGGGTGGGATGGGATAGGATGGGGAGAGGGAGGGAAAGGCTGCATAGGAGTGGTAAAGGACCAGAGAGAATAAAAAGTGTTGGACTTGGAAGTGGAAGGAAAGGAGGGAGAGATGAGAGTGGAAATGTTGAACATGGCATTGAGGTGAGGGGAAGGAAGGATGGAGAGATGCTGTGTGGCGGGGGAGGGGGGAGAGTGAGATGTTAGACCAGGGGCTCAAGGCAGGGAGAGGGAGAAAAGTTGGACATGAAGGTGGAGGAGAGAAGAGGAAAGGACAGATGCACAAGCGGGGAAGGGGAGAAAGAGGGAAGATGGATCCAGGGAGAGAAGATGGACAGTGGATGGTAGGGAAGAGAAAGGAAAAAATGCTGAACAATGGGGGAGGGAGAGAGATGGGACAGGAAGATGCTGGTGGTGAGAGGTAAAATGGATAGGGAGATATCAGGCTAGAGGGTGAGGATGGGAGAAAGAGGGAACAGATGCTGGGCTGGTAGGGTGGAGGGAGGGAGACACTGGGAATGGTGGAAAGCATGGGGGAGAGGCCCAGGGAGTGGAGATGGCAAGGGAATAAATGAGAGAACAGTGATTACAGGGGTAGAAATATGGTAATGGTGCGTAGATTGAAAATGGAAAGGAATGATAGGCTGGGAAGGAGAGAGATGGGGAATGGGAGAGCTAGTGGGTGAAAGGAAATGGAAATGTGATATATATCTGAAAAGTAAAAAGAAGGAAAAGATTTAGAAAGAGGATGAAATTTGAGTGTACAGAGGCAGAAAAGAAAAAAGAAAGAAAGGAAAGAGCTAAATGGAAAGATCAATATTTCAGAGGCAGGTGTAGTGAGGAAATGAAATGACAGGAGAAAAAAGACAAATGGACAGCCGCTTGAAGAATTAGCTGAAGACAGACAGGAAAGCGGGAAAGAGAAATTGGAACCAACATGATGGAAAAATAAAATGTCCAGACAATAAAGGTAGAAAATTCTTTTATTTTGAATGTTTTAAGTGGAATATGTTAGCGTTGGGAAATGTGCATAGTGGGTGTCTTTTTATTGTGTTAAGTAGAAAAGGAAATGCGCTTTTGTTTTGTTTTTTCTCCAGTGTTGCAGTGCATGCTGAGGTTCCCAGTTCAATTTTGTGTACATATTTTTATTTCTAATTTGTGATCCCTTGTTCTGTAATTTGTGAGGGTCTGTCAGTGTGACTGTAACAGCAAATGAAGAGATTGGAGAGGAGAGGGAATTGGGTGAGGGGCTTCTTTATTTTCTGCCCTGGTCACAGCATGGTTAACAGCAGCCCTGACCCTTGCTTTGGCTAGTGGGGATCTCCAAGCCCTGCCAGCTGGGGATCTCTTCCGGGGCTGGCCGGAGCTGCCTTCCGCCGAGCTTGGCAGATGGGGACAGCATCCTGGAGCCACTGACAACTAAGCATGTATGGGGTGCTGGCATCAGGGGCTCGAGGAGTTGCTACTGCCTGCTGGGCTTGGCGTGGAGGAGTTCTGGCCATCTCTGGTGGAGGTCCCCAACTGACGGAGATTGGGGATCCTCATCAGCTAAAGTATTTATATTTTGAGTTGGGAAGTGCTGGGGGGGGGGGGGGGGGGAGAGAGAGAAAATTTTGTGCCCACCCACTTTGTGCTGAGGCCCACCCAAAATTGATTGTCTGGCTACGCCACTGCTAAGGCCATTATTTTAGAAACATATCCACCTGTAAATAGCACCAAATACACTTTATATCTCATACACATGTAAATACCAATTTAATAAAGCTGCTATTAACACTTGGACATTCACACCGTGCAGAGATTTCAAGGGGGCATGGCTTGGTGCTTAATCCAGAAATGTATTATGTGCAATGTTTACTTTTTATACTGTAATTTACCCTGAGTCGTTCAGTGAAACATGTCCTCAAATACAGTAAAGTAAGGTATTTCTATTTCTATTTTATAGAAGGAATGCATGTGTACGGGGGGGGGGGGGGGGGGGGGGGTTACACCAGCCCAACCAAAGACATGCATAGGTTTATAAAAAGTGCTTGTTTTGGCCAGTGCTTTATACAAAGGATTAGGGGAGTCATTATTTTTAATTCTCCATCATTTATTTCTATCTCTAGATTGAAATCAAGTTAAAATTGTGACCTTGGTACTTAATCAGAGACACTTCTAGAAGCAGGTTTGTAAAATGGGCCACTACATATAGAAGTGGCGACAGAGGCATAGCTACCAATGAGTAAGGATGTCAAAAAGCAAAGGTCACCTGCCTGATGCTTGACCGGCTCTTGTTGAAAAAAAAAAAAAAGGTAAGATGACAGTTACAGTTCTGTAAGGATGTGAGCTCAGCATACACTGCATTTACCTCTAGCTGTACTGCTACACCGCCTCCTGATCAGTCATAAGTACATAAGTACATAAGTAGTGCCATACTGGGAAAGACCAAAGGTCCATCTAGCCCAGCATCCTGTCACCGACAGTGGCCAATCCAGGTCAAGGGCACCTGGCACGCTCCCCAAACGTAAAAACATTCCAGACAAGTTATACCTAAAAATGCGGAATTTTTCCAAGTCCATTTAATAGCGGTCTATGGACTTGTCCTTTAGGAATCTATCTAACCCCTTTTTAAACTCCGTCAAGCTAACCGCCCGTACCACGTTCTCCGGCAACGAATTCCAGAGTCTAATTACACGTTGGGTGAAGAAAAATTTTCTCCGATTCGTTTTAAATTTACCACACTGTAGCTTCAACTCATGCCCTCTAGTCCTAGTATTTTTGGATAGCGTGAACAGTCGCTTCACATCCACCCGATCCATTCCACTCATTATTTTATACACTTCTATCATATCTCCCCTCAGCCGTCTCTTCTCCAAGCTGAAAAGCCCTAGCCTTCTCAGCCTCTCTTCATAGGAAAGTCGTCCCATCCCCACTATCATTTTCGTCGCCCTTCGCTGTACCTTTTCCAATTCTACTATATCTTTTTTGAGATACGGAGACCAGTACTGAACACAATACTCCAGGTGCGGTCGCACCATGGAGCGATACAACGGCATTATAACATCTGCACACCTGGACTTCATACCCTTCCTAATAACACCCAACATTCTATTCGCTTTCCTAGCCGCAGCAGCACACTGAGCAGAAGGTTTCAGCGTATCATCGACGACGACACCCAGATCCCTTTCTTGATCCGTAACTCCTAACGCGGAACCTTGCAAGACGTAGCTATAATTCGGGTTCCTCTTACCCACATGCATCACTTTGCACTTGTCAACATTGAACTTCATCTGCCACTTGCACGCCCATTCTCCCAGTCTCGCAAGGTCCTCCTGTAATCGTTCACATTCCTCCTGCGACTTGACGACCCTGAATAATTTTGTGTCATCGGCGAATTTAATTACCTCACTAGTTATTCCCATCTCTAGGTCATTTATAAATACATTAAAAAGCAACGGACCCAGCACAGACCCCTGCGGGACCCCACTAACTACCCTCCTCCACTGAGAATACTGGCCACGCAATCCTACTCTCTGCTTCCTATCTTTCAACCAGTTCTTAATCCATAATAATACCCTACCTCCGATTCCATGACTCTGCAATTTCTTCAGGAGTCTTTCGTGCGGCACTTTGTCAAACGCCTTCTGAAAATCCAGATATACAATATCAACCAGCTCCCCATTGTCCACATGTTTGCTTACCCCCTCAAAAAAATGCATTAGATTGGTGAGGCAAGACTTCCCTTCACTAAATCTGTGCTGACTTTGTCTCATCAGTCCATGTTTTTGTATATGCTCTGCAATTTTATTCTTAATAATAGCCTCCACCATCTTGCCCGGCACCGACGTCAGACTCACCGGTCTATAATTTCCCGGATCTCCTCTGGAACCCTTCTTAAAAATCGGAGTAACATTGGCTACCCTCCAGTCTTCCGGTACTACACTCGATTTTAGGGACAGATTGCATATTTCTAACAGTAGCTCCGCAAGTTCATTTTTTAGTTCTATTAATACTCTGGGATGAATACCATCAGGTCCCGGTGATTTACTACTCTTCAGCTTGCTGAACTGACCCATTACATCCTCATACTTTGAATTCTGGAAGTATTAGGAGGTACCTGATGTTTTCCAGAAAATAAAATCCAACCTCTTGTCTCCTCACTGAGCTGGCGTAGAGTTTGCCGCGGCCAGCGACCCAAATTTTGGCACGCTAGTCGCTGATCATTGGCGATGAATGCGCTAAGCCCTGTTTATCATGCATTTGCATGCTACTTGTGCAAAGAGCCCTCGAGTGCGTTGTTTCACGCGCTCGAGGGCTCTGCTCATGCGGGGTTAGCAAACACCGGTGTTAGTATGGCGCTAACAGCCTCTAGCGCCGGCGTTTGCTTTTGATCATGAGGGTATGAGACTATGACGGTGCTACTGACTTGTTATCTGACACCCAGGTACACCAGGGCAGTGTGCTCAACCCTCTCTTGGAGGCACACCTATACACATCTCTCTTAGTCATTTTCATTGTGTAATCTTGAAAACCGGACTGGCTAGGTGTGCCTTCAGGAGTGGGTTGTGTTTATGCAATGTCTGAGCTGAAGCTTGTCACTTTTTCAGAGCCTCTTCAAGAGAAAAAAAAACACAAATCTTTCATCCTTAGATTTGTCTCACCAGTAGGTTCCTCAATGCTGTCTGTAAAAAAAAAAGATGGAAATCTGTACCTATGTTTAGATTGTCAGGCACTGAACTGAATCGTGGTCACAAACCAGTACTGTTTGCCTCTGCTCTGAGTGTTTGCTGACCAAGTCCAACTGGTATGCATGTTCTCTATGCTGGACCTAGAAAGCCAGTGGCCCAGATCTTAACCTACAGTCCAGTGGCGTAGCCACAGGTGGGCCAGGGCCCACCCAACAGTAGCACACGTTTAGCGGTAGCTGGTGGGGATCCCAAGCTCGGCCAGCTGAAGACTTCCCCCTGATGATAACGAAAACGCTACTCACCACAATACTGGCACCTGTGTATGTATGCTGTAGACTGCCAAGGTGGAAAGAAGCATTTTCACACCAGCTGAGATATTTTTTTGGTGGCGGTTGGGTGTGGGGGGGGGGGGGGGGGGGGAGAGAACACTTGGTGCCCACCCACTCCTTGTCTAGGCCCACTCAAAATCTGTTTTCTGGCTACACCCCTGCTACAGTCTGGTTAAGATCTGGGCCACTGACAAACGGAACACTGCTTTTCAGATCCATTGGGCCAGATTCACTAAATGGTGCCCAAAGTTAAGTGCTGTTATGATCCAGGGTAAGAAAGGGCACTCCGTAGAAAGCACCTTTTACAGAACTTCCCATGCCTAACTTTGGGTGTGAGCACTTACAGCTGCCAAAAACTGGTGTAGATGCTTACACCCACCTGTTGGGAGTTGGACATGCAAATCCAAGTATTCTGTAACACTGGGTCTAATTTCTGGGAATGCTCCTGACCTACCTATGGCCACACCCCATTTTGAGTTGCACGCTAGGAAACTTAGGTGTGCATGTTATAGAATAGGGCAGATGTGCACATAACTCCTAATTAGTGTCGATTAAGTGCTAATTAACTCCAATAATTGATTTAGTGCCTAATTGACTAATTGGTTTACGCATGCAACTGTGATCTGCACTCAAATTTGGGTGACCTATACAGAATCTGGGGGATTATGAGCAGTTCAAATACTATAGATTATAGCCTTTGGACTTAATCGTGCACCTACTACTTTTCAGATGCTCCTCGACAACATCTTCCAAGAAATGCTGAACCTCTATCAGGCTCATTTTCAAAAGAAAAGGGCGTCCAAAATGCGACACAAAAGGCACATGGGCGTCCCCGTGAAAGAAGGTCGCCCAAATCCAATAATCGAAACCGGGCCGTAAGGGCATCCTCAGCGCGAGTATGCCCATCTATGGTCATCCCTACAGGGGACTTGTTCAGGACGTGTTATGGGTGGTGTTACGAGATGGACGCCCCCAGCGTATAACGGCTCGCGAAATGGTTTCGCGTGGGTCAGAACATGGGCGTCCTTAGTTAGACCTGAAATAAAAGCGACCAGGGTAAGGGGGAAGTAGTTAGCGATTTTGTGCAGTTGGAGAGTGGTGAGAGCGTTGTTGGGAGAGAAAGCTGAGAGTTTGTTGAGCACCTGTTACCTTTGTCTGTGTGCCATAGTCGGAACGTTTTCACCCTCACCTGCCTCATTTGTGTTTTACCTTTCACTGTCCCCAAGTTCATAATTCATTCCCTTACCTGTTTGTAGTCTCTGTTTGTCTCTTTGTTCTGTGTACTGCTACAGTGTGTTTGTGAAGACTGTCATTTGCTGCTTGGAGAGTGAGTGGCTAGAGGGTGTGGCAGGAGAGTTTGTAGTGGGTCAGAGAGTGCTTGCAGTGTGGCTCTGCTGTGTGTGACTGCATTGTTTGTCGGTGGTGGGAGAGTGAGTGTCAGCTTCTGTTTGTTGCTGCTGTGTTTCACCAAGTTGGTAGGGAGGTGAGCACTGGTGGCACTGCATTGCACCTGTAGTGTGGGGAAATGGAGGCACTAAATGCACAGGTGGCTTACATGTTGGAGGAAGAGGGGAGGCACCGCAGGAGGTACTCACGCCCCAGAGTTTTCAGGCCCCGTAGCGGTTTCCTAGACCTCACTGACCTGCAGTGTCTCACTAGGTACCGCTTTGATAGGGCTGCCATTCAGCACCTTTGTGACCAGCTCAAACTCCTCCTGCAGCTCAGGACCAGTAGGAACAAACCCATCCCTGTGCACCTAAAGATCACTGTTTCTCTATCTTTTCTAGCCACTGGGAGTTTCCAGTCTGTCCTATCTGTGAACACGGGTCTCACCCAGGCTTCCATTTCTAACTGCCTCACCCAGTTCCTTGATGCCTTCCTTACCCAAACCTCTGAGTACATCACCTTCCCCACCACCCCCCAGGCCCTGCAGAACAACATGGCTGACTTCTACGCTGTAGCTCGCTTCCCCTCGGTCATAGGCGCTATAGACTGCACACATGTCGCACTCAGACCCCCCCCCCCCCCCCGGGTACGAGAGGCCACTTATAGGAACAGGAAAGCATTCCACTCGCTCAATATGCAAGTTGTGTGTGATACCCAGGTGGAGATTCTAGATGTGTGTGCCTGATACCCAGGTTCCACCCATGATGCCTATATATTACAGCACTCAGGAATCTTCCGCAGGTTTGAGCGAGGGGAAATCACCGGCAGATGGCTGCTAGGTAAGTGCAGCATGGATCTGCCCAAACTATACCTCCTCCACCGGGCAATCCTCAGCACTGTCTCCCTCTAGCTCACTCCACAACCCACTATTCCGCCCCCCCCCCCCCACCTCCACAAGGTACCCGTTCCAAACAATACACACTCATCTCTCTCATCTTTCTCCCCAAAGGTGACAGAGGCTACCCACAGCGGAGTTGGCTCATGACCCCCATAGTGCACCCACAAACAGAGTCAGAGGAGAACTACAACAGTAGACATCGGACCACCCGTGGCATCATCAAGCGCACCTTCGGACAACTTAAGAACAGGTTCCGATGTCTGGACCGTTCTGGAGGGAAGCTCCTGTACAGCCCCCAAAAGGTGGCAAAGATATTCCTGGCCTGCTGCATGCTACATAATTTGGCAATGCGTAGAGGACAGCCCTCCCAGAAGAGCCACAGCCACCACAGCAGCAGGCCCCAGATGAACAGGATGAGGAGCCCCCTCCACCTCCCGCCAACAGAGCAGAGTGCACACCAGCTGGGGGTCAGAGCCAGGCAAAGACTGATCAAGACAAGTTTTGTGTGAGATTAAGTTGACATTTATTTCTATGACATAGTATTTACACACCACCACCCCCCCCCCCTCCCACCACCATCACCCGCTCTGTGCAGGGTCGGTGAAATTACCCTTGCGGGTGGGTGGTTGCTTTGGTGCCATTGTACCAATACGATGCAAAGAATCGAAAATACAGAGAAGGGCGCTTCAATACTCTCCCAGGGACGCCCATGTAAGAACGCGCTGGGAGTCCCTGAGATGGGCGTCCTAATTTCGTTTATTGACAAAATCCCTAAACGTCCCCAGCTGCTCTGGCGATTTGTGTGTCCTCGTTTCGATTATGGGTGGGGAACTATGGGCGTCCCCAGCTGCTCTGGGCGTCCTCATTTCGATTATGGATGAAAATGATAAACGTCCCCAGCTGCTATTCTCATTTGGAAGCTTGCATTCCCTTTATTGGCGCCTCTTTAAAACGGCTTTCTCTGTGCTTGCACTGTAGAGGTTTTTCTTTAGATTATGGGGTGATATTTCAAAGCGTTTTAGCTTCAGTTATAGTAAACCTTGTTTTTGCCACTGTATGCTTTTGTATACCTATTTGGGTTTTGGGTTTAATTTTTTTGGGGGGTGGAGAACCTTTTGGTCAATTCTTGAAAGATAACTGGTGTGCAGGCTTTGTTTCAGACTGGGTGTTAGCTGGTAGCTTAGCATATACTATGCATTTTCTACATGTGACCAACTCTCCATTCTCTACCCTCCAGGAGCGCCATCTCAGTGAATAACTGTTGGAAAACATGCATCTCCTTATATTGACACCCTTACATGCACAGTTCCATATATGGGCGATGAGTCAGCGCATGGACGTCCATGACGTGCATGGACCGTCATCATGCGTGCGAGGCCTTATTTGTATGAGTACGTGTTCACAAGTGCGGAGTCTTTCTTATCTGAATCATTATCAAGTGTGTGAACCTCTTCATATATACACAATAAAATATGTATGTTCCTTATATTTCCCATAGCTGCATGTCCTTCGGTGGGCCTTGTAAGATGGACGTCCTTCGGCAGTTCTGTGAGAAACATGTCCTTGTTACTTATTTTACACTTATGAATGTTCTTTATATTTTCCGTACCTGGATGTCCACAACTACATGCACTGTACTTGCGGAACAACCAGGTACATCAGAGAAGTCCAAATTATAGTAATAAGGATGTCTTTCTTGTTGAACCTCCAAAGGATGTGGATATGACAGTACAGTGAATGTTTTAGGGACGTCCTTTTCGCGTTTCTGGAAGATGGGATTCCTTTCTACTATACTTTGGACGTCTCTGATTTGGGCGTTTTAAACTGCGATAATGGAATGTCTAAGGACGTCCATACTATTTTTCGATTATACCTACCTGATTTTGGATGACTTTGCGAGGGCATCCTAATTCATACTTGGACAACTTTTCGAAAATGCCCCTCCTCGTTATGTCAATTTAGATGAAATTCTAATATGGCGATATGAGTGCTCTATGACCAGCCCATGACACTGTTACTGAAGAGGTTCTGGGAACATGGATTGTATGCTAAAGAAGAGAAATGAGGGGGGTCATAGGAGAAAGGTGAAAGGGAACAGACTCAAGAGTAACCTAAGGAAATGCTTGTTCATGGAAAGGGTGTTGATTACATGGAATGGCTTCCCAGTAGAGGTGGTGGAGATGAACACTGTATATGAATTCAAGAAAGACATAGGATACTTGGGATCTCTAAGGGAATACAAGATTAAGAGTTTGAAAAGAATACTGGATTATGAGTATATTAGTAAGCCCAAGGAGCTGTTGACACCATTGATAATTGAAAAGGATTTTTTGTATGAGAAGATCTGATCGCTCACCTTTGTGATTTTATATTGGACACTATTGACTTTGAATTGTGTTCTGACTGAGAAAAAAGGAATAGGACTGATCAATAATACCACAGAGGTTGGATACCCTTGTAGTGAATGTTTGAGGATTTCGTTTCACTGACTGTGTTTAGAATTTGATTGTGATGTGGATTCCAACATTCTATTGAGGGTTGTTCCAGATTGAGATAAATTATAATAGGGATTTGATTTTATGTATTAACAAATACAGTTTCTTGAATGAATAAAGTTTGTAAAGCAAGTGAGTAGTTTGTTTAATATATTATTAGGATCTCTAAGGGAGAGGAAGGGATAGTAGATGGTATGGATGGGCAGACTGGATAAACCATAAGGTCTTAATCTGCCTTCATGTTCTATATTTCTGTGTGGAATCAGAGGGTTTTATTTGGGCTATATATTTTCTTCCATGGGGGTGCAAATGGATACCCAAAAGATTCGGAGTTCTACTCAGAAGCCCCAATTCAGTCTTTGAACCTTCATTGTAGGTTCATCTAGGGCTGCTTCAAGGTCATGCTACCACTAACGCACATGCTGAAAAAGTCAGCCAAGTTTTTGAGGACCTCAGAAGCATAGTGGTCTTTTTTTATGATCTGGTAGTTCCACCTTTCTTCCAGCTCAGTTGGATCCAGTGCTGGGATCTGTTATCACAACTACCACAGGACTTTTCCCTTATTTTAGTAGACTCTTCTTGCCAAGTGTATATATATGTCCAGGCTTTCTCCTGAGCAAACCTTACCCTGAATTTACCATATGCAGTAACAAAGTCTCTAACTTGCTGTAAGGATTTTTATACATGCTACAGTCAAATCCATGCCTGCAGCCACCTCTGGCTGCTCTGCTTGACTGTTTATTTTCACTGCCTGGGTTAGCTGACAGTTTGCACAGGGAAGTGCATTACTCTGAGTGCTATTACCCAATTCCGGGCCCCTGGAAAGGGAATAGGAACAGTTTGGAGAATTGGGGATCCAAGCCTGCCTACATGAAGGAAAAGCTAGGGGTGAATAAAAGAGAAATTACAGCTGCTGGAATCACTGCGAATCATCTGTCAGGATGAGAAGAATGAGCTGAGCTCAGGGGTTGCCACCAGGGACCGCATATGAACTTTTGAACCAAGCTGAGATAAGCGTGGCAGGAGAGAGCTGATTTCATTTCTTTCTCTTGCTCCCTCCTTTTTGCTCTCTATCTCATTTTTTAATTCCATCAATCACCTTCCCCCAGCCCCGGAGGATGGAAATTTAGATTTGGTGTGTGTGCATGTCCAAGAGAGGGATGAGGGTAGAGAGAAGTAGGGACAGCCACTGTAATGCAGGCATCTGGCTATTAGGCCTCACATAGAAAGAGCAGCAGAGGTGGAATTAGCACTGAGATAAATTGACTCACTCTAAGATCAGACAGAGTGAATGGCAGAGCTAAGACTGGAACTTGTATCCTTTGAGCTGACCTCCAGCCATAGAGGCCTTTGCTCAAACATTTAAAGCCCCCCCCCCCTCCGCACAAACACACACTCCTGAAAGTAGAGGCTCAATGTCACATACTATTTTTACAATTTTTATTTATAAACTTTCCAGAATACAATCAAGTAATCCTACTTGTACAGAAAGAAAGAAAATAAAAAATACATTTTAAGCATTTGCCTTGCACCAGACCACAATAATAGATGATCCAATAATAATGGAGGCAAAAAAGGAAATAGTTGTGTAGAGCATAGAGAAAAGAATGTTCCAGTATACCCCTTCAGAGGTCTCACCACAAGGCCTAACTGGAGACAATTTCTTAACAGTCATCAATGAAGTCAGGTGTGAGGGTTCACAAAAAATGTACTTATTTGACTGATATTGTATAATACATTTACAAGAAATTTTCAGGTAAAATGAACCACCCAACTGAACAAACCCTGGTCAAAATAACAAAAAGAGATGCCCAGGAAAACCAAAAAATTTCCACCCATAAATAACTTCTCGTTAGATCTAAAATAAAGTTTTAATAATACATCTTTATCAGTGTTACAACAAATATCCCACAAGAAGCTCCAGTCATACCCGTTGAACATCTGATTTCCAATGAATCCAACGTAATGCCTCTTTCCAAACGCTCACTACACTTCTGCACAGGCAAATAATAGGCTTTCATTATAGATGGCAACTGAGCCTGAGGTATATTCAAAGATCTTAAATTAACACTTCAAATAGAGTTCTCTCTATTTTCCAGTTTAAACTGAATAAAGGAATTATCAGTAATACATGTTGCTTGAATTAACTGAGTCTGAGACATGGTCTGTTGGAGATTTTGAAGTTCTTCCACTGAAGTATTGACTGTAGAAACTTGTAACTCCTGCTAAGTTACCTTATTTTCCAAAGCTTTAATTTGATGAGCCAAACTTTTAATAACCGGGCAGAGCATTTTAGCCAAATCAGAGATAGAAACCATATTGAATCTAAAGTCATTTCAAGAGGTTTATTCAAAAGTGTTCCAGGAATATTTTGAAGGACATTGCAAGCCTTCAGTTTCAGAAGAAGACTGACTGGGTCACCTTTATGCTGGGATCTTGCCAATCCACTGGCACCGCACAGCTGTCCCATGAGGATCATGTCCAGTGGAAACGCTTGCGCCAGACTACCTTGTTGCCCAATAACAGCCCATGCTTCCTCCAAAATCGAGCATTTCTCCCTCAAGGCAGGGGAACCCACCACCTGCAGTTCAATCATCCAGGCTCAAAAATACCTCTGGTCCCAGGGATCGCTCCAGTCCTCATCCTTCAACAGCGAATCCCAGCAGGTTCCACACTGGACCTATCAGCTCTTCTGCATGACTAACACAGAGATCAATTGGTTCAACAGCAGCACAACAGAGAATTTAGAGGGCTTATTCCTCTGACTGCCCTTTCACAGTCCCTGAAAACAACCAGTGGTAAGAGGTGTTCTGCAGTGTTCTAATACATCATCACCATCTTGGGTCCTCCTTATTAATGTGGCTTTTCTGTGCATACAGGAAGATTTTCACTTCAGCCCAAGCAGCTGTCCTAGTTGGGTGCATATGACTCTGGTATGAACATGTTATTCAGCATAACACTGACCCTGATCATTAACCAGCAACGGCAGTTTCTTATGTCTTGAGCCACCAGTGACCTGGCTCCTGGAGGGAGCCCATTCCTTGCCTTTGAACTGTATATTTGCCAAGGCCAGCTCTATGGGTATGTACCCTGTACGGTTATACAGAGCTTAGGGGTATGCTGCAGAAACTTTAAAAGCATATTGCTAAAGTGTTTTGGAGAAGATCCCCCCCCCCCCCCCCCCCCCCCACACACACACACTTCCAGCCATAGGATGCATGGTGCTTTTCTTCTTCTTCAAGGGAGAAGGCATTACATACCATGTAAAATGAGTTTATCTTGTTGGGCAGACTGGATGGACCGTTCAGGTCTTTATCTGCCGTCATTTACTATGTTACTATGTATGTATGTATAGTGGCAGCTTTTATGGGGCACCTATACTCCCAGTGCTTCAGGGGATCTTCACTTTTCCTGGCTGCAGAGCATGCTGCTAGCTACTCGCACTAGCATTTCTTCTGTCTGAAACCAGCACAAGTAACAAAATGCACCAGGATAGGAAGTGAGTGTTAGAAGGCAAGGACTGGTCTAATGTGTTTTATTGCAACCTGTGTCACTGGTAACTCTGGGTTTCAGCATCTATACTGATTCCCTGTCTGAATATCTTAAGCCGTTAAACAGAAGAAAGCAGACCAGCTGGTATGCAGATGAAAATGTATTTCCAAGCACCCGACATGGCCACATAAGTACATAAGTATTGCCATACTGGGAAAGACCAAAGGTCCATCAAGCACAGCATCCTGTTTCCAACAGTGGCCAATTCAGATGACAAATACCTAGCAAGATCCCAAAAAAGTACAAAACATTCTATACAGCTAATCCCAGAAATAGTGGATTCTCCCCAAGTCCATTTAATAATGGTCTTTGGACTTTTTCTTTAGGAAGCCGTCCAAACCTTTTTTAAACTCCGCTAAGCTAACCGCCTTTACCACATTCTCTGGCAATGAATTCCAGCGTTTAATTACACGTTGAGTGAAGAAATATTTTCCCCAATTCGTTTTAAATTTACTACATTGTAGCTTCATCGCATGCCCCCTAGTCCTAGTATTTTTGGAAAGTGTAAACAGATGCTTCACATCTACCCGTTCCACGCCACTCATTATTTTATAGACCTCTATCATACCTCCCCTCAACTGCCTTTTTTCCAAGCTGAAAAGCCCTAGCCGCTTTAGCTTTTCTTCATAGGGAAGTCGTTCCATCCCCTTTATCATTTTCTTCGCCCTTCTCTGCATCTTTTCTAATTCCACTATATCTTTTTTGAGATACGGTGACCAGAATTGAACACAATATACGAGGTGCGGTTGCGCGATATAAAGGCATTATAACATCCTCATTTTTGTTTTCCATTCCTTTCCTAATTACACCTATCATTCTATTTGCTTTCTTAGCCACAGCAGCACACTGAGTAGAAGGTTTCAACGTATCATCAATGACGACACCTAGATCCCTTTCTTGGTCTGTGACTCCTAATGTGAAACCTTGCATGACGTAGCTATAATTTGGGTTCCTCTTTCCCACATGCATCACTTTGCACTTGCTCACATTAAACATCATCAGCCATTTAGACGCCCAGTCTCCCAGTCTCGTAAGATCCTCTTGTAATTTTTCACAATCCTCCCTTGATTTAATGACTTTGAATAACTTTGTGTCATCAGCAAATTTAATTACCTCACTAGTTACTCCCATCTCTAGGTCATTTATGTTAAAAAGCAGCGGTCCCAGCACAGACCCCTGGGGAACCCCACTAACTACCCTTCTTCATTGAGAATACTGATCATTTAACCCTACTCTCTGTTTTCTATCTTTTAACCAGTTTTTAATCCACAATAGAACCCTACCTCCTATCCCATGACTCTCCAGTTTCCTCTGGAGTCTTTCATGAGGTACTTTGTCAAATGCCTTCTGAAAATCCAGATACACAATCAGGCTTATTTTCGAAAGAGAAGGGTGCCCATCTTTCAACACAAATCGGGAGATGGGCGTCCTTCTCTCATGGTCGCCCAATTCGGCATAATTGAAACCCGATTTTGGGCGTCCCCAACTGCTTCCTGTCGCGGGGATGACCAGAGTTCCTGGGGGCGTGTCGGAGGCGTAGCGAAAGCGGGACTGGGGCGTGCCTAACAGATGGGCGTCCTCAAGCGATAATGGAAAAAATAAAGGCGTCCTTGACGAACACTTGGCCGACTTTACTTGGTCCTATTTTTTTATGACCATCCACAAAAATGTGCCCTAAATGACCAGATGACCACTGGAAGGAATTGGGGATGACCTCCCCTGACTCACCCAGTGGTCACTAACCACCTCCTACCCTGAAAAAAATAATTTAAAAATCTTTTGTCTTTTTTTTAGAGTATGAGTGAAGGACGTCCTTCGCTATGTCTCTGTCCCTGCGACAGCAGTTGAGGACGTCCTTCCTATGCCTTCATCCCTGCAATGGCAGTTGAGGAGCCTCCATCCCTGCAATGGCAGTTGAGGATGTCCAAAATGTGGATGTTTCTGTGAGAAGAACATCCATGCCTTTGCTATGTCTCCAATACCCTCTTTATTTATTTGGATTTTGGATCACAATTAGCAGCACTGGGAGTTGAATCGGCCACTTCTAGATTGCAAGACCAGTGCTCTAACCACTAGGCCACTCCTCCACTCTACTCCACTCCCTTGAAATTTGGCTGTCCCTGTGAGGGGAGCAGTATGCAGGTCCCTGGGGGGGAGGTATGTGTGTGTCAGCGGAGGCATAACAAAGGCATGGACGTCCTTCTTCAAACATTTTGGTCGTCCTCAACTGCCCCCCCCCCCCCCCCCCCCACAGGGATGGCCAAATTTCAGAAGGTGCTTCCCTTAATTAGCAAATTTGCATCCAAGACTGTATAAAACAATAAAACTTTTATCAACCAAATATGTCCTCCCTAATACAGCTCCATAATTTAAAACATAAAAGACCACAAATACTTACAAATTGCAGCTCCTGAACACTGAATAACAGTACAAACTGCTAACCATCAGTTCCTCTCTCACTGAATCAGTAAAGAGTCTGCCATCTTGAATGAGGCTACTTCATATATACTCTATGATGAGGTCAAAGGCTACTAGTCATATTACTATTATGATCAAGTAATTCAAATGCAAAAGCCTTTCCAAAAAAATCTAAAATAACATTACATTAAAACAAAAAGGTCAGATTGGGTCTGTCTGGGAAACAATATATGCTCAATTACTATCATTTTGATTTAAAAAACTAACTGAACTACAGAGGCTTACCAATGCTATCATCTGTGAGACTCAGAACAGACTGACTTTCAGGGGACTGCACAGCCCACTTACAGGCTTATTTACAGCTCAGTTTGTTCTCAGTCTCCATCTGCTGGTAGGAGTGCATAACCCATCTGTGCTGGTCTAGAGGGATGCTATGGAATGCTTGCATTCCAAATGGAGGCCACCTTCTATACGTGGTCAATCAATTTTCAGGATGACTCATATTGTTCCCATCTATGTTCAGGATCACAGAATCCTCTGATATCAGGCATATGAGGTGGCAGGACACTACTACATATACACTATCTGAAATCAAAGGTCAACCCCAACCTCATCACCTCTGGTAATAGGGCACCTCCATCTCGGGTATCTAAAGCCAAAGGACATCTAAGGAACTCCATCCCAGATATTCAGATTCAGAGGGATCTCCATCCCAGACATCCGGATTCACAAGGAATTCTATCTGCCATTCCAGTTGTGAGTTCAAAGGGTCCCAAGAAATGAAGGGTCTGGTTTTGGTTGATGACTGTTTCTGTGCTCTCTTCCACTTTCTTCCTATCTAACTTTATCCTTACAAAATATATTCCATGGTTCCCAGATATTCAAATCTATTTGTTTTCCATTCTGATGCAAATTGGATACATCTTCCACTATCAGAGAATCCACAGGCAATTTGTTTTGGATCATTAAGGCTGCCGCCTGCTGCTTAACACAGAGCCTTGTTATCCTGTCTCAATTACCTGTGACAGGTGTCAGCATCAAACAAATCCTTAAAAATGCACCATGCTTACAGCGGAGCATCATGGGCTCGGACACAGATTACTAGGAATCACTGGCTTTTAGTGCAACCAGATTTATGGTGACAAAAATTCTGAATGATTTGTTGTGAATGTAGTTAATGTAGTATAAAAGAGTTCAAAACAGCAACACGGATGACGAAAAGAGGAACAAGGAAGCACACCCCCACATCCCCATTGCTTGTGAAGCGCTGCGTACGATTGGTAGCGCTATAGAAATGATTTGTAGTAGTAGTGTACCTCAGTCCTGTCCTGCTGCAGCTAGAGCTGGATTTAAAGCAGTGCAGCTGCAGAAAGGTATTACCAGGGTTAAGGCTGACCCTGAAAACACTTTCTATTGTTCTAGTACTGGTACATCCCTCTCTCTCAGCCTCATAATTCTACCAATGAAGCACCCCCTGCTATTACAGCAACTAATTATTTACTAACTTGTATACTGACCTTTCCCAAGAGGCTACAGAGCGGTCCAATTAACGCTGACAAATGCATCATAGAAATATCACAAATATCCCAAACAAAAGACAAGCTAAAATTACCAAACATCATATTGTCATAAAGCAAAATCATATATAAGGCTTGATTTTATAACAGGATGCCCATGTAAGAAGTGCATAAATGTGCCTATTTTAAACCATCATACTCTGTGAGATGATTATGTGATCTTCTTACTAAGGGGCCCTTTTACTAAGTTGCATTAAGCAGCTTATGGGGGTTTTACCACATTGTAGACAATAGCATGGGCCTGCTCTGTCTCCTGTGCTAAAACTAGCAGCATGCGATAAAAAATCTCATGTTAGTTGCCTAATGCAGGAATGGGTAGGGGATGGGCGTGACGTGGGCAGGCAGAGGAGTGGCCAGATATGATGGCTAGTGCCTGGGTTGGTACCACTTACTAGCTGTCATGACTGTTGATAGTGCAGGTGAACTAATATACAGATTAAATAGCTATACCAGTGCTTCAGCTCATCTGAACAAACTGCACTGGCTTTCCATAGCAGAAAGACTCAGGTTCAAAGCTGCATGTTTAGTTTTTCAAATCCTACAGGGTTTCACCTCTGAACTGCTGGCTAAGTCCGCTTCACTGCATCTGGTCCAGTCTAACAGACCGAAAGAACAACTAATGCTAGCGTCACCGTTTCAAAAGACAACTCGATAGCAGATTTTCAGCTCTCTATTCCCTGTATTTGGAGTTAAAATGTGGAACACTCTAACTATTGCCATCAGAATAGAAAACAGCTACCTTAGCTTCAGGAAGAGGATAAACCCTCTCTCTTCCCTGCTTCATAATAATCCATTATGAATTCTACCTCCTAATACCATCCACTATCCTTTCTTATAATATATTTTGATTTCATACATTACATCAATGATATCTAATTTTCTCAGACCTCACAGTAACACTATCTGCTTTTGTCTCACCTAGATTGTAAACTGCACTGAACCCTGGAAAGGGGATATCTGTGGTATACAAGAATTGATTTGAATTTAATTGAACTCATTACCACCTCAAGAAGCGGTAGTGCAGCTGAGCTACTGCAGTCCAGTAGCACAACTTGCTGTCAAAGGAAATGTGGTAGTTCTACCCCCATCCCCGCCCCAGTGAGAGCCCTGGACCCCCCCCCCCCCCCCCCCGCAATCACAACCTCGATGCAACCCGAAACCTCTCAAAGACAGCCCTGACACAATCTAGGCTGCTGACACAACAACCCCACTCCATTCAATAAACCCCACCCCTCAGAGCCCAACATTTCCCCACCCCAACCCATCCCCCTCAGGACCTACCCAGGGGTCAGCATTGGTGTGGCAGTGGTTCCAGGCAGCAGCAATCTTCCGCCACTGCTGCCTAGGTCGGCACCTGACCTGAATCCAAATTGGCAGTAGGTACTACCTCTAGCAGACATTCTTACATATCAGCAGAGCGGGATTGTTGTGTCGGCAGTCTGGATTGTGAACAAGGTGCAGGGTTGTGTTTGGCTGAGTACCACAGCATGCGGTGCTACTTGAATGTAGTAGCCGCGCAGCTGCACTTACTGCTTCCTCTGTCACGGGGGGGGGCTCTGGGATGTGTTGGGGAGGTTGAGGTTCAGAGGGGTCAGGGTCTTTGTAGGGGGCAGGGTTAATATGTTGGGGGGGGGGGGTTAGGGTTCTGTCAGGGAGATCAGTTGTGCAGGGAGGTTGGTTATTGATGACAGAATTGGGGGATGGTGCTCTGCTGGAGCAGTGCAGAAGGAATTTATTTTTGAGTGCGCTCGCACCATGTTATCTGCAATGGCAGTGCGAGTACTCCAAGTAATGCAGTACCATGTGTTAACAGTCTGCCCAGATACTAGGTATGTCCCCTGCATTTTCTGCACAGACTTTGCATGCCCTAAGCTAATTTTTGCTTTAAACATGTGATAAGTGCAAAACTTACTGTACTGTAGTAAAATGGCCCCTTGCGGTTATTTCTGCTTTGGTAACAGATTTTTTTCAATAAATCCATAGAATAGCGATGGAGGTGTTTGTAGCAACCTCTGTTGCAACCTTGTATGTGGCCGAATTTGAAGAGAATTTTGTTTATGCATCTCGTGATTTCTAGTACTATGCTCCCTTCTGAAGAAGGTTCTTAGATGACATCTTTTATATTTGGACAGGCTCTTGGAAGGATTTATTAAAATTTGTAACTTAGATGAACATTTGTGACCTTAATTTGAAATTTACCATGGAATGTGATTCTAAGGAAACTGAATTTTTGGATGTGTACATTTTGTATGTTCACGGTCACTGGACTAACACTTTCAGGGGCATAATCGAAAGAGAAGGGCGCCCATCTTTCGACACAAATCGGGAGATGGGCATCCTTCTCTCAGGGTCACCCAAATCAGCACAATCGAAAGCTGATTTTGGGCGTCCTCAACTGCTTTCCATCGTGGGGACAACCAAAGTTCATGGGGGCATGTCGGCAGCGTAGCGAAGGCGGGATGGGGGCATGGTTAAGAGATGGGCGTCCTCGGCTGATAATAGAAAAAAGAAGGGCGTCTCTGACGAGCATTTGGCCAACTTTACTTGGTCCCTTTTTTTCACAACCAAGCCTCGAAAAGGTGCCTGAACTGACCAGATGACCACCGGAGGGAATCGAGGATGACCTCCCCTTACTCCCCCAGTGGTCACCAACCCCCTACCACCCAAAAAAATACATTAAAATACATTTTTTGGCAGCCTCTATGCCAGCCTCAAATGTCATACCCAGCTCCAGCACAGCAGTATGCAGGTCCCTGGAGCAGTTTTTAGTGGGTGCAGTGCACTTCAGGCAGGCGGACCCAGGCCCATCCCCCCCATCTGTTACACTTGTGGTGGTAAATGTGAGCCATCCAAAACCCACCCGAAACCCACTGTACCCACATGTAGGTGCCCCCCTTCATCCGAAAGGGCTATAGTAGTGGTGTACAGTTGTGGGGAGTGGGTTTTGGGGAGGTTTTGGGGGGCTCAGCACCCAAGGTAAGGGAGCTATGCACCTGGGAGCAATTTGTGAAGTCCACTGCAGTGCCCCCTAGGGTGCCCGGTTGGTGTCCTGGCATGTGAGGGGGACCAGTGCACTATGAATGCTGGCTCCTCCCATGTCCAAATGCCTTGGATTTGGCCGTTTTTGAGATGGGCGTCCTCGGTTTCCATTATCAGCGAAAACCAAGGTCGCCCATCTCTAAGGTCGACCATTTCAACATTTAGGTCGACCATCTCTAAGGTCGACCTAAATGTTGAGATTCAGGCGTCCCCGACCGTATTATTGAAACGAAAGATGGACGCCCATCTTGTTTCGATAATACAGGATGCCCCACCCATTCACGAGGATGTTCTCAGAAATGGGCGTCCTTAGAGATGGTCATCCCTATTCGATTATGCCCCTCTTTGTATAGAAAACCTGTAGACAGGAACAATCTACTGTGGAATGAAAGTTTTCATCCTTGATCTCTTAGGTATAATCTTCCTATGAAACAGTTATTACAATCAAACGTATCTGTACCTCAACTGAGGATTCTGAGCAGCAAGCAATGCTATTAAGACAAAGATTGTCATTTCGGGGTTACCAAAGTCATGTACTGCCAGATTTCACAAGTGTGCTAAATTTGCACACCAGGACCTAATAGTACAACATAAACAGAAAGAGCAAGAGGATAGACCTGTATGTGTTCTGCCTTTTATGACTGGAGTTACTACTCCATAGGTACCTTAGTTCATTGTCAATTTATTTATTTATTAGGATTTATGTACCGCCTTTTTGAAGGAATTCACTCAAGGTGGTGTACAGTAAGAATAGATCAAGCATGAGCAATAGACAATTACAGCAGTAAAAATATTCAAAAACAATACAAAGTATGGCATGGCATACTATTTACAATGTCAACACAATACGTAATAGAACATTAAAGGTGATAGCGAAGGGTAAAGCAAAGATGTAACATATAGAAGGGTAAGAAAGTAGGAAGAGTTAGAAATTAAGGTGATCATTTAAAGAAAGTTGCACATGAGGTCAGAGAAATGGTTAAATGTTATCTCAGCTAGAGTAGGAGTGGATAAACATGTCCTCCTGCAGTATATGCAGCCTGAGTACTCCTTGTGTGTGTGAGTGACACTAACGAGTTAGTTACTTCTTCCAGTAAAGGCCTGGTTGAAGAGCCAAGCTTTCACCTGCTTCCTGAAGTAGAGACAGTCTTGTGTTAAGCACAGCCTTTCAGGCAGTGCTTAACAGATGCATCTCATATTTCAAGATTCACCTTTGATTCTACATATTCAGGGTATGAATATTGGAGACCTGCTATCTTGAGAGCAGGGGTTCTCAACCCAGTCCATGAGACACACCTAGCCAGTTAGATTGTGAGTTAGATTTTCAGGGTATCCACAATGAATATACATGAGGTAGATTTGCATATAGTGGAGGTAGTACATGGAAATTTATCTCATGCATATATATTGTGAATATTCTGAAAACCTGACTGGCTATAGGTGTGTCCCGAGGACTGGATTGAGAACCAATGCTTTAAAGATATTATATGTTGCATATGGATGTTGTTCCTGGTATTGGAGTGGTTTTACAACCATTGTGGGACACTCATGGACTTACCCTATAACAGGAAATACCTATGTTGATTCCTGTACTGTCAATGGAGAGTTACTGATCATGTTCCCCTCAGTGAACTGCGGGGTGTCTATCAGTGCCAATTAAATTATTGGGAAGTTGGGAACAGTGGTGGATACGAACACTGTGGACTGTACAATCCCCAGGTTTAAACATTCAAATTGAATGGACTTCTGTAATGGTATTGCTTAGTGGATTGGTTGGTTTGAATTTGATTGACAGATATATTTGTAATTAGCCTGGCACCATCTTGGAGGGTTTTTTTTTTTTTTTAGAGAAGCCTGGATATAAGCTTTAGCACAGTTGTAGCTTCTCTCATTTTGGGGATCGTGGTTTTGAAATGGAACACTGAAGCAGAGTGGAACTCTCAAAACATGATTGTGTCTGGCTCCTCTCTCTATGATGGTCCTCTACTAAATGTCTTCAATGTTTTAAATCTATTTTGCTGCTATTTCAGTAATGTTTTTGAGTTATATGATTTAGGATATTTTATAAGGGCAACATAAAGTGCCTATGTTCCTTTATAAAATAGGTATCCAGATCCTGCCCCAATAGTGCACAAATGCTAACACAGAAATTTATACCTGCTCCGAAGAAGATGTAAATGTGTGTGTGTGTGCTCCAGGTATACTTTACGTCTCCTCCATTTCACCCAAACCAGGCTTCTACATGATCAACAGCCAAGGGGTCTTAATCCACTTCAGAAAAGAGCCTGTTGCATTACAGCCAACACTCAGCAAATGTTTTACTGTTTTGCTGTCCTTAAAACCTACAGAAATTATCTGAGATTCTTGTGTTCGGTGCAGGGGCGTAGCCAGACTTCGGCGAGAGGGGGGTCCAGAGCCCAAGGTGAGGGGGCACATTTTAGCCTCCCCCCCGGTGCCACCGATCCCCCCCCCCCCGCCATTATTGACCTCCCCACCGCCAGCACCACCTTTGACCCCCCCCCCATCGTCAACTCTTTCGACCCCCTCTTCCCCCAACCCCCCGCCGCCATCGGGTACCTTTGCAACACGCTACCTCAGGACAACACTGACATCGAAAACTTCCTCAATGAGCTGGACCCAACCATTGGAGAATACCCGGCTGGCCATATCTGGTCAAACTTCGCCCTCCTCACCGTTGAAACAGTTTGCCAAGCGCTTAGCAGGTTCTCCAACACTCACTGCAAACTTGATGCTTGTCCCAGCTACCTAATCAAATCCGCCCCTGACCGCTTCATAGCAGACCTCACATCCCACCTAAATCACATGCTTCAGCAAGGTCTCTTCCCCAAGGAAAATGGCAATATCCTACTCACCCCGATACCAAAAGATATCAAGAAAAATACAAACAAAATCACTAACTACTGTCCAGTAGCATCTATCCCGTTGGCAGTCAAACTGATGAAAAGCATGGTAACCAAACAACTCACAGACTATATAAACAAATTCTCAATACTACATGAATCACAGTCAGGATTTCGCCGCTTCCACAGCACTGAAACAGTATTACTCACACTCCTAGCCAAATTCAAACAGGAAATAGCAATAGGCAAAAACATCCTTCTCCTCCAATTCGACATGTCCAATGCATAATATACTAATAAGATTACTAGATAACTTTGGTATTGGTGGAAACATACTTATTTGGATCAAGGGCAGGGGTGTGCTGGTAAATTTTTAACAACGGGCTCTCTCTCCTGGCATAGCCGGCCCTGAAAAATGTTTTTTTGGGGCGAGGGGGGGAATACATGCCTCTCTCTCCCCTCCCTTGTGCGGGCACGCTAGGCATACCTTTGCCGAGCCCCACCAGCCAATAAATGGACTGCCACCATTCTCTGCTGCTTGTTTCTGGCTCTGAGCAGCATGATGGAACCTTCTTGCACTTGCATGAAAAGTCCCAGCCTGATGCTCAGAGTCAGAAACAAGGAGCAGGGAGCAGCAGCAGTCTATTTACTTGGCTGGTGGGGCCAGCATCACTGCCAGCAAAGTAAAATAGAATTCAGGAGGGGGCCCAAGCCCACATTTTGGGAGTCAGTTGTTAAAGTAGCCATGGGGAGGCCTACTTTAACAACCGGCTCCCAAAATTCTTAAAAACTTAACAAACGGCTCTCGCGAGCCTGTAAGAGCCTGCTCCAGCACACCACTGATCAAGGGTTTCCTAACTACAAGAACATACCAAGTAAAATCTAACTCAAAGATATCATCACCATGGAAAGCAGACTATGGAGTACCACAAGGATCACAGCTATCTCCGATCCTCTTCAACCTAATGATGACCCCACTAGCCAAGTCATTATCCAACCAAGGCCTCAGCCCTTTCATCTATGCAGACGATGTCACAATATACATTCCTTACAATACTAAATTGACAGAAATCACCAACGAAATCAAGCTTAGCCTGAATATCATGGACTCATGGGCAAATGCATTTCAACTAAAACGCAACAAAGAAAAAACACATTGTCTCATCCTCACATCCCAACACAGTGCGGACAACCCCACAAGTATCAACACCCCAGACTACACCCTCCCTATCTCAGAAAGCCTGAAAATCCTCGGTGTTACAATGGACCGCAACTTAACACTAGAGAACCAAGTGAAATCCACAACAAAGAAAATGTTCCACTCAATGTGGAAACTCAAACATGTGAAACAATTCTTCCCGAGGGATACATTTCGTAACCTGATATAGTCAATGGTACTAAGCCACATCAACTACTGCAATGGTATTAATGCGGGATGCAAAGAACAAACCTTAAAGAAACTCCATACCACTCAAAATACGGCAGCTAGACTTATATTTGGAAAATCACGATATGAAAGCGCAAAACCCCTCCGTGAAAAACGACACTGGCTCCCAATCAAAGAACACATTGCTTTCAATATCTGTGTCACGATGGTGACCGTTTCCTTGTCTGTGCTCGCCTCGCCCTCTGGTGGCCAGAACCGGTGGCTGCTATGAACTGTCACCCGTTCCAGACTTCAGTCCAATCCGGTCTGGATCTTCCGGGCTGCAGACTTGCTTCTCTTATTTGTGCCTGAACAGCACCCGTAGCTGCCTTGTGATTCCTGCAGCTGATGGGCTTTATTAATCACCTGGAAACTTCTGTGTTTGCCTTTGCATCGTCTAAGGTCCCTGGTTTGTTGGTGCTTTGTTGCACTTCTGCCTAGTCTGGTTTCTTGTTTGAGGTTCTTGTCCGGTTCTAGTTAGTCTGTGTGTAGTGTAGCTTAGGTTTGTTGCTTATTTCTTAGTCTTGTTTCTGGTCTGTATTCCTGGTCTAGTTTCTGTTTGTCTGTGTCTCTCTCTTAGTGGCTGTGTGGCAGCTTTCAGTCCCGACTCTTTTCTGTCTGTGTTCTTGTGTTCTTGCTTAGTGGCTGCTCTGCAGTCCTGTCAGTGTTTTTCAGTGGCTGCTTGGCAGCTTTCAGTTCCTGTCCTTTAGCTTGTCCATTTCCTGCCTTGTGTAGTATTGTCTGTCTGTGAGTCCTAGCCCAGTTTCCTGCCTTGCTGCCCATGTATATTCCTTTCCCCTCTGACCCTTAGTCCCTTTTCAGCCTAGTTGATATCAAGTTCCTGCCCTGTCCGGTAAGTCCTGCTGGCTGCCTGCACCCAGGGGCTCAACTCCTGGGGAAGGGCGGTCAAGTGCAGGTGAAGTCTAGCTGTTTCTGTCAGAGTTCTGCCTTGTCTCTGGTGTAAGGTGGTTTTGCCTGCCACTGCTGCTACTCGTCAGTGGTCCAAGGGCTCACGAACCTAGTTTCTGCCTTGAAAACCTAACAATCTGCACCCTGGGTCACAAAATTATCTACGGTGAAGCCCCGGGATACATGACAGACTTGATCGACCTACCAGCTAGAAACACATCCGAATCAACATGAACATATCTAAACCTGCACTACCCAAGCTGCAAAGGACAGAAATACAAATCAACGTACACATCCAGTTTTTCCTACATAAGCACGCAGCTTTGGAACGCATTGCCAAAAGCCTTGAAAATGACATACGACCACCTCAACTTCTGGAAAACTCTAAAAACTAACCTGTTTAAAAAGGCATACCCTACCGATCCAACCTAATTGCCTGATCGCTGCAACACAACATAACTAAAGAACGTAATGGACATAACACAACTCTCCTCCAATACAATTTCCTAAGGTGGCTGTGCCACATGAACTTTACTGACCACAACATCACGTTTGGGTAGCTTGCCAGGTGCCCTTGACCTGGATTGGCCGCTGTTGGGGACAGGATGCTGGGCTCGATGGACCTTTGGTCTTTTCCCAGTATGGCATTACTTATGTACTTTGTATTTGTTCACACCGGTGACGGCACACGCCCTCTGGTACTATGTAAGCTACATTGAGCCTACAAATAGGTGGGAAAATGTGGGATACAAATGTAACAAATAAATAAATATGTGTGAACATATGTATGTAAATGACCAGATCACTGGAATGCATGTGAGCATTTGTGCACATGTGAACATAAACGACCAGATTAGTGGCATTCATGTGAGCACATATGTAAGTAAATGATCAGATTGGCAGGTATGTATGAACATATTTACATAAATGGCCAGATTACTGGCAGGTATATGGGTGTGTGAACATATAAAGGTACCAGATTACCTGCATGTATGTGAGTATATGGGTAACATAGTAACATAGTAGATGACGGCAGAAAAAGACCTGCACGGTCCATCCAGTCTGCCCAACAAGATAAACTCATATGTGCTACTTTTTATGTATACCTTACCTTGATTTGTACCTGTCCTTTTCAGGGCACAGACCGTATAAGTCTGTCCAGCACTATCCCCGCCTCCCAACCACCAGTAAATGTCTGGACTACTGACAAGTATGTGAGTATGTGTAAACATATGTAAATAAATGACTAGAATGCTGGCATGGTATGTGAATATATGTGAACATATGTAAGTAAATGACCAGATTACTGGCATGTATGTGAGCATGTGTGAACATATGTAAACAAACGACTAGAATACTGGCATACAGGTGTGCTCATACGTATGTAAATGACCACGTTTCTGCCATATATGTGTGAACCTATGTATATAAATGACTAGATTACTGGCATCTATGTGTGAACATACGTACATAAATGACCAGATTACTTGCATGTTTGTATGTGTGCACATATGTGCATTAATGGCCAGAATACTGGCTATAAAATGTTTTTTTTAGCTGTGATGGCATGCAGTTTGATGTTGCGCATACACATGGGTGGAGTCTGGGTAGGGCACACAGTTATGCACAAAATACATAATTATAAATCAAATTTTTAGATATTTGGATTGTGCTCCCACCTTTTTTATGATTTTAACTTTGAGTTTATATGAAATGCCAAAGGTTAGCATTGAAACAAAACCAACTAGTTTAAATATTTATAAAAACTCACTGTGAAATAATTCATCCAACCACACGTACTAACCAAAAAACCCCCACACATATCAACCAAAAGAGAATGGAATGAATAAATATGTACATAGAAACACCAAATGGGAGAGATATCAATAAAAAATTACAAAGATATCTTAAGTTCACAGTCCTATGAATCAGTTTAAAAAATGGATGCATAAAACCAGAGCACAAAAGATACACTTCAGAAAATGAATGGAATTCAAATATCTGATACAATCTTACTATAGCCCTATTAAAGAGAAAATAATCTACAATGAATACAAATGTTAAAGGAAAAAAAAATCATAAAAATGGTTTAGAATCAATCTCCAATTTCAAACCATAGGGGGATACAGTGTTCAACGAATAGATTAATCTCTGTTTCTCTCAAGAAGATAGATATCAAATTACCACCTCTTCACCGTGGTTTGAATGTTTTAAAAACAAAAAAAAAAACCATAAATCGCTAATGGAGTGTCCCAATCATTCCAATGATATAGAATTAGTTTATATGAATGAATGAGACAGTATGATTAACATGAAAATGGAGACTGTGATGTGATTGCTGTTTGTTTATTTTGTTTTAATAATGTTATTTTTAATATTGTGAATGTATCTATTGAAAACTGCCTAGAACACTATAGATTGAGCGGGTTATAAATACTTTAAATGTTGTACAAGTGATGCTAAGGGAATGTTCCTGCAAATACAGCTATGATGCTCTTTGATCCTGGTCCTACTTAAACCCTTAGGGCGTCTTTTACTAAGGTGCGCTCACATTTTTAGCACGCTCTAAAATTGTGGGCGTGCTAAACTTTACAGATGCCCATAGGAATGCATTGGCGTCTATAATGTTTAGCATGCTCACAATTTTAGTGCATGCTAAAAACGTGAGCGCACCTTAGTAAAAGGCCCTCTACCAGCATAGATTACAGAACAGGGACATATGATCATGTAAATCACAAGAGATAGGGGAAAGGGAATGGGACTTCATATACCACCTTTCTATGTTTTTTTTGGCAACTACATTCAAAGTGGTTTGCATAGTATATACAGGCACTTATTTGTACCAGGGGCAATGGAGGGTTAAGTGACTTGCCCAGAGTCACAAGGAACTGCAGTGGGAAATGAACCCAGTTCCCCAGGATCAAAGTCCACTACACTAACCACAAGGCTACTCCTAGTGATTCCTCCACTCCACTCACAAGAGATGTATTACAAGCAGATGTACGCTGTATCTTAAGTACATAAGTATTACCATACTGGGACAGACCAAAAGTCCATCAAGCCCAGCATCCTGTTTTCAACAGTGGCCAATCCAGGTCACAAATACCTGGCAAGATCCCCCAAAAAGTACAAAATATTTTATACTGCTTATCCCAGAAATAGTGGATTTTCCCCAAGTCCATTTAATAATGGTCTATGGACTTTTCCTTTAGGAAGCTGTCCAAACCTTTTTTAAACTCCGCTAAGCTAACCGTCTTTACCACATTCTCTGGCAACGAATTCCAGAGTTTAATTACACGTTGAGTGAAGAAACATTTTCTCCAATTCGTTTTAATTTTACTACATTGTAGCTTCATTGTATGCCCCCTATTCCTAGTATTTTTGGAAAGCGTAAACAGACGCTTCACATCTACCTGTTCAACTCCACTCATTATTTTATAGACCTCTATCATATCTCCCCTCAGCCACCTTTTCTCCAAGCTGAAGAACCCTAGCCACTTTAGCCTTTCCTCATAGGGAAGTCGTCCCATCCCCTTTATCATTTTCGTCGCCCTTCTCTGCACCTTTTCTAATTTCACTATATCTTTTTTGAGGTGCGGCGACCAGAATTGAACACAATATTCAAAGTGCGGTCGCACCATGGAGTGATACAAAGGCATTATAACGTCCTCATTTTTGTTTTCCATTCCTTTCCTAATAATACCTCACATTCTATTTGCTTTCTTAGCCGCAGCAACACACTGAGTAGAAGGTTTCAACATATCATCAATGACGACACCTAGATCCTTTTCTTGGTCTGTGACTCTTAACATAAAACCTTGCATGACGTAGCTATAATTTGGGTTCCTCTTTCCCACATGAATATGTGCCCAATTTTGGGATATGTAAATTCCTTAATATCCATGTGAAGAGAGTCACACTGGTACACTTAGCACTGGGTGGCTCCAGAAGAAGAGGAAATTTTGTTCTTCTCAGATTATCAAACTCAGATGGGTAGCTAGTGGGGAGGGGGAGAGAGATATACACAAGCTGACACTGATGATCACACCGCTGCAGCTACTTGACCCTGTCCACGTGTTCTCTATGATAAAGCTAGGTTTTAGGTTTTGTGTCCCTTCCAAATAGAGCAGCATTAAAAAAGCTTTTGTCAAGTAATGGCTGGGCAGTTAATAAAACAAATCACTAGGTGCTCTCAGGGCTGGTGTTAATCATGCTCGGACCTAGGGCAGAAATTAGCACAGGGCCCTAAAGCCCAGGAGCAGGCTGCATCTTCTTCTGCAACTTAGGTTAACTGCCCTGTTTTCAGCCCTCCCTCTCCTCATGTGCTCTGACATTATAGCTAACTGTTTCTGAAGGTAACAAGCAGCTTCAGCTGGATTTGAATACGGGCTTCTACAGTGGAAAAAAACGCTGCTCTAACCACTCAGCTACTTCTCCTCTGCAAGAGTGGGTAAAGACTCATTTTTAGAGTAATGGTGAAGTTTAAGGCAAATACATGGATTTTGTCATGTTTGTTTGTTTGTTTTCTCATTTGTTCTGGCAACATCTTAGATTAATGGTTCAAATCTGTCCTGGGGAATCTACAGCCAGTTGGATTTTAGCGATTTCCACAATGAATATGCATAGATTGGAGGCAGTATATGCAAATCTGTTTCATGGCTATTTATTATTGATCAAGGCCAGTGTTAGACATACTAGGACCCAGGGCAGAAATTAAGAAGCCCCCCCACTCACCCACCATTACTAACATATATAAAACAACGTTAAATAACTTTTTCACAAGCAAAACACAGATAGACCCTCATCAAATACTAAACAAGGAATCACAAATTAGAAATAGAAATATGAAGACATAAATTGAACTGGGAACCCCCAAAAAGTTAAAATCAGCATGTACTGCAACACTTGAGAAATAAAAATAAAAATACATTTCCTTATGTACTGAACACAAATCAAGGACACCTGCAATGCACATTTCACAGAGCTGACACATTCCAGTTTATAAATGTAAAATAAACACTGTTTTCTACCTTTGTGTATCTGGACATTTTATTTTTCTATCATGTTGGTCCCAGTTTTTGGTCCCAGTTTTCTCTTTTCTGCTTTCCTGTCTCTCTTCTGCTAATTCTCTTTCCAGTGGTTACTGTTCATTTGTCGTTTTTCATTTCTCATTCTGTCTTGTTCCATTTCCCTACTGCACCTGTCTCTGACATATTGGTCTTTCCCTTTTGGCTCTTTCCTCCCTTGTTTTTTCATTTCTGGCTTTCTGTCCACTCAAATATCTCCTTTTTTTTTTTACTTTCACCTGTTTCTCTCCCATTTCCCATCTCATTCCTTATTCTTCAGTCCACCTCCTTCCTCTTCTATCTTTTATCTACTCCCCATTATCACATTTCCACCCTCTTTAGTCACTATCTTTCTTGCCAACCCCCTCCCCCAGCTTTTCCGACATGATTCCACCATTCCCAGAATCTACTCATCTTTCTCTCCCTTCCCCTCTACCCCTTAGCTTCTTCGTGTCCCATATCTCTTCCATCCTGCCCCCTCCACCCCATGGTCCAGCAATTGTTCTCCTCTCTTTGTTCTCTCCCTTCCACTCCTGGGTGAAACATCTCTCCCTCCCTCTCTCCCTCCCTCACTTACTCCTTGCCTCTGTTGTCCTCCCTCCCCTGTGCCCCTAGGTCTGTCATTGCCCCCTTCCATCCAGCTTTCCCTCCATTCCTCTCTCTTTCATGCCCATGGTCTAGCATGTACCCTTCTCTCTCAACCCTTCTCCCCCAGAGTACCCTAGAATTAATCTTTCTTTATAGGGGTCACTGGTATTCAAATACACTGCTTGCAGCTGGACCTTGAGCTTCCCCTCTGCAACTTCCTTTTTCCTCATGGGCAGGATGTGGCAGAGGGGAGGCTCTGGGGTTGGCCATTACTGGTGACTATGCTTTACACCAGAAGGGGAAGAGGCCAAACCATGAGGACACCTTGTAGCTGTGAGGTCCAGAGCAAATGCCTTATTTGATCCTGACCCCCCCCCCCCCCCAACACTGGTTCTGTTGTGGATAACCTGAAAACCCAATGGTTGGGAGTCCCCCAGAACAGATTTGGGAACCACTGATCTAACATGCCTTTCAAGAGGCCAGTAAAGAGGGAGAAAATTTAGGAAAAAAATCCATCTGACAGTATCCTGTGGTGCAAACACTCTTATTCAGCAGTCACTGGTGTAGTGAGTATGTTCCTTTCACTGGTCAGCTGAGGTTTCTATTGCACTTATATGAATTTGCCATAAATTCATCTACAGAGGAAATCATGCAGCTGGAAATTATTTCAGAGCTGCTGCATAATGTTTCTTCAATCATTTCAAATGAGTTTCCTGAGTGATAAAGATTGAGATAAATAGGAACCTTATGGAAAACTAGGTTACAATGGGTGATAAAAGCACAAGACTGAAATATACACACACTCAGAACAGATACAGCACAGGCATCAGCAGTACCAGGGCAAGAATCCTTCACACACACATGGGCCGCCTTCAAATTCAACATCACAAAATTAATATTTTTTTGTATTTCTTTATTGATGTCAGAGCTAATCAACCTGAACAACCATAAAAATAGTAATTATAGCATCATTACTTACAACCTCTTTCTAGCATCCCTCCCCCACACCCAAGTCCCATATTGCTGCTCTTCCTTTAGCCCCAATACGAAGAACTTTGGGCCCCATTCTCTTGCCACTCCATTAATATCCTTAATTATATCCTACATCTGTGCCTCTGCCCCGAGATTCCTTCTTTATCTTCTTCTGCCAAGAACTTCTCTCCCTCTCCTTCCCCATCTCAAAATCTCCTCCTTTATCCCTATTCTGTATGCTCTTCCTCCCTTCAGCAGCAGCACTAAGATCCCTTCCCTCTAAAAAGAAGAAATAAATTATCTAGACACCCAAGAATTGACAGATATTACTTTATTTTTAGAAAGGTAAAAAATTAATTTGTTATTAAATATGTAAATATATGCAAACATGCCGTGTAATTCCTGCATGATTTCCATCTCTTGTGCAGAATTTACCTTTCAGCTACTGCAGCAAACTGGGAGGGCTGTGCCTAGCAATGTTCAATGCTGTATGCAGTACACAGAAAGCACATAATGAACACTGTCATAATCAGGTGCAAATATCTCTATCAAGGAAAGAAAATAGACATCATGAAATATTCTAACTCCACCTTGTTCTGTATCTATTCAACACTTTCTATTGTTATTTCCTGCCCTTCTCTCTTTTTCACATCGTTTTTTTATACTTCTCTCTCTCTCTCTCTCTCTCTCTCTGTCTGTAAGATGACCCTGTAATAAGTTTTACCAGACGTTTGCTCAACACTTCCCTTCAGCATCCCCCACCCCAAGTCCCCTTGCATCTGGAATAGTCCTTTCACCTTAACCAAGAAGGACCTTTTAACATCTGTCTTGCGCTGACCTCTGTTCTCTGTGTTTAATCTTTGCCTCGTTAGGAGGAGTCTGTGCAAATGGTAACTGGCAGATTGTCATTAGTGGACACTTGTCTGAAGAGGCTATCCATCTCCCTTGGACACTGGTCAGGTACTACTGCGGTGCTTGCAATGACTGTAATTGGGGTCACTCAGAGGCTAAGAGCCCCTGAGATCTTCAGCCAGCACCTACAGTTTCCTGCTCTCAGACTTATGTTAATAGGCTCTTGTTCTCATTCGATGCGTGGGAATCTGTCCTCATGTAAGAAATCTTTATATGCTGCAGAGGATTGCCCGGCCTCTTAAAAAAAGAGTGTGACTTCTTTTTATGAGGAAGGTGGTGAGGTCATGTCTCAGTTGCCAAAAGTAACTGGGAATCGGGGATAGGGAATAGAAAATTGACCCTATTGGGGATTTTATGGTTGATATGCAAGAGGGGTTAAAATGCAGAAGGGACAGACAGGAGTGCAGGAATGGGAATGGTACAAAAATTGAAGCTTTAGTATTGGCAAGCTGGGATGCTTAATTTTGAAGAACCAGGATGTGTGGTAGAGATTGGTGGACGGGGTGTAGTAACTTTGGGAAAGGGGTAAAAAAAAAAAAGGAGAAAAAGTGTGGGTGACTGCTGCTGCCTGACCATGCAACGCCAAGCCAAAAACCCTCTGCCTTCCTGTATCAGAAGTTGTATGACCTGTTGAAATGGGTTCATGTTTATTGGTTCTTAATGTTCTTGCAGCAGGTTGCTGAGTCAAATGTCAAGTACAGAGGCTAGCATGGTAAAGATGTAGTATATACAACTGACATCCAGTGGACAGAATTGACCTTTCTGGTCAAGGAGAGCTGGTACCCAAGCTAGTTGCACGACAGGGCATCAAATGGTCTGGTGGCATTTGGCAATGATTAGGTGGCCTCAGGTGAGGGACCACTCAGCTGGTAATATGGTGAATGGCAAGAGGCAGGAAAATACATAATGGCTCAGGTACATTTGTGGCTGCTATATGGTTTGTCTATTGATTGGGGTGGGGCTTGTAGGAGTTATGGTGAGGTTAGGCTATTTAATGACTGCTATTCCAGTGTCTTTGTTACTGTTCCTTGTCTGTTTCTCTCCCCCACCCCCCCCAATTTCCATCCCTTCCTCATTGCTCTCCATCTTTCCCCTCCTTCCTGTCACTCTCTATTTCTCCCTACCTTTACTCTCTCTCTCTCACCCCCCCCCCCCCCCCATATAAAGGGCTTTTTGGGTAGGTAAAAAAAAACCCCCAGAAACTAAACCCCATCATTTACAATAATAGGTATAAAACAAAGAAAATGCTACTGTAATGACAGTCAGATATTCCGAAACACACTGCATCATTCCTCTTTATTCTGTTTCATATAAGTGTCTACTTGTCCCTTACACTCCATCTTTCCTTTTCTTTGCTATAAGCAGACACTTAAAACCCCACAGTGTGTGTGACTGTGAATGTGAGGATGCCTCATGGTGGAACAGTGCAAAGGCAGGCTACCTGTGCATACCTGTGCATTTGGCATGTTTCACGGCCTGGTAATTCCAGGACAAATGTACACCCAGCTCCCCCCTTCTACCATATAAGCAAGGAGATCAGCCAATTTTATTTTGTTAAGTTTTGTTTTTCAGCACGTTTAATCCTCCTTTCCTTAGTGGGGGTGAATGGTAAGTCCTCAGACACTGGGTTCAGTCTGAGCTAAAAGGCCAAGAAGAGACTATGCTCAGCTAATGACTCAGATTCTGCACTTGGATTGTAGTCAAAGGGTTGCTGAGAAAAGATGCAATTGCTGGAGCTGTCATCTTTCTTCATTAAGTAATATAGTTAAAGACACTGTCTTCTGTAAAATAAAATACAGAGATGGATGATGCTTTTGCATTATGCAGTTGTTTTTTTTATTATGTATCACTGTAACTGGAGATTAAAATTTTGCTTTTTATTTCCCTGTTGCGCCTCGAGTTGGGCTATCATTGCCTGGTGATGCTGTCAGTGGGCCAGATTTTTTTTTTTGTGGCCCATGGAGGTGGAGCAGAGGTGCCAATTGCTGATGGGCCGAACCCAGCAACATTCCGGTGAGACTTGCAGGTGTGGGAGTGCACTGGTGACAAGAACCAGGCAGCCACAGAAATCAGGCTGTACTCAGAAGTAGTGTTGACACTTGTACATGAACAGATGTGCCTTTAAGAGACCAGTGCATGGCTGGGGTTTTTATAGGAGTCAAGTACCGTGAGTCTCACGAGCTTGCACATGTGCGGAGAAGGAGGTCTGAGACACAAAAAGGGGGGCAAGAATGAGAGACAGAGCAAGGCTTTGGATAATGGACTGAGGCAGGGAAGGGTGTGAGCAAGGAGAGAAACTTTGGGCCTCAATTGGGTCTCGCACATTCATGCATGTGTGCACACAAGCTGGAGAGATGTTCTGGTTCTGATAATGGACTGTCAGGGTGGGTAGATGCTGTAAGGGTCAGAGTTGTGCCAGCTCCAGGAGGACTAAGTATGATAATGTTACACATGTGTGTGGTTATTTGAACTGATAAGGAGTTTGATCTAGAATCAGGATGATGAGGTGAGTTTATAAATAAATTGATTTAAGAGTTGGTCAGTTTGGATCATGAATTGATAGTATGCACTGCTGGAATTTATTTTTAACAAATATGTTTTTGTTTATGGATTGAGTGTGTGAATGAAACAACTAAAGAAAAAGAATTGAAAAGTTATGCTGCAGATAAAATGAAGTGCATGTTGCACTGGAAAGTAAACAAATACAGCCATGAATACTTTTGCTTGGCTGTACTACTACAGGCAGGAAACTATTGATGTGAGCTGTTTATCACCAAGACAAGTATTTTTTTTTTCATTTGAGACCAAAGCAGAAATGGAGGAAGAGTCCTTTCAGAGTAGGTTTTATAGGAAATGTTGGTGTAGAAATTGTCCTTTCATGTGAATGAAGTGAGAAAAAGGAAATATTGGGAATAGCTTTTAAAATGTTTTTTTTTTTTAAGATTCAGGGCTGCTGATTTTGGCACTGATTTATTTAACTTCATATTTTAAATGTAAGAATGTATATAAAATAAGAAAAAGAAGTGGATATGTGCAAGGTTATGCTAAGAAAAAAGGGGGTTTAAAAAAGGACTGGACTGCATGAGTCAGAGTGTGTGAGTTTGACACTGGAGAGAGATTTTTTTTGACTGAATATTTGGACTGTTGCCTATTCTAGGAGGCTGAGGAGTTTCTGAGAATAAGTAACACAAAATCAGTTGGAACAGAAGTATTTTTCTTGGTCAGTAAATCTTAACAGCATTTATTGCTGTTATAAGATAATTTAGCAAGACATCACATCAGACTCATAAGTGAAGGAAAAAATATTTTGATTATGCTTATGCTATCAGGAAATTCTTAGGTGCAGTTGACTATATCCCTGAAGGAAGGTAGCTCAGGGTTTTATATTCTAAAATGAGCTGGTGTAGTCCCAGTAAGTAAGCCTAAAACATGCTGAGGGCAATATAAAACCTTATAAACTGCTACATGGGAGGGGGGTATTAAGAGACTGTTGTGGAAGTGTTTCTGCTATTTTTAGCCTTGGAATTGCTAGCATTGTACTGAAGTCTGCAGCTAGGTTTGAAAGGATTTAGATAGGGTCATACGATTATCTTTTAATTTTGCATGGCATTACAAAAAGTTCTAAGTGTCCCATGAAAGAAAGAATGGGAGCAACAACAGCAGATAAGAAATAGATTTTCCTTTCCATTTTAGGACCCTTCTACTAGAATGCATTAAGTTTTTGGGTTAACATGTTATAATGCAGAATTTTAACATGTAGCAAGCCCCAAACTTTCACTGCATCAAGAAGGGGCATTCCCACTATGTTCATTGTAGGTCATATGTTAACATTCAGATTAATGTGCGATACTTGCTCCTGGTTAATGTGGAAGCACTTAGCACCCCCTATTTAGGTAAGTGTAATATGCTAGCTGGCTAACGCTTCCATGCCCCCTCTCTGCCCTTGCCACGCCCCATGTTAGAAAAATTCAGTAACTTAACATAGTAACAGGAACATAGTAGATGACGGCAGAAAAAGACCTGCACGATCCATCCAGTCTGCCCAACAAGACAACTCATATGTGCTACTTTTTGTGTATACCCTACTTTGATTTGTACCTGTACTTGTACTTGTAGTTTAACATGTGGAAACAGGCAAACTACCATAAAGCCCCTTAACATAGTTGCATGGTAGCTAATTTCTGTGCATTAACCAAGCATTAAGGACCCATTTTAAAAAGGCATGCTAGCATTTTTAGCGTGCACTAAGTGCTAAGATGCCCATTATATTCCTATGGGTGTCATAGTGTTTAGCACATGCTAATTTTTAGCGCACACTAACAATGCTAGCACACCTTTGAAAAAGACCCTCTAAGTGCTTAACACACCTTTGAAAAAGACCCTCTAAGTGCTTAACACCTTTTAGTAAAAGGGATCTTAATTTATTAAAGTTAGGTTAGTAGATGATGCCCAGAACTCCAATCAGCTTGCAAGAAAGACAGATAAAGATGTCTACACAAGTAAGAAGAAGAAGAATTCACAAGAAGAAAGAAGATTAAATTCAGGTGTGATTAGACTCCTCTGGAAACATCTATCTGCATAAACTATTATTTAGGGGGGAAGTAATCAACATGGGCTAGCATTAAGTTGAGTTATTTTACCACAGGTTGTGTTATTTTATGCAATGAGATCCTATACTAAAATAGCACAATTTGTAGTCAAATAATTCATCTTAATTGTAGCCCACACTGATAACTTCTCCCCGTAGTGTCATACTAAATGCATATATTTAGTTTGATAGAGAATTAATGTACCAGCTTTTGATTCTCTACTTAATACTATAAATTAGCTTTTTTATTCCTCCAGATCCTCACTAGATCTGGACATGGTTAGTGTTTTTTTTTTTTTAATGTCCATTCTTCTCCTCAGAGAAACCCTGATCTGAGAAAACTTTGGTTGGTTTAGATTACAGGTAACTAGGTAAGACTGAGTCTCTTGCTTCAGGAATGCAGGAGTTTACATTACCAAAGAATGAAATGTGTGTATACACCAAAACACAAAATTACTGACTACAGAGACATGGCTTAATGGAAATGCGTCAGCATGGGTTCACTTTGCCAAATTAGTAACTCAACTGTTTGGGGTAGCTAAGGTGGGCAAGGCTAAAGTAGGGAGGGGCAGTGCCTATGGTTACAGTAAAGGACAGTAGGGGCTCCCCCTTTCATCTACCAGCTGTCCCCCTCACCCCCCCCCCCTCACCATACTTCTGTTACTGATGGTATCTTGTACTGAATCTATTCCAGGGAATTAGGTATCAAAAAAATCAAACTAATACAACATATTACACAGAATAGTATCTGTGGTATTATGTTCAGCTTCTTTAACACTTGGCTCCCGCTTAGTCCTAGCTCCCAAGTCCAGTATAATCCTGTTGGCCATGTGAACAGCACTATAACAGAGATCTTGTGGTTATTGGCAACCATAGAATGACTACCAGGTTTCAGATCTACTGGCCTTTAGTTTACTGTTATCAAACATGTTTGGAATATGTATTACCTGTATTAGCTGTACCTAATGGTTAGAGCAGCAGGCTGACAATCTGTGAAGCCAGGATTCAAATCCCACTGCTGCTCCTTGAGATCTTGGACAATTCATGATTACCCCAGGTACAATCTTAGACTATAAGCCTTCCAGGGACAGAAAATATGTACTGTACCTGAATATAACTCACCTTGAGCTATCACTTAGAAAGGTGCGATCGAAATTCAAATCAAAAATCCAGAATAAGGTATATTGTGAAGTAACTACAACAAACACATGGAGAGGGAGCCAAGAATCACCAAAATATATTTTAAAACATATTTAACTCCCAAACACAGAAGTAATCTTTTGTAAGAGATAAAAAATGTGGAAGGAAAAAGCCTCAAAGAGCTCCAGGTATATGACCCTCTGAGCTTAGTCTTTTCATCATGGGCATAAAAAAACCTTCCAACATCGCTATCTCTTTATTTATATTTAATAAATCTCCCGCAGTGCACAGGTTTCGGCAAACAATAAAAAGTTTCTGCAAACAGCACTTATCTGGTATGTGAATTTCCAAATGAAATTGAGCCCATTCCAGTAGGAATCTCATGATGTCATGGTTGAAACTGGTGAATTTATTGATCCTGGGATGAAAAGAGTATATTAAGCAGGGATTTTTTTGAGGGGGTACTGAGTACCGGCACCTTTTCCATTGTCTGCTAAAATTGACCCATGGAACCCAAGTTTTAATGAAAGAGCTCAGGCTCTACACACCAATTCTGTCTTGTCATAGATTCTATAACTGGTTGCAGGTGGCCTGGCTATTATGGGGTGGGTCCCTCAGTGATTACCCCACTCCTGAAGGGTGGCCTAGCATTTGAGTACTGGCACCTTTTTTGCTAGAAAAACAACACTGATATTAAGAGCAAATACCACTTGTAAGACTGACCATGTAATTTATTGTTTGATTTACCCATGTGAAAAGTTATACATTGGGCAAACTACCAGGAAGTTATTGATTCGACTCAGTGAACACAAAAGTACAATTGCAACCATGAAGACTACATTGCCTTTAACTGCACATTGTATCCAACAGAAACACACATTTGCATCTTTGTGCTGGGGACAGATGGAGAATTATCTTGCAGTTAGAACAGAGATGGATTTTCCATCTGGACATCTTGGAATAGCGGCGTAGCCGGAAGGCAATTTTTGGGTGGGCCAGCAGGTTGGAACACCTCCCTTATGATGAAAGACCAAACAGGTTAGGAGACGTATTTTCAAAACACTTATTATACTTACAAAGTTATGTGGAGAGGCATTTTTGATATGATGTCTAAATTAGACTTTGGACATTTTGCTGAATATGTCCAAAAATCAAATAGTGAAAATGACCATTTTCAAATCAGAAAAATGCCTATCTTTTTTTTTTTTTTTTTAAATGACCATTTCCTAGATGTTGTTATGCTTAGTACATCTATCGTTTTGGAATTTTCAAAAACAAATTCCCATCTAAGTGAAAAATGCCCAAAATCAAGCCATTGGGATGTAGGATGAGCCAGCTTTCTTAGTAGACTGGGCACCCAGGTATCCCAGCAGAATAGTGGGGCATCCTAGGGGGCACTGCAGTGGACTTCACATAAAAGCTCCAAGATACACATCTCACCATTACCTCCTTATATTGTATGGTGAGCCCTTCAAAACCCACAAAAGCCTTACTGTACCCAATATATACCACTACAATAACCTTTATAGCTGCAGGTGTCACCTAAATGCGGGTACAGTAGGTTTGGGTTTTTTTTTTTTTTTTTTTGGAGGGCTGACACTTTTATTTATTTATTTATTTAATTTTATTTATTTATTTATTGCATTTGTACCACACATTTTCCCACCTCTTTGCAGGCTCAATGTGGCTTACAAATACATCATGGATAGTGGAAATAAGAAGAGAATAGGCATTTTTTTGTTACATTTGTACCCCGTGCTTTCCCACTCATGGCAGGCTCAATGCGGCTTACATGGGGCAATGGAGGGTTAAGTGACTTGCCCAGAGTCACAAGGAGCTGCCTTGGTGTTACAGAAGGATTTGGGGTTGCATGGTAATGGAATACATGATAGTAATATAACAGAAGGCATTATTAAACATTTCTGGATATATGTGGGGAGTTTCACATGTGTAATAGAGTGGATTATGGGCCTGGGTCACCTTGGGGCTCATTTTCAAAGTACTTAGACTTACAAAGTTCCATAGGTTACTATGGAACTTTGTAAGTCTAAGTGCTTTGAAAATACGCCTCTTTGTCTACAGTGCACTGCACCCACCATTAGGCTATTCCAGGGACCTACTTGCAGCTCTAATAGGACTGGCCATAACAACTGAAGCTGTCATAGAGGCTGGTAGGTAATGCTACTTTTACATCTTATGGGGTAGGAGGGGGTCAGTGACCACTGAAAGAGTAAGGGGGTGTCATTCCTTTATTCTTGCAGTGGTCATCTGGTCATTTAGGACACTTTTTTGTGGCTTATTCATTAATAAAACAGGTCTAGACCAAAATGTCCAACTTATAGCGCTGGATGTTTTTGTTTTGTTCCATTATGGCAGAAAAATGTCCAAGTATTAGGAATGCCCAGATCCCACCTTAACATGCCCGTGACACGACCCTTGTGATTTGAATGTACTTCTTATGGACTTCATAGAAAAACATCAAAAATGTTTTCCAAAACTTCCAATTTGGATGTTTTTCTAAGAATACATCCAAATGCAGATTTATGTCACTTTTTGGATATTTTTCTCTTTTGAAAATGAGCCCCACAGTAACCTATGGAACTTTGCAAGTCTACATGCTTTTAAAATGAGCCCTTAGGGCTCTTTGGATTGGAGAGAAGATAATGGAGAATGGATATGATAAAATATCATGAGTAAGACAGGACAGTTAAATAGGGAATGGTTGTTTAATCTTTCAAACAGCATTAAAACAAGAGAACATGTCATGAAACTAATAACCAACAGACTGAGAATAAATTGTAGAAAGTAATTTTTCTTGTAGCTCATAATCAGCTGCAAGAAAAATTCTGTTGTCAGAGGATGTGGTCAAGGCAATTAACAGAGTTCAAACAAGGCATGGGCAAGTCCTGTAGGAAACGTCCATAAAGTCTCTGGAAATGAGCTATGAGAAACAGATCTGCTTTTGGGGATTTGGACTGGCCAGTATCAGAGAGGGTTATGCTTTGCTCGATGGACCTTGATCTGATTTAGCATAGCTAAATTTAACATAGCTGATTTAGCATAGCTGTTTAGCACCCTACGCCTGGAATAAACTTCCTGAGCCCCTACGTCTTGCCCCATCCTTGGCCACCTTTAAATCTAGACTGAAAGCCCACCTCTTTAACATTGCTTTTGACTCGTAACCACTTGTAACCACTCGCCTCCACCTACCCTCCTCTCTTCCTTCCCGTTCACATTAATTGATTTGATTTGCTTACTTTATTTATTTTTTGTCTATTAGATTGTAAGCTCTTTGAGCAGGGACTGTCTTTCTTCTATGTTTGTGCAGCGCTGCGTATGCCTTGTAGCGCTATAGAAATGCTAAATAGTAGTAGTAGTAGCTTTTCTTATGTGTGTTTTATATGTCAAAAATCTTCTTTGCCTATAGATTCCTATGGACCTAGGTGGCAGAAACTGGTTTTAACAAAAAGAATGGCAGTGTTTTTCTTTGGATTCATGGTTTCATGCGGTCTCTATTGGGTGACTTCATAGTCTGCACATGTTCCATGTGGTTTAGATATCAAAAAGACATTTCAGAAAAGGGCTGATGAGTGGAGATATTAAAATGAGGCTCATAATATAGTACATGGGTTCTGGTCAGTGATTTTTTATACAGGATTCAAAATATATATCTTTGTTATGCCAACCTGGTGACTCAGTAGCAGTTCCCTGGGTTGGTTAGTGCTGGAGTTGCTGCAGAGACAGTACTCACAGCCCCGGAATGGTGGTGGTGGTGGTGATGGGGCTTATGGTGATTGCTCAAGACTGACAGTTAGTAGCAGATTCAGGTTCCCAAAGACTGTCACTTCAGTGACCAAAGTATGTTGTGAGGGAACAGGAAATTATAAAATAGGGCAAGAATCACCAGGTGATCATAAATGAAGAAGGCAAAGGGGCATAGTTATCAATGTGGTCTAATATTAAGACAAGTTATTTTGCTGTTAACCCTAGTTATTAGTAACTAGGGGGCTCATTTTTTGAAAGAGAAAAATGCCCCCAAAATGGCGTAAACCGGCAGATGGACGCTTTTCTTGCAACCCATTTTTAGACATTTTTCTATGCTGTTTATCTGCAGTGCAGCCAAATCACAAGGGTGGCCAGGATTTGGGCACTCCTAGTACTTCAAAGTTTTTCTGCCATAAGGAATAAAGCAAAAACGTCCAGGGCTAAAAGTTGGACATTTTAGTCTAGGCCTGTTTTAATAAAAACTATGTCACAACAAAAATGCCCTATATGACCACTGGAGGAATAAAGGAATGACCCCCCCCCCTTACTTCTCCAGTGGTCACTGCCCCCCCCCCCCCCCCAAAGATGTGAATGAAGGAGTACATACCAGCTTCTATGACAGCTTCAGATGTTATGGCCAGTCCTATTAGAGCAGCAAGCAGGTTCCTGAGTAGCCTAGTGGTCGGTGCAGTGCACTGTAGAGAAGAGGTCCCAGGCCCACGTCCCACTCTAACTGCTACATTTGTGGTGGAAAGTGTGAGCTCCCAAAACCAACCAAAAACCTACTGTACCCACATATAAGTGACACCTGCAGCCATAAGGGCTATTGACAGTGCCTTAGCGAGGGCGGCTGACACCCAGGGCTGGTCGCCGCTGCGCACCCCCCTTGGCGTGCATCCCCCCTCCAGAACGCACCCTCCCCCCAGAGCGCATTGTTACTTTTGAAGCGAGGGGCGGGCGGGAGGGCCGATCTGCCCCCGAGTCCACGTTGCTGGGAGCTGCGTCGGCTCCATTGGTTCCTTGCTCTCTCTGCCCCGGAACAGGAAGTAACCTGTTCCGGGGCAGAGGGAGCAAGGAACCAACAGAGATGACACCCCCCCAGCGGCGTGCACCCGGGACGGACCGCCCCCCATTCCTATGCCACTGGCTATTGAAGTGGTGTATAGTTGAGTAAAGTAAGCTTTTGGTGGGTTTTGAAGAGCTCCCCATACAATATAAGGGAGTTACAGTGAGATGTGTACCTGGGACCTTTTATGTGTTTCTTGCAGCAATGTTATAAAAATGTGAAAAGCGCCATTTGCATCAACTAATCAGTGCTGACTGTGATGTCAGAAATGACATCACACACACATACATACTCACACACTCTGCATGAACCAAACAAATGCTGCTGCAATTTGCTGCCTAATATGGCTGCTCTTACAAAGGCAGAGGAATAAATATCTGTCTAGTTTATTACCTCATTTGTGTGCTGTTTGAAAAGTGTATACAACAATTAGGTGAACCTTTCATTATCAAACTAGTAAGAAAGGCCCGTTTCTGATGCCAATGAAACGGGCGCTAGCAAGGCGCTTTGGTTACCATCCCCCTCCCCTTGTTGGTGGACTTACCCTCCGTGCTTGAGGGTGGTCGTGGTCGCCTCGCTGCGCCTCGCCCCGCCCCGCGACGTACAGAGTGGCTGGCTGGCTCCCTCGCTGAGTGTGACCTACAGCCTGCCTGCCTCACTGTCACGTCTGACAGATCTGATCACTGATATTCAAAAGTTGGGGAAGAAAAGAGAGGTGCTGCTGTTGGGAGATTTTAATCTGCCGGATGTAGATTGGAAGGTTCCGTCTGCAAAATCGGAAAGAAGTAGAGAGATTGTGGATGCTTTCCAAAGTGCTCTGCTCAGACAAATGGTGAACGAACCCACGAGGGAGGGAGCCACGTTGGATCTGGTGCTCACGAATGGGGATAGTGTGTCAAATGTCCGAGTGGCTGCACACCTGGGAAACAGTGACCATCAAACGGTTTGTTTTGATGTAAAAGCTCATGTGGATGGCAGCCACTCCAAACTCAAAGTCCTGGATTTCAAGCGAGCTGACTTTAACAAAATGGAAGAATACCTGAGGAAGGAGCTGATGGGCTGGGAGGACATACGAGAAGTGGAAGGACAGTGGTCCAGGCTAAAAGAAGTAATAAACAGGGCCACAGACCTTTATGTAAGGAGGGTAAATAAAAGCAAGAGAAAAAGGAAACCGATATGGTTTTCAAAGCAAGTGGCTGAGAAAATAAAGGCTAAAGAGTTAGCGTTCCAGAAATACAAAAAATCTAAAGTAGAGGAACACGGGGAGGAATACCGGATGAAACTGAAAGAAGCCAAGAGAGAGGTACGTCTGGCGAAGGCGCAAGCGGAAGAACAAATGGCTAGAAATGTACGGAGGGGAGACAAAAACTTCTTCAGGTATATTAGTGAAAGGAGAAAGACTAAAAAGGGGATTGTGAGACTAAAAGATACAGCAAAACGCTATGTAGAAAATGATGAAGAAAAAGCCAATTTGCTAAATAGATACTTTTGTTCTGTTTTTACTGAAGAAAATCCTGGGGAAGGACCGAGAGGGACTGGCAAAAGTACACCTGAAAACGAAGTGGATAGAGTACCGTTCACGGAAGAGAGTGTATATGAACAACTTGGAAAGCTAAAGGTGGACAAAGCCATGGGGCCGGACGGGATCCACCCCAGAATACTGAGGGAGCTCAGAGAGGTTCTGGCGGGTCCTCTTAAAGATTTGTTTAATAAATCCTTGGAGACAGGAGAGGTTCCGAGGGATTGGAGAATGGCGGAGGTGGTCCCTCTTCACAAAAGTGGGGATAGGGAAGAAGCTGGAAACTACAGGCCGGTAAGCCTCACTTCGGTTATTGGAAAAGTAATGGAAGCCATGCTGAAGGAAAGGATAGTGAATTTCCTGGAAGCCAATAAGTTGCAAGATCCGAGACAACATGGTTTCACCAAAGGGAAGTCGTGCCAAACGAATCTCATTGAATTCTTTGACTGGGTGACGGGAGAATTAAATCAAGGACGTGCTATGGACGTCATCTACTTAGATTTCAGCAAGGCTTTTGACACGGTTCCCCACAGGAGGCTCTTGAATAAACTAGAAGGGCTGAAGATAGGACCCAAAGTGGTGAACTGGATTAGGAACTGGTTGACGGGCAGACGCCAGAGGGTGGTAGTGAATGGAGTTCGCTCGGAGGAGGGAAAGGTGAGTAGTGGAGTGCCTCAGGGATCGGTGCTGGGGCCCATTCTGTTCAATATATTTGTGAGTGACATTGCCGAAGGGTTACAAGGTAAAGTTTGCCTTTTTGCGGATGACACCAAGATTTCCAACAGAGTGGACACCCCGGAGGGAGTGGAAAACATGAAAAAAGATCTGAAGAAGCTGGAAAAATGGTCTAACGTTTGGCAATTAAAATTCAATGCGAAGAAATGCAAAGTGATGCACTTAGGGAGTAGAAATCCAAGGGAGGCGTATGTGTTAGGTGGGGAGAGCCTGATAGTCACGGACGGGGAGAGGGATCTTGGGGTGATAGTATCTGAGGACCTAAAGGCTATGAAACAGTGCGACAAGGCGGTGGCCGTAGCGAGAAGGTTGCTAGGCTGTATAGAGAGAGGTGTGACCAGCAGAAAAAAGGAGGTTTTAATGCCCCTGTATAAGACGTTGGTGAGGCCCCACCTGGAGTATTGTGTTCAGTTTTGGAGGCCATACCTTGCGAAGGATGTTAAAAAAATGGAAGCGGTACAAAGAAAAGCTACGAGGATGGTATGGGAGTTGCGTTCCAAGACGTATGAAGAGAGACTTGCTGACCTGAACATGTATACTCTGGAGGAAAGGAGGAATAGGGGTGATATGATACAGACATTCAAATATTTGAAAGGTATTAATCCGCAAACGAATCTTTTCCGGAGAGGGGAAGGCGGTAGAACGAGAGGACATGAAATGAGATTGAAGGGGGGCAGACTCAGGAAAGATGTCAGGAAGTATTTCTTCACGGAGAGGGTGGTGAACGCTTGGAATGCCCTCCCGCGGGAGGTGGTGGAGATGAAAACGGTAACGGAATTCCAGCATGCGTGGGACAGGCATAAAGGAATCCTGTGCAGAAGGAATGGATCCACAGAAGCTTAGCTGAAATTGGGTGGCGGGGGGAAGAGGGGTTGGTGGTTGAGAGGCTAGGATGGGGGAGGGCAGACTTATACGGGGTCTGTGCCGGAGCCGGTGATGGGAGGCGGGACTGGTGGTTGGGAGGCGGGAAATACTGCTGCACAGACTTATATGGTCTGTGCCCTGAAAAAGACAGGTACAAATCAAGGTAAGGTATACACATGAGTTTATCGTGGGCAGACTACATGGACCGTGCAGGTCTTTTTCTGCCGTCATCTACTATGTTACTATGTTACTATGGTCGTGACCACCCTCAGACTTACCCTATTTCTGGGAATCAGTGTCTGTGCTGGTTTCTGTCTACTTCTGAGTTGGCTCTGTTTCTGTCTCTGGGTGTTAGCCATTTCCAGCATGGCGCTGATTGCCTCAGTATACTGCACCTGTGTGGGTTTAACCTCTCTGTGCTTCAGTATACTGTTCCTGAGTTAGCTCTATCTCTATCTCTGTGGGCTGGCTGCTCTAATTGCTTCACTACTCTACACTTGTGTGTATTGGGCCTCTCTGTACTTCAGTGGGCTGTTCCTGAGGTAGCTCTGTCTCAGGCTGGGTGGGCTGGCTGCTTCCAGCCTGACACTAATTACCTCACTAGACTACACCTGTGTGGGTTAGGTCTCTCTGGGCTTCTGTATGCTCCCTGCCTGTGGTCTGAAGGGGTGACCTCATCTGTCAGGGCCTTCTTAAGGAACTGGTGTTCTAGTCTTCAGTGCCTTTGCATTGCCAATGCCTACACAGTGCCTTAGGTCCCTAGGTTAGTGTGCTGTTTGCAGAGTTAGCTTTCCTTGTCTTTTCTTGTGGGCTTCCATCCCTTCTGCTTTGCTAGTTACTATCACCTGTGGGCCTTGCCTTCTGGCTCAGGGTATTATTGCTGTGTGAGCTTTCAGCCCTTCTGTGTCTATTGCTCTGTGGGCTTCCAGCTCTTCTGTGTTTATTGCTCTGTGGGCTTCCAGCTCTTCTATGTCTATTGCTCTATGGGCTTTCAGCCCTTCTGTGTCTATTGCTCTGTGGGCTTCCAGTCCTTCTGTGCCCCATTGCTCTGAGGGCCTCCAGTCTATCTGTGTATATCCCTTTATCTGTGGGCTTCCAGGCCTTCTGGGTGTATTACTGCGGCCTGGGGGGTTTCCAGCCTTTCTGTGGGCTTCTAGCCTTTCTGGGTGTATCTCTCTGATCTGTAGGCTTTCAGCCTTTCTGTGTATATTATTCTCTGTGGGCTTCTAGCCTTTCTGTTATCCCTGTGCAGTGGCTCTGCTCCCTGTCTGAGGTTGGTTAGCGGCTGTTGCTGCAGCCATTTCTCTCCTTTCTATCTGTTAGCTACTGTAGCTCCAGTCTTACCCTTCCTCTGGCAAGCGTATCTGTCATTCCCATTCCCTTGAGCGTAGCTTGTATGTAGGTCCTGTGTCCACTTTCCTGCCAAGCTAGGCTTCCATGGACACCCTGCCTGCCTAGTGTTTGGGTGAACCCGGATCCAGTCTAGCTGTGCCAGTTTCCCGAATCCAGTGGGAGAAGCCTGTATTGAGTATCCTGTATCCTGCTTCTCAAGCCTGAACCCAGCTGTAGGACGTTGTTCCTGGATTCCTTGTTGCTTTCCTTTTCAGCTTCAGCCAGTCACTCCAGTCCTGTCTACTTCAGCCCGTCTTAGGGTTGCCTGTCTCCTGTTGGGTGGTTTTGCCTGCTGCTGCCACCTCCGTGACAGCGGCCCAAGGGCTCACATTTCCCTGAGAGACCTGACACTTACACTCCCTCCGTTCGTTGTCACGTAGTAGATCGCTGTATACCCTGCCCTCGCGTCAAACGTGATGACGTCGAGGGCGCAGCGATGCGATTGGTCAAGTGTCATTGCTCCGCCCTCGATGTCATCACGTTTGACGCGAGGGCGGGGCAAACAGTAATGGGGATAAATTCCGATCTATGCCGCCTCACAAACCGGAAGTTGCAGCTTCATTAGAACGTTGAGGTAGCGAATTATGTGTGGAAGGGGCGTGGCTGAGGGTGGGTCTATCAGTGAGAGTGAGTGGTGCCTGAGTGACAGTGAGTGGTGAGTGGTGACAGCCTAAGTGCAGGGCTCCAGTGTTTCCCTGCCACAGAGTGGCTTCAGAATGTTTGAGGTGAGAATTATTTATATAGATAGATCATTCTTTACAGTTTTCTTAAGATGCTCACTGTACATCCATTTAAACCCTTGGAATCAACTATGTCCAGAGCAGTGTTCCAGATTACCTTCCATGGAGTGGGAAGTGAAGGGATCAAGCACTGTGATTTGTGACACCATGGCCAATGCGAACCAATTGTATTCATGGAGAGTGAAATATTGTGTTACTTCTGCTAATATTGCTGCTTCCAGGATTTCAAAGCAGAGAGGCCAGCTGGCTGTAGTTTTTGGCAGGGCAGACTTATCCAGGTAGGTTTGCTAACCAGTTGGTATTCTGCTTGCATGGCTAGTTCCTTTTGCAACTCTCCTGGATTTCTCTCAGCAACGTCCCTCATTGTTTATTTATTCCATTATGTTGCCTGTAATCCCAACAGCACCCAGAATGGGTTACAGAATTACATTCATAATATAATAAAACAATACAACATATAACAAAATTAAATAATGATTCCAGCCTGACAATTTCCATTTCAACTCATTGCTAGATTAAAACAAGTAAGTTCTAACAGCCTTACAAAATCCCAAAAGATCGTTAATAGATCTCACAGAAGGAAAAACCTTTTCCCACAACCAGGTCATAAAATAAGAGTAAACTTGAAAGTGAACACACTCTACCTGAAAGGATCTGGCAGGAAGTAAAAGAAAACACCTCTCACTCTGAGAATGTAATGATCGCTTAGGAGTACAAATTGACAGCTTATCAGAAACACACCTTGGTACCATGCCATGAAACACTTTAAACACCAACACCAGCATTTTGAAAATGCAACATTTTTTAATTGGAAGCCAGGCAACATTTTTTAATTGGAAGCCAGTGGAAAGAAGAAAGACTAGATGAGATACGATCTCATAAACCTAAATACTTAGCATGTGAAGCAAGAGCTGAGGCTTGGGGATACAGCCAAGTCTGAAGTATAATGTTATTGGGCCATCAGGTCAGTCCATGAAAAGGTAAAGGCAAAACAGTAAACTATGGAAGAGTAGCCTAGTGGTTAGTGCAGTGGCCTTTGATCCTGGGGAACTGAGTTCAATTCCCACTGCAGCTCCTTGTGACTCTGGGCAAGTCACTTAACCCTCCATTGCCCCTGGTACAAAATAAGTACCTGAATATATGTAAACCACTTTGAATGTAGTTGCAAAAAACCTCAGAAAGGCAGTATATAAGTCCCCTTTCCCTAAGCCACATAGGCACATATGCATGTCCTATGTGCATCAATTTGGAGTTACCACCCAGGCAGTAATTTTGTTTTTTACACGTGTCCGCTACGTGTGCTGCAAAATAGATTTTATTTTCCTGCACGTGATGGAAACTAGGCGGTAATCATCATTCTACGCACATAGATGATTACCGCACAGTTAATGTGTGAGACCTTACCACTAAGTCAATGGGTGGCAGTAAGGTCTCAGACCCAAAAATGGACGTGCACCAATTTTTATTTTGCCGCACACCCATTTTTAGCAAAAATGTTAAAAAGGCCTTTTATACAGGCACACTGAAAACGGATCTGTGCGCGCCCAAAACATGCACCTACACCAGCGTAGACCATTTTTCAGTGCACCTTAGTAAAAGGACCCCTGTATTAATGATATAAATGCAGTATTACTGATGGCGGTGTGCACTTCTGAATAAGAGCACAACACACACAGGTAGGCCTTTAGCCCGGATTTGAAGGCGGCCAGGGATGGAGCTTGACGTAATGGCTCAGGAAGTCTATTCCAGGCATAAGGTGCGGCGAGATAAAAGGAACGGAGTCTGGAGTTAGCGGTGGAGGAGAAGGGTTCAATTAGGAGAGATTTGCCTAGTGAACGGAGTTCCTGGGAAGGAGTGTAGGGAGAGATGAGGGTGGAGATGTAGTGAGGGGCAGCAGAGTGAATGCACTTATAGGTCAATAAGAGGAGCTTGAACTGTATACGGAAACGGATAGGGAGCCAGTGAAGTGACTTCAGAAGAGGGCTGATATGGGCATAGCGACTTCAGCGAAATATTAATCGTGCAGCAGAATTTTGAACAGATTGAAGAGGAGAGAGATGGCGGAGTGGAAGACCTGTGAGAAGCAAGTTGCAGTAGTCCAAATGAGAGGTGATGAGAGTGTGGATGAGGGTTCTGGTAGCGTGCTCAGAAAGGAGAGGGCGAACTTTGGCGATATTATAGAGGAAGAAACGACAGGTTTAGCAATCTGTTGAATATGTGCCGAGAGGGAGAAGTCGAAGATGACCCCAAGGTTACGAGCAGATGAGACAGGAAGAATGAGCGTGTTGTCGACAGAAATAGAGAGTGGGGGAAGGGGAGAGGTTGGTTTAGGTGGGAAGATAAGTAGCTCAGTTTTGGACATATTGAGCTTCAGGTGGCGGTGAGACATCCAGGCAGCAATGTCAGGCAGGTAGGCAGATATCTTGGCCTGGATTTCTGCCGAGATTTCTGGTGTACGATCTAGTTTACAGCAACCCCCCTCCTGGGATGACTACAATGGTACTGCTTGCCCTTGTATAAAAGTCAGAGAGAAACCTAGAGCAATGCTTTGCAAACTGTGGATCACAATTCCAAATGGGGTCGCACATGCTGCATTTGGGGGTCATGATCCACCTGGAACCACATAGGCATGTCATTCTGACGCACCTTGGCAGGGTCGGTGGATCACCGCAGCCAAGACCATGGAGTTGCAATCTCAAAAAAAAGATTGGAAAGTGCTCGCCTAGAGAGTGGTGGATCTGTGTGGTTAAGAGAAGTACTGTGTATCTAAGGCTCAGCCTTTGGGCCTCATTATGTTTTGTCATGTGTGAGTTCTCCCTTGAGTTTGTGTCCAGTTGAAGTGAATGTAAAAGGCAATGGTTTTACCCACTCCTCTGCTTGCTGTTTAAAGAGTCATGGATTTGATATACTGCCTTTCTGTGGCACAACCAAAGTGATTTATATTTATTATATGAAGTTACTTTTTTGTCCTCAGTGGGCTCACAATCTCTTTCTGTAGTTGGGGCAATGGAGAGTTAAGTAACTTGCCCAGAGACATGAGGAGCTGCAGTGGGAATTGAACCCATTTCCCAGGTTCTTAGGCTGCTGCACTAAGCATTAGGCAACTCATGACCCTCAGTCTGAAGAACAAGGAAAGGGCAGACTCAATCAGGAGCTGGATTACTGGAGGAGGTACTGTGTACAAGATTATTCCTATTGGGAAGAATCTGTGTGGAAGTGGATTCTAGAGAGAAAAACTGTGTATTTTGTTCAGGAGGGAATAGGTTTGCTGTAGTACATGAAAATCCTTTACCTTAAAAGACTAAATATTATTGAAAGGGGTCATTAACATAGATAAAGGAAGAATTACAATGTCTATTCCATACTGTACAACCTCAGGACTGAAAGACTGCCTCCAAGCAGTAATGGTTTCACATGTAATTTCAGTAAAGAGAGCTGGAGCATCCCATCTCTGTCTCCGAGTGATTGGATTAAGTGTGTGTGTGTGTCTGGAATGAGAGAGGGAAAATTATTCGGAAGAAAAAAGCGTTCTTTGGGGGGTGTTGAGGTGTGAATCCATTGATGGACCACCCTGATACTGGGACAACCCCTTACACCTAGTATGCTCCCAACAGCAGGAGCATATGAGCTTAGTTTAGTAAGACTACATTGGTCCTAAATCTAAAAAAGTCAGTGACCCCTAAGTAGCAGTATTGCTTTCCTTGGGCTCTGCTTGGGTTTATAGGGCTCAATATAAAAAAAAAAAAAAAAGCCACGCTTCTAATTTTATTTATTTATTTATTTATTTGTATCCCACATTTTCCCACCTATTTGTAAGCTCAATGTGGCTTACATAGTACCAGAGAGGCATTTGCAGACTCCGGTGTGAACAAATACAATGTGATGTTGTGGTAAGATAATGTTCATGTGGCACAACCACATTAGGGCATCGTCTAACGGAAGATTTGTGTTATGTCCATTACGTTCTTTAGTTTTGTTGCGTTGCAGAGATCAGGCATTCATATTGGATCGGTAGGGTATGCCTTTTTAAACAGGTTGGCTTTTAGTGTTTTCCAGAAGTTTAGGTGGTCGTACGTAGATTTCAAGGTTTTTGGTAATGCATTCCACAGTTGTGTGCTTATGTAGGAAAAACTGGATGCGTAGGTTGATTTGTATCTGAGTCCTTTGCAGCTTGGGTAGTGCAGATTTAGGTACGTTCATGTTGATTCAGAGACGTCCATGTCAAAAATGGCCAAATGCAAGCCTTTTGGTCGTGAGAGGAGCCAGCATGTGTAGTGCACTGGTCCCCCTGACATGCCAGGACACCAACGGGGCACCCTAGGGGGCACTGTAGTGGATTTCATAAATTGCTCCCAGGAACATAGCTCCCTTACCTTATTTTTTTATATTTTTGTTACATTTGTACCCCGCGCTTTCCCACTCATGGCAGGCTCAATGCGGCAGGCAATGGAGGGTTAAGTGACTTGCCCAGAGTCACAAGGAGCTGCCTGTGCCGGGAATCAAACTCAGTTCCTCAGTTCCCCAGGACCAAAGTCCACCACCCTAACCCTAGCCACTCCTCCACTCCCACCTTATGTGCTGAGCACCCCAAAACCCACTACCCACAACTGTACACCACTACCATGTAGCCCTTATGGGTGAAGGGGGCACCTATATATGAGTACAATGGGTTTGTGGTGGGTTTTGGAGAGCTTGCTGTTCCCTCCACAAACCCACTGTACTCATATATAGGTGCCCCCCTTCACCCATAAGGACTACATGGTAGTGGTGTACAGTTGTGGGTAGTGGGTTTTGGGGTGCTCAGCACATAAGGTAGGGGAGGTATGGGCCTGGTTCTGCCTGTCTGAAGTGCCCTGCACCCACTAAAACTGCTCCAGGGACCTGCAGGTGCTGTCATGGACCTGAGTATGACATCTGAGGCTAGCATACAGGCTGGCAGGAAATATTTTTAAAGATGTTTTTTGAAGGTGGGAGGGGTTAGTGACCACTGGGGGAGTAATGGGAGGTCATCCCCAATTCTCTCCGGTTGTCATCTGGTCATTTCGGGCACCTTTTTGTGCCTTAGTCATAAGAAAAACAAGTCCTGGTGAAAACATCCGTGTTCGTCAGAGACGTCCTTGTTTTTTTTGATTATGGGTCAAGGACGTCCAAGTGTTAGGCATGCCCAAGTCCCGCCTTCGCTATGCCTCTGACACGCCCCCTTGAACTTTGGATGTCCTTGCGACGGAGTGCAGTTGGAGACGTCCTAAATCGGGTTTTGATTATACCGATATGGATGGCCCTGGGAGAAGGACGTCCATCTTCCAGTTTATGTGAAAGATGGACATCCTTCTCTTTCGAAAATGAGTCCATTAGTCACCTTTTCCCTGAAATCTACTATAATAAAACTCACCCTCAACGTTCTGAGGACACTGACGTCAGTGAAGCCAAGCCCTGACTTCCTTCAAAAAGGTTTGAAGGTTCGTGGTGGTGAAGCCACCAAAATCGCTCCGGGCCTCGCCCTCGAGGGCGGAGCAATGGCAGAACAACGAAGGGGTTGGCAGGGAGGGAGGCAGGGAGGCATGGGGGGTGGGAAATCGCTCCGGGCCCCGCCCTCAAGGGCGGAGCAATGGCAGAACAACGAAGGGGTTGGCAGGGAGGGAGGCAGGGAGGCGGGGGTGGGAAATCGCTCCGGGCCCCGCCCTCGCGTCAAACGTCATGACATTGGGGACGGAACAATGGAAGAATAACGAAGGGGTTGGCCACGGAGGGAGGGAGGGGGGTTGGCGACGAACACCTTGCTAGCGCCCATTTCATTTGCTCTGAAATGGGCCTCTTTTACTAGTAGTTACATAAGAATCCATAAAAACCTATGTCTCATCAGGTGACAGTCTCCAGCAAATAAGGCACTATTTCCTTTTTGATGATACTTTTACATTTTTTTCTTTTTTCACTTATTTCTATAGCACCTAAGAAAATTTGGGAAGGACAGGAAATGATTCAATTTATAAACAGTGGTTCTTCAGGTATCCATGCCATATTCATGTTTTACATGTGTCAGTATGAAAGCCGAACAAAACACTGGAGGTGAGAAAAGGACCAATCAATGATACATAAATGTCCTTGATGAATGTTTTCATAACAACTCAAACCACTCTCTCGATCCAGCTTTAAACGCAAGTTCCATCAATTCACTAATCTCTGTCTGAAGACTGTTCTTAGAATCCATGTTAAGTTGAATGTAATATTCAGTGTCCAATATCTGTCTCTCAATTTCCATACTATATCACAATCCAATACAATAATACCACCTCCTTTATCTGCCAGTTTTATTACTATTTCTCTGTTTATTTATTTATTAGGATTTATATACCGCATTTTTGAAGGAATTTACTCAAGGCGGTGTACAGTAAGAATAAATCAAACATGAGCAATAGGCAATTAGAGCAGTAAAAATATTTGAACAACAATACAAAGTATGGCATGGTATACTACTTGCAATGACAACACAATATGTACTAGAACATTATAATTGGTAGTGAAGGGTAAGGCAAAGTTGTAACATATAGATGAGTAAGTGTCGCGTCCCGCGCCCCTACCTGCTCTTCCGCCGCGGGGGGCGGGAGCCAGCGTCCTCCGCGGCGAGGGGTAGCGGCCTGAAGGCCTCGGCGTGGTCTCGGGTCCCGCCGCAGTGATGGCCGTTCCGGCCGGGACCGGAGGCCGGCGACTGCGGCCTCCGGTCTCTCGGTCGCCGGTTGTGGGGGCGATGTTCGCGCCGCCGAAGGAGGCGGCGCCAGGACACGATGGTCGGCGTCTTCCTCCCTCCTGAGCAGGAGGGCCCGGAGCTCCGCCTCTGAGGTGCCGGATTGGGAGGCCAAGTTGGTGGTCCCGCCTGGGAAATCGGACAGAGCCAATCAGAGGGGCTCTGCCGATACCCAGGGCCGGATTGGTCAGCTGTTCCTACGGGGGCGGGGCGGCTGATTTTGCACGGTATTTAAAGAAGGGAACTGAGCTAGCACTTTGCTTCAGGTTCTGTTCCCGAAGCCTATTTCCGTGGTTCCTGTGTTTTGTTGTTTTCCTGGTTTTGCGGATTTTGGAATTTGGACTGTTTCCTGGTATCTCTGCCTAGCTGCCTGCCTCGACCTCCAGCCTGACTTCGACTTCTCTACTAGCCGCCGGCCTTGACCTCTTGCCTGACCCCGACCACGCTTTTGCTGCCGGTCCTGATCTGCTGTCTGTCTTTGGACTCTTCTTTCCACCTGCCCGCTTCTCTCCCAGTTCCAACCCAGGCCAGTCCGGTAACCCCGCGGTTCCAGAAGTCCCGTTGACCGCCTGCAGCTGGGGGCTCAACCCTTGGTGAACGGCAGTCGCCACGGGTGAAGACTTGGGGTTGCGCGGCTGTCCTCTGAGGTCCTTTTGGGCCTTGCGGGACCTAAGGGCTCACCCTCCTTGTGGACAAGACAGGAACCTGAAGCCATGAGCTCGCCTACGCAACCTGACCTGCGGGACCTGGCTAAAGTTCTCCAGCAGCAGCAGGAGCAGTTGAATGCCCTGTCGGGGGCCCTCCAGAATGTATGCTCTCAGCTATCTTCGGGCCAGGTACAGAACCAGGCCGCTGCGGTCCAGGGTGCCGCAGCGGCTCCCCGTCCGGGAGGGTCCTTCCCGGGACCTCGGTTCCCTGAGCCTGCACGATTTGATGGGATTCCCGGAAGCTGCCGGGGTTTCCTCAACCAATGCAACTTATACTTCAAGATGCAACCAGAAGCTTTTGCATCAGACCAGATAAAAGTGGCCTATGTTATCTCCTTGCTTGCGGGACGGGCCCTGGCATGGGCGTCCCCGTTATGTGAACAACAGGATCCGCTCTTGGACAATTATGCGGAGTTCCAACGCCGCTTCCGCATGGGGTTTGACCTCCCAGGAAGGCCGTCTTCCGCCGCGTCTGAGCTACTGCGGATTCAACAGGGCAAAGGGACCGTGGCGGACTATGCTATTCGATTTCGGACTTTGGCAACCGAGTTGCATTGGAATCAGGAGTCCTTATCTGCAATCTTCCTGGAGGGACTTCAGGATCGAATCAAGGATGAGCTAGCGGGCCGGGAGGTCCCGGGGCAACTGGATGCCCTGATCTCGCTCTGTGTCCGGGTGGATACCCGTTTCCAGGAGCGGGCTAGAGTTCGAGCAGACCGGCGGAAGGGATCCAGGGGTGTGTCTCGGCCTGGTCAGGGACTGTCCCCCCGCCGTGGCTCCCGAGATCTTAGGGAGACCTCCGAAGAACCTATGGTGATCGGCCGCCAACGGTTGACTCCGTCAGAGAGGACTTAACGTTTGCGGGGCGGTCTTTGCCTGTATTGCGGCGAGGCAGGTTATTTCATTCGCACTTGCCCCGCACGGCCGGGAAACGCCACTCCCAAGGCGCCCTGAGGGGAGGGGTCTTGGGGCACTCTACTCCCCTACCTGATCATCTGATAACACTTCCGGTCACTTTGCGGTGGCAGGAGACGATGGTTCACACCCGTGCCCTCTTGGACTCCGGGGCTGGGGGGAATTTCATTTGCCAGGAACTCCTGCAGCAGATGGAATGGCCCACACTGCCCTATCGACCGGCGCTGCAAGTAACATCCATCCAGGGTACTGCGTTACCCCAGCCTATCACAGAGGTAACCCCCTTTTTGGGGCTTCAGGTGGAGGAGGACCACCATGAGGAGGCTCAATTTCTGATCTTACCCCGCACCATTCATCCTGTAGTGCTGGGCCTGCCCTGGTTACGGCACCATACCCCCATTATAGACTGGACTTTAGGGAAGATTCAGGCCTGGGGTGACGCCTGCACTGAGGCCTGTTTGAAGGGCCGGGAATCCAGCTGTCCCACGGTAGTAGCTACCCCTAGAACTGTGCCAGCCTGTCAAGCTACTCTGCCAGAGGAATACCGGGAGTTTGCGGATGTATTTAGTCCCATGGAAGCGGATGTGCTACCGCCACATCGGTCCTTTGATTGTGTTATTAAGTTGATGGCTGACACAATGCCACCTCGGGGCTGTCTCTACACACTGTCCCGGGAGGAATCAAAGGTAATGCAAGCCTATATCCGGGAGAATCTCCAGAAAGGGTTCATCCGTCCTTCTACGTCCCCTGCCAGGGCAGGATTCTTTTTTGTGACCAAGAAAGATGGCTCCTTGAGGCCCTGTATTGACTACCGGGGCCTTAATGCCATCACCGTGAAGGATCGATACCCTCTGCCCCTTATCCCAGAGCTGTTTGATCGGTTGCAGGGGGCCCAGAACTTCACCAAGTTGGATCTCCGTGGGGCCTACAACTTGGTCCGTATCCGGCAGGGGGACGAATGGAAAACTGCATTTAATACACATGAGGGACATTTCGAGTATCGGGTGATGCCCTTCGGCTTGTGTAATGCTCCCGCAGTGTTCCAAAGGTTTATAAACTTCACTCTCGAGGACCTGTTGTATACTACGGTAATTGTTTACTTGGATGATATCCTGATCTTCTCCAAAGATCCCATGAAGCATGTGACCCATGTTCGGACTGTGCTTCAGCGCTTACGACAGTTCCGCTTGTTTGCCAAGCTCAGCAAATGCTCTTTTCATCAGCAGTCTCTGCCTTTTCTGGGACATATTCTGTTACCAGGGGGTCTGCAGATGGATCCAGATAAACTTTGCGCTATCCGGGAGTGGCCTCAACCTCAGGGACTGAAGGCTCTACAACAGTTCCTGGGGTTTGCGAATTACTATCGTCAATTTAGTCCTTATTATTCGCAACTGACAGCTCCTTTGACAGCGCTCACTAAGAAGCATGCCGATGTCCGAAACTGGCCAGCTGAGGCGCAGCAGCATTCAGTCAATTGAAGAAAGCCTTTGAATCTGCTTCTATCCTTCAGGCTCCGGACCCTGACAAACCATTTGTGGTAGAGGTGGACGCTTCTACTTTGGGCGCCGGGGCCGTCCTCTCGCAAGTTAACGCCAAGGGCCGGCATCAACCTTGCTTCTTCTTCTCCCGTAAGTTCTCCCCAGCGGAACACAACTATACTGTGGGAGACAGAGAACTACTAGCCTTGAAGTTAGCTCTGCAAGAGTGGAGACATTTGCTGGAGGGGGCAGAGCACCGGTTTACGGTGATTACGGACCACAAGAATCTCCTGTATCTACAGGAGGCCCAAAGACTGAATCCACAGCAAGCCCGCTGGTCATTGTTTTTCGCCAGGTTCCACTTTCAACTGGTATTCCGGTCTGCTGCCCAGAATACCCCTGCGGACTCCCTCTCCAGAGCCTTCGAAGCTCCAGAGGAGATTGAAGAGCTTCATCCTATGTTGGATCCAGTCTGCCTCAGTGCGGCCCCAGGAGGGGTCGCCCCGGTGAGAAAGCTTGTGCCTCCTCAGGACCGGGGAAAAGTAATGCATTGGGGACATTCCTCCGTATGGGCCGGACATTTTGGGTTCCAAAAGACCCTTCGTCTGATTTCTCGACAGTACCAGTGGCCTCACATGAGGCAAGATATCCTTCAGTTTGTCACGACCTGCCCTACCTGTGCCCGGACTAAGTCTGTGGTAGGGCGCTCTTGGGGAGGCCTGCAACCGTTGCCCATTCCTGCAGTTCCCTGGGAGGAATTGTCTATGGATTTCATCACGGACCTTCCCCGCTCTCAGGGACACACCGTGATTTGGGTTGTGGTAGACCGGTTTTCCCGTATGGCACATTTTGTTCCCCTACCAGGACTTCCGTCGGCTGCATTGTTAGCCCAGCAGTTCATCCAGCATATTTTCCGGCTCCATGGGCTACCTGTCAGGATCATCAGTGACCATGGAACCCAGTTCACTTCACGATTCTGGAGAGCCCTGTGTTCCGCTCTGAGGGTTGTGACCCATTTCTCCTCGGCCTATCATCCACAGACCAATGGTATGGTCGAACGGATTAACCAAACATTGAAAGGGTTCTTGCGGGCCTTTGTCAATAAGCGGCAAGACAACTGGGCATCCCTTCTTCCGTGGGCTGAGTTTGCCTATAACCACAGTGAACATTCTGCCTCTGGGCAATTTCCCTTTTTCATGGTGTATGGACAACATCCGCGGCTTCCTTCGCCCATTCCCTCTGTCTCATCTACACCCATGGTCACTCAAACCCTGGCTGACCTGCAGGAGGTCTGGACTATGGCCCGGGAACAACTACAAAGAGTGGCCGCCAAGTACAAGTCGTTTGCTGACCGACACCGGCGTCCCGCCCCGGTGTTGCAGCGAGGGGCAAAAGGTATGGCTAAGTACTAAATACCTAAGGCTCCGGGTACCCTCTCGGAGGTTGGGACCACGGTACGTCGGGCCGTTTACGATCCAGTCTCGGATCGGAGCGGTGACATACCGCCTGCGGCTACCTAGTACTCTACGGGTTCATAATGCCTTCCATGTTTCTCTGTTGAAGAGTTTCCAGGGATCCAATAGGCATCTACAGAATAAAGAAAATGTCGTTCCGGAGGCTGACCCCGATCCCGAGTATGAGGTTGAAGAAATCATTGACTCCAAGAGGCGGCGGGGGAAGCTACACTACCTACTATCTTGGAAGCATTTCGGTCCCAAAGACAATTCCTGGGAACCAGCTACCAACGTACATGCTCCGGAGTTGGTAAGGGCTTTTCATGAGCATTATCCTCTTAAACCTGGCCCCGGGACGAGGGGGGCATCTGGGGGGGATACTGTCGCGTCCCGCACCCCTACCTGCTCTTCCGCCGCGGGGGGCGGGAGCCAGCATCCTCCGCGGTGAGGGGTAGCGGCCCGAAGGCCTCAGCGTGGTCTCGGGTCCCGCCGCAGTGATGGCCGTTCCAGCCGGGACCGGAGGCCGGCGACTGCAGCCACCGGTCTCTCGGTCGCCGGTTGTGGGGGCGATGTTTGCGCCGCCGAAGGAGGCGGCGCCAGGACACGATGGTCGGTGTCTTCCTCCCTCCTGAGCAGGAGGGCCCGGAGCTCTGCCTCTGAGGTGCCAGATTGGGAGGCCAAGTTGGTGGTCCCGCCTGGGAAATCGGACAGAGCCAATCAGAGGGGCTCTGCCGATACCCAGGGCCGGATTGGTCAGCTGTTCCTACGGGGGCGGGGTGGCTGATTTTGCACGGTATTTAAAGAAGGGAACTGAGCTAGCACTTTGCTTCAGGTTCTGTTCCCGAAGCCTATCTCCGTGGTTCCTGTGTTTTGTTGTTTTCCTGGTTTTGCGGATTTTGGAATTTGGACTGTTTCCTGGTATCTCTGCCTAGCTGCCTGCCTCGACCTCCAGCCTGACTTCGACTTCTCTACTAGCCGTCGGCCTTGACCTCTTGCCTGACCCCGACTACGCTTTTGCTGCCGGTCCTGATCTGCTGCCTGTCTTTGGACTCTTCTTTCCACCTGCCCGCTTCTCTCCCGGTTCCAACCCAAGCCAGTCCGGTAACCCCGCGGTTCCAGAAGTCCCGTTGACCGCCTGCAGCTGGGGGCTCAACCCTTGGTGAACGGCGGTTGCCGCGGGTGAAGACTTGGGGTTGCGCGGCTGTCCTCTGAGGTCCTTTTGGGCCTTGCGGGACCTAAGGGCTCACCCTCCTTGTGGACAAGACAGTAAGGAAGTAGGAAGAATTAGAAAGTAAGGTGATTGATTTGAAGAAAGTTGTACGTGAGGTCAGAGAGATGGTTAAATATTATCTCAGCTAAGGTAGGAGTGGATAAACGTGTCCCGCTGCAGTATGTGCAGCCCGAGTCAATCCTTGTGTGTGTGAGACTAACAAGTTAGTTACTTCTTCCAGTAAAGGCTTGGTTGAAGAGCCAAACTTTCACCTGCTTCCTGAAGTAGAAGTAGTCTTGTGTTAAGCGGAGCCTTTCAGGCAATGCATTCCAGAGTGTGGGGGCTACTCTGGAGAAGGCTCGCTTACAGGTATCACATCGTGTAATGTCTTTTGGAGAGGGTGTAGTTAGTGAAAGTCCTTGGGAGGACCTTAGTGTCCTTGGTGGTGTGTGGAGGATCATCCTATTCTTCAGATACTTGGGGCCATTTCCTTTCAGGGCCTTGAAGTTTTTGCAAAAATGGTGTGATGTGGTCACGTCACTTGCAACCTCCTATGAGACTTGCTGCTGCATTCTGAATCAACTGGAGCTGGTGCAGGCCCTTTGTAGTCAGACCATTGTATAGTGCATTGCAGTAATCCAGTCTTGATGTTACCATGGCATGCACAACTGGGATAAGATGTACCTTCTCGATGTAAGGAGAGAGGCAGCGTAGCTGTCGCAAATAGTAGAAGCAGCTCTTGAAGGATGCTTGGATTTGGGGAATCAGAGTAAGTGTTGAATCTAACTGTATTCCAAGGTTCCTGACTAGTGATTTGAGGGGGAGTTCATATTTCCCAAAAGGGATTTTGATGTCAGGTATGTATCCACTTGTGTTAGAGACCCAGAGAAGCTCGATTTACTTGTGTTTAGGCAAAGTGGCTTGAGGTAGATATTGTACAGAATAGGTGACAGTATCGATCCTTGTGGTACCCCGCAGGTCAGTGTCCATGGTGGTGATGAGTTGCTGCCAAACATTATGGATTGTTGCCTGTCTGATAGGATCTGAACCAGGCAAATACTGTTCCATTGATACCTGTTTCTGTCAGTTGTGCTAGCAAGATATCATGATCCACAGTGTCAAAAGCTGCTGAGAAATCTAGCAGTACTAACATCGAGGCAAATCCCTTGTCTCGGTTTCTGTGAAGATCACCTAGCAGGGATACGAGGACCGTTTCTGTTCCATAACCAGGTCTGAATCCAGATTGACATGGATCTAGCCAGTTACTCTTTTCTAGCCATTCATTAAGTTGAACACAGACTGTTTGTTCTATGATTTTCCCTAGAAACGGGATGCTGGATACTGGCGTAACTTTCAAGTTTGTCCTGATCAAGGTTGTTTTTCTTCAGCAGAGGGTGAACCACTGCACTTTTTAATGCTGTTGGTAGTTGCCCATTAGAAAGAGAGGTGTTCACAATTTTTGTGGCGCCTTCTATAAGGCCCATACTTGCCTGTTGCACTATCTTTGATGGGCAGGGATCGAGGGAGCAGGTGGTTGGTCGAAGGTCTCTTAGGATTTTGTCAAGGCTCTCCTCTGTCTGTTGCCCGATAAGGTCTGTGGTTTTTGCAACTACATTCAAAGCGGTCTACATAGTCTATACAGGTACTTATTTGTAAGTTTGATATAGACTGTGTCCATTACATTTTTTATTCTGTTTTTTAAATTGTTTATATACATGGCTTAAAAATGTTTTTATTCATTTTTTTAAAATGTTTTTTAAATGCATTTTTAAAAAAATAGTTTTAATATATTCTTTTATTTTGACT